>NC_087220.1:28435434-28547172 GCF_015104395.2 Macrobrachium nipponense | reverse complement strand
TTGTTCGACCGTCCAGAACTGAGAGAGCCTTCTTGTCCGGAGACGAGGAGACTACCTGGTTCAACCCAGTCGGCAAGCTCCGATCGCGGCAGACCCACCGTCGATTTGGGTTCCCTCTCTCGGGCCCCAAAACGACTCGAGCCGAAACGTAGCTCTGCTGGTGGGAGCGGTGATCCTTCCCGAGATCATTGTGCTGACGAATCAGCGCCGTAACCTCGACAAAGTCCCTCTCTCGGTACGGCGAACGGCACTTCACAGCGGCTGTAGGCAAGACTGTTACCACGTGAGGCGAGTACACCAGGTGAGGAGGGGACGTCGTCCCCCCAAACCCTGGTTGCGTGGGTCACTACTCCATGGGTGACCGCAGTAGGCCCAGACATAGAACCGCAGCCCCTGGCACTAGCACGCCCTGCAAAATGGAAGGACGCCCATACCTCACCAAGGTCCACCCTCGTGGCAGTAGCACCTGCGGAAATAACAGTAGTAGCGATTAGTGGGGGGAAGTCCCCTCGCGCGGGGGGGTGAGCCCTCTCCGAACGAGTGGAAGACCCCTAATACAATTGTACATCGGGCACCGAGCGCCCTCCCCCGCGCTCGACGGATCGGGCGAGGAGAAGAACGCCGATAACCTCCCCCCCCCAAGGGGAAGGGCCACTGTGGGAGTTGAGCGGGGGGGGGTTTCTCGTTCCCCACCCCCGCACAGTACCCATGTACCCAACAACAATATAAGAGCCCGAGAGCAATCGTGCCATCGGCCCGAATGCAAGGGCATAAGGATCAATTCCCTGACTGAGCGGAACTTGAACCAATAAATATTGATTGCAATCAATAATAAGGGATAAAATGAAAATGCATCTTGCATACGATTCACTTCACAATGAATAAGGGCTCGGATCGAGTGCATTTGCGCCCTAGGTGGTACCGAGCGCAAGGGTGAAAGGATCAATTCCTTCCTTTACCTTTATGGATCAAGGTTTCTGGAAACCTTGATCCATAATGAATTGATGCAATCAAAAAATATATGAAAATGAAAAGACTACTGCGCTTGCGATTTCACTTCATACAATAAAAAGGGGAAGGATCAATTCCCGGGAATAGCAGAAACATTGATCCCAGTAAACAATGCAATCTCAATAAAAAATGAAAATGAAAAAGAACTGCACTTGCGATTTCACTTCATTCAAAATAAAAAGGGGGAAGGATCAATTTCCGGGTAAGCTCGGAAACTGATCCAAAATGAGTATTGCTACAATCAAAATAATATATGAAAATGAAAAAGAATACTGTACTTGCGATTCCACTTCCATACTAAATAAGTTTCCGTGCCGAGCGCATTCGTTCGGCAACGGGCATACAGGTCAAAAAAATATAAATGAAAAGAGCACTTACTTACGATTTTCATCTACACATTTCCAACCCAATCTACGCTCGGAGCGAGTGCTCCCGCCCTCAGGCACCGAGCATACACAATACGAGGATCATTTCTGGGAAAATGAATTCCCGCACTTACGCCCTTCAGTCCCGGCATGGGTAGGTAATCGGAGGGCGGTGGGGTACACCAAGATCCTTAATTCACAAAGAATTCAATGAAATGATTGTACTTACAATTCAGTTTCACTAGATAATTAGAAAGAAAAGAAAAACACAATCATGCGAAAAGCAAACGACGATGAAGCGGGCACGAGAGCGATGATACACGTCCACACGCCAGCAGGCCGAAAGCAAAAGTGATTTGTTTACCTCCCATCAGTCGCCAGCGCGCGCCTGTCGGACAAGCAGTTAACTACCGAACCCCTTGTTCGAAAGCTTACGACCTATCCAGCTGCCGCTAGTACCTTCCTATTGTAAAAGGACCGAAGGTTTGTATGCCGTGTCGGAACAAATGCAATTTTCGACAAATTGTCATTTGTTCCGATACGTAATACAAACCCTCGGTCCTTTAACAATAGGAAGACTCACTTCTTGGTGGGAGGAATCTGAGTCTTTTGATGAACAGACTGGTGTTCGTCCATCCCTGGAATGCCTCCCTGGTCGTAAGAGCGAGGGAGGGATCCAAGCCTCTGTCCGATTGATCGGGGTGTGCACCGCAGGATCAATGGTCAGACCTCTGGGCCGAGTACTAAGAGAGAGGCAAGCGTATCTCTTTGTACTAGCATTGTAAGAACTTTTTCCTTTACATGAGCAAATGTAAAGTAATGGGTTTGTCTCATGTAGGCATCCACTTTCTCCCCCATTGTTGGAGAAAGTGTGGATATAACACTCCTATCTCTACTTAAAGAGATAGGATGGAGCTCTGTTGAATAGCTTACCTGCATCCGACTCCCTTCCAGCAAGGTAACGACCGTATCCCTCTGCCACAGGTAGAGGTAGAGAAAGATGGTGAAGAGAAGCCAGTCACTCTCTCATTCGCACATTCATTCTCCCAGTCATACCAGGAATCGATGCTGTTCTGCCTGCTCGGGTGCTGGGTAAGCTTACACAACGTGTTGAGCAGCCACCACAGGTCCCAAGGAAAAAGTATCCAAGGACTTGTGGGCAATATCCCGAAGGTAGAAGGACGTGAAGGTGGTCTGGTTGGCCCAGACACCTGCCTTCAGGACCTGCGCCACGGAGAAGTTCTTACGGAACGCTAAGGAGGGTCCGATACCTCTGACTTCGTGGGCTCTCGGTCGGAGCGTACGGATGTCGTCGCTACCATCAGCCCCTCGTACGCTCTCCTGATCACCTCACGCAGCCAGAAAGAAAGCGTGTTCTTGGAAACTTCTTTCTTGGTAACCCCAGTGCTAACGAAGAGGCGTCGACACTCAGGCCTGAGATGTCTAGTTCTCTTCAGATAGCGCCGTAGCGCCCTCACAGGACAAAGCAGCATCTCATCCGCATCGTTGTCGGTGAAGTCCAGAAGGGAGGGGATCGTGAAAGACTCGAACCTGTCGTCAGGGATCGACGGATTCTGAGTCTTAGCTACGAAGTTCGGGACGAAATCGAGCGTCACAGATCCCCAGCCTCTGGTATGTTTACATCATAAGAAAGGCCAATGTAGTTCCCCTACTCTCTTCGCCGATGCCAGGCCAGCAAGAAGAGGGTCTTGAGGGTCAGATCCCTGTCTGACGACTCTCGGAGTGGCTCGAAGGGTCTTCGAGTCAAACTCCTAAGTACGAGAGTCACATCCCACGCAGGGGGCCTGAGTTCCCTGGGTGGGCAAGAACCCTTTCGAAGCTCCTCATTAGCAAGGAGATCTCGAACGAATTCGAGATGTCCAGTCCCCTCAGTTTTCTTTTAGGACGAGCGCCAGTGCTGCTCTATATCCTTTAACTGTGGGTACTGAGAGGAGCTTCTCTCGGCGAAGAAACACGAGGAAATCCGCTACCTGCTGAGAGTGGCTCTGAGAGGAGACAGACCCTGTTTCCTAACGACACCAAACCAACAAGAAGACGGCCCACTTCCCCTGGTACACAGCTGCAGAGGACTGTCGGACGTGTCCAGCCATCTCTGTTGCTGCGCTACGAGAAAAGCCTCTCGTTCGCAAGAGATGGTGGATAACAGCCAGCCGTGAAGTTGAAGGGACTGGACTGCTTGGTGGTACCGTTCTACGTGTGGCTGGGCTAGAAGGTTGTGCCAAGTGGGTAGCTCTCTCGGTGCGTCCGCAAGAAGAGCCAGCAGGTCCGGATACCAAACGGCCTGAGGCCGTTTGGGAGCCACCAGGATCATTCTGAGATTGGGAGTGACCAGTGCTCGACTGATCACTTTCCGAATCAGACAGAAGGGAGGAAAGGCGTAAGCGAAGAGGTTGTCCCAGGGGTGTTGGTTGGAGAGCGTCCTCTGCAGCTGCCCATGGGTCCGGCACAGCTGAAAAGAAAACCTGAAGTTTTCTGTTGTGCCGGGTGGCGAACAGGTCTACGACCGGTCGCCCCCACAGGTTGAAGAGCCTTTCCGCTACGTCTTGGTGTAGAGACCATTCGGTCCCTATCACCTGATCCCGACGGCTGAGCTTGTCTGCTACTACATTCCTCTTGCCTGGAATGTAGCGTGCTGACAGCTCTATCGAGTGAGCCGTGGCCCACTCGTGCACCTGCACCGTCAACTGATGGAGCGGAAGAGACACTAGCCCCCCCTGCTTGTTGACATATGCCACTACTGTGGTGTTGTCGCACATCAACACCACTGAGTGTCCCACCAAGCGTCCTGAAACTCTTGGAGAGCGTTGAACGCCGCCTTGAGTTCCAGGACATTGATGTGAAGGTGCATTTCGTGATGGTCCCACACACCTGCAGTCAGCAACTCCTCCAGGTGTGCGCCCCATCCCTCGGTCGATGCGTCTGAGAACAGAAGCATCTCCGGGGGGGGAGTGCGTATGGGCACTCCTCTTAAGAGGTTCTTGTCGTCGAGCCACCAGGCTAGGTCCTGCCTCACCTTGTCCGTGATAGCCACGGGAAAGTAAGGAGGATCCTTGGCCTGAGACCAACTCTCCCTTAGTCTCCACTGGAGAGACCGCAGGTGAAGACGCCCGTGAGGGACTAACTTCTCGAGTGACGACAGATGGCCGATCACGACTTGCCATTGCTGTGCTGCCTGTTCCTGCCAAGACAGGAACCGGCCGGCTGCCTCCCTGAATTTGCTGATACGCAAGTCTGCGGGAAAGACCTGCCCTGCTACCGTGTCTATCAGCATACCCAGGTACTTCAATCTTCCTGCTTGGGTTCGAGATCGGACTTCTCGTAGTTTATCACGATCCCCAGATCGCGACAAAACTTGAGGAGTCGATCTCTGTCCTGTAGCAACTGCGAGCGGGAGCTCGCCAGGACTAGCCAATCGTCGAGATACCTCAGAAGACGTATCCCGTGCGAATGGGCCCAAGCCGACACCAGAGTGAACACTCGCGTGAACACCTGTGGGGCGGTTGAGAGACCGAAACAAAGTGCCCTGAATTGGTACACCATCCCGTCGAAGATGAAGCGGAGGTACTTTCTGGAGGACTGATGGATGGGTATTTGAAAATACGCGCCCTTCAAGTCCACTGAAAGCATGAAATCGTTCCCCCGCCCCTGATCGAGTCGAGCACCGATCGTGCCGACTCCATCGTGAACCGCGTCGTGCGAACGAAGCGGTTCAGGGGAGAGAGGTCTATCACCGGACGCCAGCCCCCGATGCCGTTCTCCACTAGGAAGAGGCGGCTGTAAAAGCCCGGTGACTGGTCCTCCACGATTTCTACAGCTCGTTTCGCCAGCATGGTCTTGATCTCCTGTCGAAGAGCGTTGTCCTTTGCTGATCCCCGGATATAGGTCTGTAGGTGGACCGGATTGGAGATGAGGGGGGGCCGAGACTCGAAGGGTAGTAGATATCCCTCCCGAAGGAACGTCTACTATCCAGTTTCTCGGCGCCGTAGCGCTGCCCAAGTCGCCCAATGGCTCGCTAGGCACCCCCCCACTTCCGGCAGCAGGTGAGGGGGAACGCCGTCCCTAGCGTTTCCCCCCACCTCGTTTCGACTTCTTTCCAGCACCCCCTCGGGGAAAGGAGGGCTGGGAGGAGGGCTGGTTGCGGCCTCCTCTAGCAGAAGTTGAAACTACAGGAGTCTTCACACGGGGTTTGGACGGTGCAACCGTCTTCGCCGCCGTGGAAGCGCTAGCCAAGCGCTTTTGGTTTGGCCGCAGTCGCTCGAGATTGCCCAGTAACCTTCGAGACTGCCTGGTGAACTAATCGGTCACTCTCGTCAGTGGGCGCCGCCTTTCCACCGCAGCGTCCACATCTCTCCAGGGAAGAGAGCTGGGGAACTCCTAAGAGGTCCATTTCGAAGCCCGAGTGCCGCCTCACGCCCGGCCCCCTTGGTCAACTCGGGTAAGGACTGCGTCCCTACGTCGAAGAACCAAGTTGGCCCACAGGTTAGCAGTCTGATGGGCGAGGTAAGAGATTGCTCTTCCTCCAGACTGGCACAGTCTCCTAAAAGAAGCGTCGTCTTCGAGAGCAGAGCTCCCAGAGCCGGCCCGCCTACTTTGGATATTGTGAGGGACCACAAATCCAACCAGGAAACTGCCTGGAATGCTGCCATAGCGGTAGATTCCAGGGCAAGTGCCTCCTGCTGCGAGAACCATAGGTTCTCCGACAGGAGCTGCTGCAGGGACACACCTGGAGTCAGTCTCGCTAACTCCGGGGGGTTAACCTGTTTCGGCAGTATCGGGTCTTCCGAAGGCACGTAGAATCGCCTCTGCCGCTGTAGAGGAGGAGGAAGCAGCTTAGAAGACCGTCCGGACTTTAGCGAGTCCTCCCGTCCTGAGACGAGATTCTCCACCTGATCCAGGACCGAGTCTGCAAGCTCAGATCGCGGTAACCCCACCATCATTTTGGGCTCCCTCTTGGGACCCCAAAATGATTCGAGCCGGGACGTGGGCTCTGCCGGTGGTAGCGGCGATCCTTCCGCAAGGTCATTATGCAGACGCATCAGCTTAATGACCTCCGCAAAGTTCCTCTGTATCTCGGGAGTTACAGCGTCTTGTGGAGTAGGACCGTCCAGTCCCACCAGCAAGAGCATATCCCGCGATACTCCTCCTTCAGAAGGAGGAACAGCGACAGACCCCTGACGGTCGCCTCCAACTACTTGCGCGTACGTTACCTGGTCCGGTCCTAAAACCGTGCCTGAGCCGTACGGCGTCATAGCTGGGTCACGAGCAGCGCACCTCTCGTGATCGCTCCTCGGTACTCGCTCCTCCCGGTATAGCCCGAGGAGGTTGAAGGTACGGGAGAGGCAGACCTGACGCTCCACCCCTCGCTCGCTGGCAGGACCAGCGTGCGTGGAGGGCTGCTGCTGATCGTCAACCCGCGGTGACGGTCGAGCAGCAGGCCTAGCCTTGCCGCTCGCCTGGGGCGATTGGCTCGGCTGAGAACGTCGAGACCGATCTCTAGAGTCAGGCGAGCTGCCGCTGGTCACCGTCTCCGCCCGGTCCCATCGGGAGCGGCGGACGGGTGACCTGCTAGGCTCTCTGTCGCGTCGAGACCGGCCAGCGTCCTCTCGGCGCGTCGAGCCGCTGGTACCAGCCGTGGCTGGTACCGGCGGCCGCGGGGACTCCTTCCTCGCCTCAACCCGTGGCCGGTCAGCGACCGTCACGTCAGCCCGAGCAGCCAGTTGATCGCTGCGAGAGCGTCCACTGGCCTGGCGAGAGTCGTGTGCACGACTCTCGCCAGTCTTCTGCTCCGCGCCGCTGTCTTGACGGCGAGCGAGCTCGGGCGTCAAAACTTTGGCTGGACGGTCTTCTTTGGAAGAGCGTCCACTCGGTGCTTCTCGCGAACGAGAAGCGGCCGAGACGGAACCTGGTTTAGCGGCAGAACCGCTAACACCAGGTGAGGACGCACCAGCCGAGGCTGGTGCACCTCTGGTCCCCGTCGACTTCTTCTTTGCAGAAGAAGTGACGGGCCCCGTTCCCGAAGGAACAGGAGGACCAGCAGAAGAGCTCCCCAGCTCGCCTGTGCGAGCCGGGCCCTTAGAAGATCCCGAAGGAGTCTTCTTAGGGGGGGAGGAGGCAACCTTCTTCTTCTTCGGCTGTTTGGCCTTAGAAGTCGAAGGGGAAGGAGAGGCAGCAGACGACGAAGAAGACGACGACGACACCTTCTTCCTCTTCCTCTTCTTCTTCGCCAGGCTCCGCAGGACAGACGTCAGGTCTTCCATCCAGGAGGGAGCCGGGGCAGTTGCCGAAGCAACAGGGCCCGACTGCACCTGTCCGGAAAGACCTGAGACTGTGACAGCACCACCAACAGCAGGAACAACAGGAACAGGAACAGGTCCAGGAACAGCAGGAACGGCAGGAACATCTGAAAGTGAATGAGCAGCAAGGCACCTGATCTGAAAAGGAATGAGCGGGCTGGGACAGCAACAGGTACGGCAGGCACGGCAGGTACCACAGGAGAGCCAGGCGTCCTGTCGGCAGCTCCTGTCATCCTCGGCACTGGCGGCAGGTCCAGGGGGGTACTCTTTGGGCAGCGGAAGTCCGGGGTCGGCAATACAAAGAACCCAGGTGGTGGTGGCACCGTCCTCTTTGGCACGGCAGAAATTGGTTTCTGTATTGCAGCCGTGGGTGTCACCGACATTACATGTGGTGTGTACACCAGATGCGGTGGCATCTCATATGCTGGTGTCGAGATTGTGGTTGTTGTAGTGGTCACTGCACCATGAGTGACCACTGCCGACCCCGCCAACCGCTGAATCAACCCCTGTATGCTCGGCACTCCCTGCAGTCCCAGCGACTCCCACACCTGTCCCAGGTCGTCCTTCGCTGATGGCACACCTGCGGAAGCAACAGTCGGGTTAGTTAGAGGGGCTTCCTCGCGCCTGGGGGAAGAAGAACCCCCCCCAGAGCGGACGGAAGACCCCGAGTACAACTGGACGTCCGGGTAGCGGGCGCCCTCCTCCACACTCGACGGATCGAGAGAGGAGAAGGACTCCGCTACCCCCCCCGCAGGGGAAGGCGCGAAACGTGGGGGCTGGCCGGGGGGCAGGAAAGAGGACGAAGTGTCCGTTACCAAAGGAGTCACTGGACTTTCCGATGACTTCTTGGGCGGCCTAAGTCTCTTCCTGCCCTCGTACAGCACCCACTGCGCCTCGGACCAATGCATACACGTTACACAGGGCTCGTTGCGGGAGCACTCTCGCCCCCGACAACGAGTACAAACCTCGTGAGGATCTACATCGACAAACGATCTGAATCCCCCACATCTACGCCCCTCCAGCCCGGGACACACTCTACGGGCGACCGGGGGGCGTGGTGAAATCTCCATTTCTTCTTCACTCATCATAATGATTAACAAAAGAAATGCAAAGTACTTACAATCACTCTGATTTATACAGAAAGATAGGGCAAATACTCAAACTCAAAGCAAACGACAAAGCGGGCAGAGCGATTACGAGCACGTCCTTCCCATACACGGCCGAAAGCAAAAGTGATTTGTTTACCTCCGCGACGATCGGACAAGCAGTTAACTACCGTTCTCCCCTTGTTCGAAGCTTACGACCGTTCCAGCTGCCGCTAGCTACTTCCTATTGTTAAAGGACCGAGGGTTTGTATTACGTATCGGAACAAATTACTTTTTTGGGAAGGTCGAAATTTGGTAGAGGCCGGCCATTCGGTATTTTACTCTACCCTATGCCATTTGGAACGGGAAATATAGCCTAGTATTTATACATTGGTGCTGCAAAATCCCTTAAGTAATGCCTACAGTGCGCCCTGTAAGGTGTACTGACAGCATTATAGCCCCATACAGGATGGTCTCCTGTTAGACTGGACTAACTTTGCAGCAAAGCTTTTTAACCTGAATGAAACTCGTATCATAGGAGAGCGATAACTACCATCATAATCCGAAACCATTACCTATCCTACTTCACTACCACAGACAGCTGACGATTCCAACTGCCATAATACTACAACCCAACGTCAGCAAAGAAAAGAAAAAACTCAATCGCAGTAGGATATTATCTGAAACAGTCATATTTCTGATAAATAATAAAAAGTAATTTGCACCCCTGTTATATTTTCTGAATTAGCCGCGATAAAGGATACGGATATTTACATCAAAATGGAAACGACTGAACAAACTTGTCTGCTGGCTGCTCATCACCACCGATGTAAATAAACTCTTCTTCTTCGTTTTCGGTGGTGGTGGTAATTCATTTGAAAGCAACAGCTTTTTTTTAAGTTCGTTTATACCGGCTTTTTGAAATAGTAATTCCCCCCCCCCCCAATGTTTTCAGTAATAAAATCCACATCACATCACAATAAATTTGTTAAATTCCATAATCTAATACGTAACGGATTGCAAAGTAAGCTTCGATACCAGTGTAATGTTGATAGAGTACGTTTGAGGCTTCGGTATTGCGCTGGATAATTTTTTTTTTTTTCAGAATCCCTAGTTAGGGAAAGAGATGCCCTATCGTATCGCAATTCTTTACTGCATTCGACGCTGATATGCCTCAGATGAAAAGGCTGAATGTCGTCTAAATGTGAGTTCGTAACTAAATAGAATGACAAGATCATTTTTTTTTAATATGAGAAAGCATTTACAAAATACAAATGAAAAATCAAACGTACTTTGTTAAACATAAAATTCACAAAAAAAGATATTCCAGTTTTAAATATATAATAAAATATGGCTTGATTTTGTTACACAAACAAATTAATACTGAACATAAGAGATAATCAAATCTCCTAACACACAGAAAGGTGGTGACTAGAAGAATAAAGTCAGTAGTTCGTGGACAGACTTTTCTCCACGGAGAAATGCTACAGGCTGCTGAAATGTTAAAGAAAAAAAAAGCAAACTAAAAATTAAAACTATATAGAAAAGAGCAAAACATCATGAGATGTCCGTGAAAACGACGAAGAGAATGTCGTGAAATGAAGGCATGAAAAAATAGTGGCTTAAATGTCTGTTACAAGACGGTAATCGCAGCTAGAAAGTTGCAACATTAAATTCGAAGGTTAGAAAGACAAAACATAACATCATTAAATGTTCAGTACAGCTACGTAATAGCCTACTAGGAGATAATAGGCTTTATGTATATGACTCACGAGAGTTGCAATGTCTGATACCACGTAATACAATTCTGTAAATGTCAGGAATTGCGGCATCAACTAGACAAGTGTGCATAGAACTTTCTGTGCCCACTGAGTCTGGGGTTGCTTAGAACTGCAGGGGAGTAGCGTTCTTATTCGGGAGGAATTTGATTTGATCAACTTACGAAAATCTGACTACAAAGCCAAGCACTAGGGCACCCTCAGCTATTCAGCGCTCAAGACAGTGATAAGAGGGCATTAAAAAGGTAGGGTAGAAAGATGGATCAAGGAAGGGGGATCGAAACTGAAATAAAAGGCTGAAATGTGGATGCAACTAGACCACGCAGGTAAGCTGCAAACAACCTTTAGTAATGCCTAGAGTGCACCACGTCAAGTCCATTGATAATGCAAATGAGTTAGTTCAAGGACTGTACAGCTAAGTTTGAATGGACTAGGAGACAAAGTTGTATTAATACTGTATTTGGTTAAGAAATGAAAAATTTAAAAACAATGAAAGGCCGGGTTATTTGAAGTCTGAATCTGTGTCTAGCTGAGTTCAGAGGACTAGGAAATGTGATTGGGCTAGGTGATTTACAGGCAAAATTAGGTGTAAGAAAAAGAAATGACACAGACAACATGGCTTTCCTATTGTAAATCGGAATGGAGAGGGTACTGTGGAAATGTCTTTGGTATGGTGTTTGATTACTGGAAATTCAAAGATACCAAAGTGTTTGATTACTGGAAATTCAAGGATACAAAAGTGTTTGATTACTGGAAATTCAAAGATACCAAAGTGTTTGATTACTGGAAATTGAAGGATACTAAAGTGTTTGATTACTGGGAATTCAAGGATACAAAAGTGATTACTGGAAATTCAAAGAATACCAAAGACAAATTCTGTGTACACTTGGCAAGAGAAAAGTATTGCAAAAGGAAGACTAAAAGGCTGGAGATTGTAAGTACAAAGAAGAACGAAAGTTTGACGGGTGCAACTACGGAAGAGGATTGACTTTTAGGATATCCAGATCATGATCCGGTTTAAGCAAAAGTCGAAGTCGATAACCATTTTTGCTGAAGGAGATGGCCTTTTTAAAAGGTGCATCTATTAAAGAAGAGCAATTTTGACATGAAACTAAAAATAACTTATGAAGGGATAAAATGAAGAGACAGTGGGCAAGGTTAAAGAAACTACTGTAATATGCAAAATTCAGAGTCACTATGAACCAGGCATAATTCAGTATTTAGATAAAGAAAAGAACTATTAAAATTTTTATTATTATTATTTGGTACTTTAACTAGACCACTTTCCCCATTAATTCCAGCAGAAGAAGAGGAAGACCTAGAGAGTATAGGCAGACTGACTGGGGGAGGTACTGGGGCAGATATAGGCCTTAATGTCCAGGGAGCACGTCCGGGTCACTATTTGTATGGACTTGGAGGTCCTACCTATATGCACATGTATCAAACAACCAATGTTGAAGCTTCCTACACAGGGGCTTATCCTCTCATCAGCAGCCAGATTATATATGTTGTACTGATCATGGTCTCATGTGTTATGGTATGTGGTTTCATGCTGAGGAAGACATTAAGCCATATGGAAAGAATGTCGAATGATAGATAGGTGAAAAAAACGTGTATAATTCTTGATAATCAGAACGGAAGAGCCAAGGAAAGCACAGAAAAGATTGTCTGGTCTGCTGGCTGATATAGGAAAAGTACTTGAAAACAAGTGCCCTTTATGAAGGGGGTTTCGATGTATTGCTGATAAGCATTCTTTGTAGGTGTATAAAGCAGCTCATACTGTGGATGTTTTCTGCCTGAAGTGTTCATCCACAATCCAGCACTGAGTGAATGTGACAGAAATTGTTAACTGGTTTTTTCTCTGGAGCCAGTACTTGTTTGGCTTCCAAGAGAAGAAAGCGAAGCGGATTTCCACCGAGTCCCCTCTTTTCCCCATTTGGAGGTAGTGTGAGGTTGGAATGGAATATGAAATCTAGACCAAAGGACAAGTGCTGGGACCAATGTGGTCACTGAGTAAACAAATCTGATCAAGGCAATGCACTTTTCAGCCACAGTGGCCAATTTGGCTGACTGCACCTTCCAATGTAGAATTGCATGTAGAATTTAGGCCAAAGGCCAAGCACTGGGACCTATCAGGTCATTCAGTGCTGAAACGGAAAATTGAGAGTAAAAAGTTTGAAAGGCTAACAAGAGGAAAACCTCAAAGCAGTTGCACTATGAATCAGTTGTTAGGAGAGGGTGATAAGTAAGATTCAAGAGAGAATATGAAAGGGGGTAGAGTAAAAGGAATGAAAGGGGTTGCCGCTAATGGCCGAAGGGACGCTTGCAAAGAACCGAAGTAATGCTTAGCTACAGTGCATCGCATGAGGTGACGGCACTAACCCCCTACGGAGCCTTCCATTGTGTGGAGGGAGAAGGGGAAGTCACATCACACTGGTTTCTTTTTCCTTGTCTTCAACTACACTCATTTCTATATGGCGTTGCTGTTTCCTAAATTTATTTATTATACAATAACTCCTTCGAACTGAACACTAATGAACAAAGCTGACCAGGTATAATTAAAAATAGTGTCCGTGTGTACCTATCTTCGAGCTAGAGTAAGGTAACCAGATTTCTGAGACAAATTCAGGAGACATTTTCGATTCAGAGGCGCAAAAACCTCCAAGACATAACGTGTTTTTGCCATTGAAACACTAAATCGGAGACACTGCCCTTACCATTCATAAAATCAGCATTCAAAAGTTTCTCTCGACCTATTTATCATAAATTGCAAAGGAATTGAATAAAAATTCAGTTGATTAACAATGAGTTTTTTCTCTCTCTCTCTGATCAAAGTAGCTGAGATGAACACCCATAAAATCAGCTGCAAATATCCGCCAGATACTTCACCCAGACTAAAGGGGCCCATACACGTTCAAAAAAAAAGCGTCAAAATTTTGCATCAAAATTTTGATGCAAAATTTGAGTGTGTGTAGGACGTTTTGATGTCAAAAAAAGATTTGAAGCAAAATTTTGATTAATCAAATCCGTTTGATATTTTTTGACGAGTCGTCAAATTTTTGATGCGTGTGTGGGCTCCTGTCAAAATTTTGATCAAACTTTTTAGTTCGCAGGTGACTGACGAGGAGATAGGATCGCCATGTCTGTGAAGAAGGGGGCCGAAAAGAAATTTTTGATTGAAGTTTTAGGAGTGTAGAGCCAATGCTGTTTTTATCACTAAATTAACCATCACTGAAAAATATATTTCTAAATATTTCTATTTTGAGGCTTATTGTAGTTGAAGTACAGAACTATTCAATCTAATTCGTATATAAAGTATTTTGAAAGCCAACTATAATTTGATTAAAAAACCCCATCAAACAGTCAGTATTTGTCATACATAAAATACCTATTAATTCTCTCATTACAAACAAACATAAAGCCTAACGTTCTAACTTATATAAAGTACAGAATTTTGCATAAAAGAGTCGTGTAATTTAATCTGTATATAGCTGACATAAGGGAAAGTCAGGTAAAACATTGAAAAAAATGTATTCCCTTACTGAACGATCAGTAATTTACATACTAGATAAATAAGTATGCATGTCCATTTTTCTTTGACAAGAATTAGATGTAATTTTATGTTAAGTAACCTATAAATTGTTATGAAATATTACTGCGCAGGGTTTTTGACGTCACAAAAACCGTAGTCTAGTAATTTTCCCGTTTTAAAAACCAGTCTTTTGACCATTTCCGACGTTTACCAGGTTTATCAGAGTCCAATGCCAACACTTGTGCTATGGCCACTGATGCATCCATGTCGAAGATTTTGACGATACTGAATTTTGATGGGAAAAACGCCTAAACGTGGGCAATTATGCATAAAAATTTTGTATCAAAGTTACACGTCAAAATTTTGATGCAAAATTTTTACGCTTTTTTTTTAACGTGTATGGGCCCCTTAAGGCCTTCTCCTCATTCCTGGCATTCTAAAATAGTGAAAAATAAAAGGCTGACTACTTCTTCAAGACGGGTATAGCATTGTGTTAGGCTTGTGTTATGATAGTTTAGTTCCCTATTTGATTAGAGATCAAGACACTGATGCTACTTGGTGCTATAAATCTGGCATGGAATGTATAGTTAAGTCAACATTTTCGTTTCTTTTCTTTCTGTATTCCAATTTCGGGTCTTTCAGTCACAGTGAAACCCGGGAACATTTCCGGGGAGAGGTCATTGAAAACAGGACTGACGTCTGGTCACCATTAGCTAGAGAACCTAATCCCTAGAGATATGTGCCATATCCCGAGAAGGTCAAGACACAGTCCATGGAAGCAAGAGAACACTTGTTAGAAGGTCACTATATAGCCCGCAGCAAAAGACAGCTCTTAATGGGAAAATGACAGTAAAGAGGTCTGAAAGGCGTAACAGGAGAAAACCTTCGCATTTGTATCGTGAATCAAATGTTAGGAGAGGGTTGAAAATAAGGTCGAAGAGAATGCGCGCAGATTACTAGAACAAGGAATGAAAGGGGTTGCTGACAGAGGCCGAAGGGACGTTGCAAAGACCCTTAAGTAATGCCTACAGTGCACCACGAGGTGCGCTGACGGCACTATACACCACTACGAGGGCCGATAATGGTAACAGAGACATCCCGCCTGCAACCGGAAGTAGTGGTACGACAGATAGGTTAATCAGTTAAGCAATGGGAGGATATAACCTAGATGTTTGCATTAAAATGTAAGCTATTCAAAATGGTGCCTTATAAAATCTCCGGATCGGTAGAAGGAAACAGTGAAATTAGCAACGATCGACCTGCACAGTCGTAACCAAGAACACCGATTACTATATTGCTGTGCAATAGTACGTAAGCGACGCAAGAGGAAAAAAAAACCATAAGCTTTCTCAAACTGTTATTCCTTATTTCTACGGTTGTCCGTCATTCAAACCCACTTAATTAGTGTAATCATGTTGTTACTGCTGTAGGTACACGAATGTATCGGCCTGTATGCAATGTTCTGGAAAGGCAGAATAGAGTGGTTATAAAATTATCGCATATTCTCATAAATGACAGCGTAAGCAGTTCATGGAAAGGAACTTTTCGTTCAAGGTCGAGGCAGATCCCTCATCACTGTGAATCCGATAGTGGGCAACTGGTTTTGGCCCAAGGCTGCACAAGAAAGCGACCCTGGTGAGGTTTAAAGAAGTGATGTTAGAACTGGTGTCGTTTCCACTGCGACATTGAGGTTGTACAACTCGTATACTTCTGTCACTTCAAGCCTCTATTGGAATGAATGAGACCCTTCACAGTATAAACCGAAATCATATTCATTTCATAAATACCCGTGACGACGCGTTATCCAAATTAACGAGGTTTTCGTCGAGCCGGCGATTAGGGTAGTGGGATAGCGGAGAGAAGCGGACCGGGTGGTTGGGCTGTGGGCAACAGCGGCACGGGGTACGGTGGACAACTTGAGAATTGAGATCCTGTCCTGCTGCCTCAGTCTCAGTCTCAGTGGTCACCTAACTCGAATCGCAGACGTCTACATGCGGTTTCCCTGTGCCTCAGTGGTTTGGTTTTCTGTGATTTGACCGGGAATTACAGTGTAAAAGGGATTTAGAATATTGAGCAATACCTTCAGCGTCAGGATAAACGGTAGGCGCCAGTGTCTTGAACAGTCAACCATATCGTACTATTTTTTTCTTTTTACTATAGAATGAATGAGTTTATATGTGAACTGCCCACAATTGCACTACAGAAGAGACTGTTGTCATCATTACAGAAATCTAAGGGATATGAATATGTTCTAAACTAAGACTGTTACTTAAAAGTTTTACTTGAATACGGATGTCACCATCCAGTATAGGACTATCAATCCTGCTTGAGGGACGAACAAGTAAACAAGTTAACCCTACTTCTGTCAACCAGAGGCAAATCAGTTCTCAGAATGACTAAAAAAAATAATATAAAAAAAAAAAACTGACATTAAGACAGCTACACGGTTTACAAATGCTCGTAGGGATAAATATGCAAATGGGTCCCAAAACCAGTTATACGTTTTAACGTTCTTTAGTAAACCGCATTTAATATATCTCTTAGTGTCTCCACAACCACGATTTGATAATGGCCAATTATGTAGGGTATACTTCTACTGTGGGCAGGATAGTCATGCTCCGCTGCTTATATAAGGACATTTGTTTTTATATGTACGGTAAAACATGTAATATATTTACTGTTACTTTGATTTATATTTCTGCCTTATTTTTCGCATTCCCGGCGAAGCTCGCTCTGCAAATTGAACGTCTTTTAGGCTTTGTTTCATACGTTTAACCTTTTGTCTGCTTATTTTGAATGACAACTGTGAATGATTAAGTATTTCTTACGATTTCGTATTTGGGTCTCGTTATCACTAATATCCGACATGTTCGGTGTTTTTTGTGAGTCGATGCAGTCCAGAGTGCAGGCAGGAACGTTCTCCTTCGAGTATAGTATTATTATTATTATTATTATTATTATTATTATTTATTATTATTATTATTATTATTATTATTATTATGCACAACATGAAGGTAAGTGATGCATATCTTGCTTAGCAAAATTCACAAACGTATCACGGAAGCAGCAAATTCATAGAATAATACGTATAGGTTCTTGACTTCTTGTCAAGATTAGCTTAGCCACTATTTGTTAAGACAATATTATGCCACTTGGAGATATATATATATATATAATATCTATATATATATATATATATATATATATATATATATAGAATATATAATATATATCCAAGTGGTATAATATTGTCTTGAAAAATAGTGGATTTTATGGTGTGTGTGTGTGTCAATCTGGTGGAAACAGAATGTACAAAAACAAGTGAATATAATCAACAATAAACAAAAAAAAAAAAGAATTTGCAGTGAACATCCCCTAATGAAAACGCATATGCTTGCAGATATGAGCGCCTTGCTCGTGATTGGCTCAGGGGGGCGGGAACACGCCCTTTGTGATGCCCTGGCAAAATCTCCCTCGGTGTCATCAATCCTGGCGGCTCCTGGCAACCCCGGCACTGCTGCCCTCAGCAAAGTCTCGAACATCACATTGAATGTCAAGGACCATCAGGTGAGTCGCCTTGGTGTATTCTCTCTCTCTCTCTCTCTCTCTCTCTCTCTCTCTCTCTCTCTCTCTCTCTCCATTTATACACGACTGTATATGCTCTTGTTGAGTTAGTCTAGAAATACCCACAAAAATTAGTTTCAAAGTTGAGTAAGTTGAAGGTCTCTCTCTCTCTCTCTCTCTCTCTCTCTCTCTCTCTCTCTCTCTCTCTCTCTCTCTCTCTTGTTGATGAAAGCATAATATTTAATTATTTACATTCATTCTTCAAATATGTTTTATACTCAATGAATTGTATTGCAAAACCGCAGGCAAAACCTTCCCCCTTTCATGCTTAAATGGAATTAACCCAAAGAAAACGACGGAATTCACTCTTGAAGGAAGAATGCTTATAGTCAGAGAAAAACTGAAGCAGGAGGAGAGTTCCAAAGCCAGAGATAACTGAAGCAATATTAGGGGAGTTCCAAAGCTTGGCTAAGTGACTGAGGGAGAGTAAGTGTCACCGAATCTACAGAACAAATATGGGGAGAGGTTGCTGGAGTGTTATAAGGAGCTACTCCTAGACAATAAAAGGCCTCTTTGTCAATTGAGATTTAGGTGATAAATGCATTGCATGAAAACTTATATATATATATATATATATATATATATATATATATATATATATATATATATTAGATAGTAGAGGAAAGAACAGTTCCCTTGAACACCGTTAGAGTTAAGACCGGGAATGACAAACCAATCTAATATCTGAAGTAAAATAAGGTCACAAAGCCATAAAGAGAACGTTTGAATAATAGCACCTTCTGCTACGACAGAATCAACTTGCCTTTGTGAACAGATGCATACGTAGTCAACTCTGTTGGAAACTAGCATCCAAAAGGAAGTAGAAATAACTTTTGGACATGCTCCAGTTTCCATTAATTACATTAATTATCAGTGGAGTATGAAAGACTATCTTGGAGCTGGCAATTAAGCAACTGGCTGGAACAACCAAGGTTTTTGAATTAAGACCTATTTCTCTGTAACTTCGAATGCATGGATACAATCCTACATGAGGTGAGTGAGGGCCCTCATGATGATAATTTCCTGGCAAACCTTAGCACCCCGCCCCCCCCTCGTTATATTTTAACGAATGCATCTAAAACTGGGTGTGGGCTGCCATCCTCTTCAAAAGATTAAGAGACTGTTTACCCTATCGATCTCTGAGGGGCAGCCAAATATTCCGAGAGTTTAAGGATTTGTTTTTAGCACCAAAGCTGCTCTACCCAAATCCAGATTACTAAGCCTTTTTCCAATCCAGATAGCAACCAATGATACATCACCCGAGCTTGAGAGAGGTAGATATTCCGAATTTGGGAGAGGGGCTCTTCTTAACTGCTCTCATTACACATAGGGAGAAGGATTGTTTCTCGGAAATATACATACATATCCAGCAGCTAAGTCACTTTCAAAAATTACCCCTTGATATAGTTTTCTCTTGTACTTTAGCCACTTTTGACCCACAAACCAATCTTTACCTCTGAAATCTGTCACAAAACTTTTCTTAAACATTTTACCATGCTTTCTGCTATTTTTAGTTCCAAGATGAAATGCAATGAAAACAGTAACGCACTGTACAGTATACATAAGCTGTAAATGAATCCAGTATGGAAAAGGAAGCTCTAATTTTGGAGTTATTGTTTATAAAAGATGAAATATCTTCTAATTATCAACTCCCTATTAATATTATGTACAGAACTAGTTGTTATAATTAGTAGTGTTCTTAAAATGGGATAGAATAAGACCTCTGCTGTAAAGTATAATACAATATCTATACGTTCTGGAACTGAGCATTTTTCCATGTTTGACATTTAAAGGCTGTGATAGATGCCTGCAAGAACAATGAAATTGAAGTTGTCGTCGTTGGACCAGAGGACCCACTGGCTGATGGACTAGCTGATTCTCTGAATGCGGCTGGTATTAAGGTATGTATTTTCCACTCTGATGAATCATATCTCGGTATCTGATGTACTAAACAGTATACGTATAGGCCATAGTCATTTTTAATTGTTTTTTAATTTTTATACCTGTCATTATTGAATGATTTGTTCTATAGTATTTCTACATAAGTTTATACTGTCATTATTTAATGATTTGTTCTATACTATTTCTGCTTAAGTTTTATTCATAGTTATGGGATAATGTATCATCAAGAGTTCTTTCAACATACATAAGAATTGTGCTACTTAATTTCGCTTTAGTTTTTGCTGTACATCATCTGGTGATGTACTAGTTTTCTATAAGGGGTAATGATTATTCCTCAGATACTACTTTTTATTCCCGTAAATTCCCTTACTGTTATAGTGGAGGCATCCTTACATGTAATGTGACCCTCCTTGTCAACCTTTACTTCTTTGGTAACCTCTGGACAACGTTGGATTTCACTTACATATCATATAACTTGCATTTAACTTTATCTTGAAAGTGTTATGAGGAGGCGCAGGTTTGTCAATTATTTTGGAGATAAATGGAACGCCTACAGCTTAGTTGGCCAAGAGTATCGTCTGCTAGATAATTGGCGGACGAATACAAACAAGTTGGCGGGCGTATGTTTTGGCGCGATTTTTGAAAACGGGCAGTAATAGAATGTCGAAAAGTCTATAAAAACGGTAAGGTGACGTTTCAAATCTCAGGATATTTATGCAAAACTGTAACTTTCGGATTTCTTGTTTACCGAGATACTCAGTGGTGTTACGGTAGACCCCCCGACTGCCAGTTATTTTTTAAAAGTTATAAGCTGCAAAAAATGGCATTATTCAAATAGTCTTTTGTACGAATTAATTATTAAATGCAATTACTATGTTGCTTCTTTATGTGAGACTGCCCAAGAGATACATGAATGTGTTTTTGAAAAATCTCTGATCATTCTTTTGAAAATTTGAGTGTAGGGTTTGATTTCAGGGCAGTTATAGCTTACTACAGTCTGCAATTTACAATGATGGTCCTGATTTAGCTATTGGTATATATAATATATATATATATATATATATATATATATATATATATATATATATATATACGTATATGAATATGTATATAATTATATATAATATTATATATATATATATATATATATATATAACACATCAAGCCCACAATTGTCCCCCCCCCTTTAATATCTAAATACGCTCTAACTCAGAATTAATATATTTTCATATATGCTTAACCGAAGGGGAAGTTTTTAGGCTATAAGAGAATTGTCGGCTCCCGGGCGCGAACCCTCGAAACCAGACAAATCCAGGACAACAGTGAAGCTTTTACCCACACCACCACCGCAGGAGGTGGGTAAAAACTTCACTGGCGTCCTGGATTTGTCTGGTTTCGAGGGTTCGCGCCCGGGAGCCGACAATTCTCTTATCGCCTAAAAAACTCCCCTTCAGTTAAGCATATATGAAAATATATTAATTCTGAGTTAGAGCGTATTAGATATTAAAGGACAATTGTAGCTCGATTTATGTATGAATCACGGTAATTGTAATATGACTCATATATATATATATATATATATATATATATATAATATATCTATATATACTATCATATAATTATCTATATATATAGATATATATATATATATATATATATATTATTAAATGTATATATTTTTTTCAAAGAAAATTTTATTAGCATAAAGGTTTGACATATATTTTGGTGGGGAGATCTCAGATTATTGTGACTTTTCAGACTAGATAAGGGGAGAAGTGGCATGTTATTTAAGCATGGCCACTTAGAGAGAGAGCTCTCTTGGTGGCCACGAAGTAAGTCAAATTTGTCCTTGGAATTTACATTCAACATACTGTATTTACTTAAAATGACTTGATTTTCAGGTGTTTGGCCCAAGTAAAGCAGCAGCTCAGATTGAGTCTAGCAAAGCTTGGGCAAAAGATTTTATGCAGAGACATGGCATCCCTACTGCTAGATATCGCACCTTCAATGATCCTCAAGAAGCCAAGAAATTCATACAGAGGTGAGATTGCTTCTCTGATTCTAAGGATACCAAATCTCATGGATGAAGTAAGGATGGCAGAAGGCATCACCAGAGACTAGCTACAAAACTAGTACTTGATATGTGTCTTCACATGGTATTTTGAGGTAGTTTCCATATTAGTTATCATTTCCACTACAAAGCAACATTGCAAAATCATCCCTTGAGTATCAGGACACAGCAGTTACAGCAGTTTACTTGAACAAACTAATAAAAGTAACCCTTCTGTAAACAAAATTCCCAAACCCCAAAGCATTTCATAGGTTTGTCTTTTAAAAGGAAGGGTTATGTAACTTTCATACACTAATTTGATGATGCTTGAATGCCTCCAAACTATAAGCTACACCGTTTTTTTATTTTTCAGTGAATCTTGGCATGGATACGTGGTGAAGGCCTCAGGTTTAGCTGCTGGCAAAGGGGTCATTGTAGCACCTTCGAAAGACTTGGCTCTAACAGCTGTGGAAACAGTTAGTCATAGCTTTGGTAATGCAGGAAGCACACTAGTTATTGAGGAAATGCTTGAAGGCAATGAAGTTTCTGTAAGTACACGGATCATTCAGTTACATAACTAGGATTTTATTCTGTTTTGCTCATTGTCATCTGTTAAACTCTAAATGCTGAGCAAGATTACAGTTTTGTTTTTCTCTTGACCGAAGTCATGGTATCCGTTTTACAGCTTTGGTGATATAAATCTTGTGGAAAAGGTTGAAAAAATCTGATATTGAAAATATTTTCCCTCTGGATTGTTAACCCATCAGCCCTAGTGGCTAAAAGTATCTAAAAATGCAGTAGGTCACTATATGTTATTGACACAATTTGTAGATTAAATTCTGAAGAGATGCATACTGTGATGAGTTTTCATTATTTTTAGGTAAACTGGCATACAGCTAAAGCTGATATTCAGCGAGATATTCCTTCATATTTCACAGTATTTATGTCATTGTGAATGATCAATCACAAGGTTTTTTCATTAAGATCATTGCTTTTCAAGGTGTAAATAGGCAATGAAAACTTTTTCCACTGTTTCATTCCAGTCACTTGGCTTCACGGATGGCACCACAATAGTAATGATGCCACCAGCTCAGGATCACAAGCGTTTGGAGGATGGGGACCTTGGTCCTAACACTGGTGGGATGGGTGCCTATTGCCCTTGTCCTCTTGTTTCCTCATCACAGGTTAAAGCTATTGAAGATATACTTAGAAAAACTGTCAATGGTTTGAAAGCTGATGGCATTCCTTTTGTAGGTAAAGTAGAAAATGGTTGTTAAAATTATTTCTGTGTATATTTTACATGACAAAAGTGTGACCCAATATAGTATTCATGATCTGTAACCTAAAGGCATACAAATACTCAGTTTCCTTGTGTATTGTATATGAAGACTGCCTGTACATGGTAAAATGACATGCTATCTCCTTTTCCAGGGGTCTTATATGCAGGGTTAATGCTAACATCGTCTGGCCCTCAAGTATTGGAATTTAACTGTCGCTTTGGGGATCCTGAAACTCAAGTTCTGCTTCCTCTTTTGCGTACCGATCTTTTTGAAGTGGTTAAGGTAACTTAATACTTTGTACGAGATCTGTGTTATTAGTCTTAATTCCTCTGCTTCTTTAACTCTTAAAATGTTAATATTATGTAACCATATATACCAACAAGTCAAAACAAATAATAGAAGGCTACCTAAAATTCTTGGAAGAGGATGAACAGATATGCTTTATGCTATCCTTAATTTATGAAATCTATAGTACAGTAATTAGTATGG
Source organism: Macrobrachium nipponense (assembly GCF_015104395.2). NCBI lineage: Eukaryota > Metazoa > Arthropoda > Malacostraca > Decapoda > Palaemonidae > Macrobrachium > Macrobrachium nipponense. The sequence continues at coordinate 28,523,742 of NC_087220.1, read as the reverse complement.
AGAGGACATTCAAGATTCTGCATTTTGAAAATTCCAGATAACATTTGTGGGCACCCATCGTTTATGTCTGGTTGTTGGCCTTACAGGTAGCAATGGTGAATTCGGGTTATGTAAGGTTTGAGCACCCTAATGGATCTTTCACTTATCAATAAAGTGCTTTGCAGATCGTGAACAGAGATCCTTAGAATGATGTTCATGGCAGTATACAAGAGAATTAGTTGCAAGATTTAAACTTTGATCTATTTCCATTTTATTACAGACTGGTTGACATTAATGTCATGAATACAATGGTTACCCTGTGACCAGCATAATAGGATGCTGTAAAATACGTGTGTCACAAATGTGTTTCAGTTCCTTGATCACAGTTAAAACATTTGAGGGACCCAGTCTTGCTTAAAGAGAGGCAAGCTATGGTTAAGCTAAGTACTCCACATTCTGGAATTGGCCTCGGAAACAAAGCCAGAACATAGAGTCTTAGTGAAAGACTATTTTGAAATACTCATTAAACTTATGGACATTACAAGAGGAATTAGGTTACGCATCTTTCTTAGATATTCTGCAATCATTGGACTTGTTTTCTAGCTATATGAAACCGAATAGAGATTGTAAATAGAAAATGCTAAAAATATTTCACCAAGTAATTGTTTGTAATCAGAATATGTACTGTACTGTATACTAATTTTTTTCTAATGACACTGTAATCGTTAAGTGCCATTTTATTGTGTGCATTGTACTTGTAACTGGAAATACTACCTGTGAGTTAGTGATGTTAGTAATTATTAAGTACGTATTTAATTTTCCACGTGTATCTCCTGAGGTAGAAAGCAATGTACCAATAGCTTATAATGTAATATGAAATATGTTAATATAACTACTTAAGTATTGAGTTAAACCCTCCTCTATAAGTCTAATTGATAGACTTTTTCTAACTAGTTATACTAACCTTTTTCAGAGTTGTGTTGATGGCAGGTTATCAAACTTGAATGTGGAATTTGACGAAAAAAGTAGCTGCGTGACGATCTGTGTTGTCAGTGGGGGATATCCAGGATCATACCCTAAAGGAAAGAGAATAACAGGTATGAATACTGTACATGTTTAAATTTTGATTGTGTATAATTGAGTAAATTTTATAAATTAACAATTAAATCAATGACACCACCAAAATGAGGAGGAAAATGGATGTACAAAAGAATATACCCTTGTGAATAATGCTTTTTAGCGGTCATTAGTACTACAAATAGTATTGCCATTCCTCAACCATCAATCTTTATCAGTCAAAGTGGAGCAAGTTTGTCAGTTGGTGTAGCGAGAGGGACATTGATTCACTCAGTGCGTCTATCCTTGTGACTTTATTTCTTCATCTCCATCACCTAAGGAATTTTCATAATATAAAACTGATTTTTCCATACAAACCTATTAATTATAAAGTAATACTCGACTCACAACCCCCCTTTTTCTGTCATTAATTACATGCAGTATGTTACATTTCTAGGGGTATTCGGCAGCATGATTTATGGGTAATTATAACTGATGGGTTTTATGAAAAAAAAAGTTTTTAGGAAAAAAATGTGCATTATTTTGTCTTGTATACAACTGAAATATAGCTGAAAACATATAGGTAATAAAACATGAAATAAGAGTGACACTAAAACAGCTTTGGTTAGGGAGAACTGAAACTTTACAGATTTATTGTAAATACCGCTGGCAAGATATGAAAGAAAAAAGTGAAGAAAAAAAATTGTGCTGTTTGATTGCCATAAATTACCAATAATATGCATTTTTTCATAACTGTACTTGTCCAATGACATTTTAACTCAAATAAATTATAAGCTTGATCAGATTTGCTGTATTCCAAATTTGCTCATAAAATTTTGATGCAAAAAGTTTTGAAGATAGCTACTAACTAGGAAATTATGGGTACTTTCTTGAAAATGAAGGCTAATATGATTTGCTATGTGTAGTGTAATATAATTTGTTACTTCATACACTCTTCATATCAAAATAAATTTTCTGATTATATTCCTTTTAACATTATTACCCTCCAAAATATGATATATTTTTCTCATTTTAGGCGTTGAGGAGGTGAGCAAAGAAGAGGGGGTGAGAGTGTACCAGGCAGGAACAAAAATGGAACATGGAAATCTTGTCACCTCAGGAGGGAGGGTACTTGCTGTGACTGTTACCGAGTCATCTTTAGCCTCTGCTGCTTCGAAAGCAACAGAAGCTGCCTCTAGAATTGCCTTTGAGGGAGCCTTCTTCCGGAAGGACATTGCTGCCAAGGCTGTCACTAGGTTAGCTTAACTAATTTCTAAATTTTTGTCTTTAAGTTTATTTGATAATTTTTACCTAAATCCAGGTCATTTTAATTTCAGACAAAGTATTACAAAAGTATTAGCATATATGATCTTCACGGTTCGTACAAGCCTAAATCTCAAAATGTTATTAAATTATGGTAACCAATGCTCAAAAATTTGTATTAGCTCTTCCTTTATTTCCAGGCTTTGTCACATCAGTTTATCATTTTTTCCATAAAAAATATCACATTATTCATATTATTGTTTGTATCAGTGCCAATAAATGTTTCTTCAGTTTTACATTACTTTTACTTTTCACTCGGTGCAGTATCTTAAGTTCATATATAGGGAATCATTACTATAAAGCTTAATACATATTCTCACCTCTTACCTTGAAAGTTGGAAGAGAAGAGCTGAGGTTGCATTACACTTTATCACTAAAAGGCTCCTGTAAGAATCCAACTCTTAAGGCTCATCATGAATGGTACAAGAGCCTATAAACCTCTCTAGACAACCTAGCACTAAAGACTGGTTATTGCAGTAGTACCAATATGCAGTAAATATACCTCGCTGTCCAACTTCTCCGTTCCAGAGGTCCTTTATTCCTTGCACCATTGGACTACGGAACAGCCTCCCAGAGGAAGTCGTGCAATTGGAACTAAAGAAGTTCAAGCGAAGGTGAAATGTTTTCCCTTTACTTCCTCTTACTTCTTCCTAATGAACACCTTAATATTCTTTGGAAGGTTGAATTACAAGTCAATGGACCCTTTGGTGGACTTGTTCCATATGAATAGGTTTTACTTACTGAATAATAATAATACATACTATCCAGGAAGAGATTCACTAAATCGATTATTGCACCATTCTAAAATAGCTTTTCCTTGAAGATTATCTTTGTACTATTTACTATGATGAAAATAATTTAGAAAGAGAAGAAAACTTATCAGTCTGTCTGACAATCAGGAAATTGGGATTGACGTAATGTTGTACATCATGGTAGCACATGCTCATCCAAACTACTTGTAACTATAGAGCATTATAAAATTAATTCCAATTCTGAACCTGGCACACAGATCTAAGGAGAAAGAATTTTCCTTAATTCAAATGATGAAAATGCTTTGGAGTCGATGAATTTCATTTTTTGATTCAAAGGCCCAAGAATGACAACTGTTTCATTCTGGGACTTTGGAAATGGTACAGTATGCACGATCAAAATATGTAGCTGTACCAGTTGAAATGGTAAATACCTCATTTATATCAAGTTTCTTCATTGTGATATGAAGAAATACATATGGCTGTATACCTTGAAGGAAGCTGCAGGGTGGATGGTCTTTCCCTTCGAATAAGTAGACACAGGTGGTTTTAGAAAGACATAACGTTGAGCATACGTGATTTCACCAACAATTTAAAAAAGAAGTGGTTTCTATCAGTGGAGCACATGTTCATGCTCTGGCCTTTGTAATCAGCTGCAGACACAACGCCCAGAGAAGTCTGTTTTTGATATTCGTCGGATGAGGGTGATACTGCAAAGCAAAGTTTTCAAAGTAATTTAGTTTTCACTACAGAATCATCAAATTTGTTTGGATTATTCTTCTATCCTCTCTTTAATATTTTCATTATAATGTAAGTATTAATTTTAAGCTTTTGCATTTTACACTGGCCATGTTCTTGTTCTCTACTATTTCTTGATCCATCAGGTAGCGAGTGGCCTTCTTGGCCACATTCGTTCATATATCTACACACATTACTGTATTGGTGCAACCTGTTACAGATCTTTCATACCATTATTGGAATGTTGCTTTCCAGTGTGGACTTCAGCAGTCTATTTAGAAAGTTTTTATCTTTAGACAAAACTGCATACAATGGCGTTTTTCTTTTTCCAGCATTAGTTATGTTTAAGACTATCAATGATAATTTTAAAACTACATATATAGAACTGTGACTGAAACTGGAGAAAAGCTACCATACGACTGGAATGGTAGCTGTAGACTAGAACAGCGACTGTAATATTGTGTAACACACTGAAATTGGGGAAATATCTGTCAGTGTAAATGAAGTTGATGTCAATAGGCCAAAAAGTGTGAAATACTAATTCATTGCACTATTTAAATTATCTTACCATTTCTGGCTTATACATACGTATTGCTGTTTAATTTTTCATATATGTATGCTAATCCATGTGGGTACAACATATTTACATTAACTGTACACTGCACAGCAATATTCAGTTTTCATTTAAGGACATCCTTTGGGCAGGACTTGTGAGTCTCCATGTGACTCCAGGGTCTCGCCACCCCATGGAACTGAATGTTCTAAAGATTTCAGTCTCCACATATCCTGTTTGTGGAGTACAGGCAGTCCCCGGGTTACGACGGGGGTTCCGTTCTTGAGACGTCGTAAGCCGAAAATTGTCATAAGCCGGAACGTCGTCAAAAATCCTAAGAAAATCTTAATTTTAATGCTTTGGGTCCATTCAAAATTATGTAAAATGCATTCTTATTGCATTTTTCATCACAAAAACCTTCAAATATTGAATATTTTGAATTTTTGGCATCATATTTCTTCTGCCAGATCAGCATTGTAGGCGCTGTAACCCTGGAAATAATTTTTGATGAATATAATTGAAAAGCGCCTCAACCTTAGAACATCGTAAGCCGAACCCGTCGTAACCCGGGGACTGCCTGTACATAATTGCATTCCATTGTATTCAAGTTTATGAACATTCCTCTAGATTCATATTTTATATAAACATGATAATTGAGTAGTATATGCATTGTCATTTCTGTATAAAATATTTATATGTGTTTTTGCAATCACATGAACTAGTGATGTAAAAGACGAATGAAGAAATTTACTGCATCTCTACCATAGGTCCACTATTGGTCAGGGAGTCACTTACAAGAACAGCGGTGTCGACATCGCTGCTGGGGATGCATTGGTTGCTGCCATTAAAGACGTAGCAAAGTCCACCTCTCGTGCTGGTGTGATAGGTGGCTTGGGGTCTTTTGGCGGGATATTTGATATGCACGCCTCCGGTTATAAAGACCCCCTGCTGATTTCTGGGACAGATGGCGTTGGTACAAAACTTAAGGTGAGATTGTTTTTCATTTTATAATTAACTGTTGTAACATGGCTTGGGATAATTAATATTAACAGTAATTTTGTTGCTAATTTAGCTGAAGGTTTGCTGTGGCAGCTTATAGTTTCCTTTTGATGCTTTACAAAAATGGCATGAAATCTGTTATAATAGCTCTCATGCTGTCTAGCAAATATACCTAGACAATTAAGCAAAATAGAATTCTGCAGTAAAATAGGGTTTTGTTGACATAATGAAGCTTGAAACTTTAGGTGTTATAGTATTTGCCTTTGGCATGCAACAAGTCGTACATTTCAGGTGGCACAGGCGGCCGGTATACACAGTACAGTAGGACAAGATCTTGTAGCCATGTGTGTCAATGATGTCTTAGCCCACGGAGCAGAACCTTTATTTTTCCTAGATTACTTTGCTACTGGACGTTTGGATGTGGGAGTTGCTGCTTCTGTTGTGAGAGGTGTAGCTGAAGGATGCCTTTTGGCTGGATGTGCACTAATAGGTAAGTTCTAGTCTCCCGTTGCATTAATAGTGAAACAGTGTCCAGTATATATTTTCTTGCCTAGTTATTCAAAAGAAATGTAGAATTCATTCAAGAAATTGCAGTTAAAGAGAGATTCATGAGAATATCTTAGGCTCCGATATATAAGCAGATATTCAGAGTTGGGGGTTATAGAAGCCTATCTTACCAAGATATAATCATGGCAATAGTTCTGGCAGTATTTGCTGCTGTATAAAGCTGTAAATATTGTTAGTATTTTATTCACGTAGTAAATAGTTCAGTCTCTTCTATACACACCGAGTCATCCACATATATTGTAGCTACATGTAACTGTTGAAATTGATAATTATACAGTAGGCAGATTTAATAAAGAGCTACTAACAGCATTCATAATTTATTATCTGAAGGAATTGTTTTTCCTTCTCCCTACTTTGTGTAAGACTCACCATTATCAATAGCCTTTTAGTTAAAGGACTCCATCAAATTATATCTTGCCAATCTCCATCTTTAATACTGTAACCGACTTTCCCATTAAGAGATAGTTTGATGGATGGTTTAACCCTTTATCTCTTATAGGTGATATTCTTTTATCCAGTGGTTTAAGATCAATGTACTTAACCCATTAGATCACTTATGATGCACTATGTGATATCCAAAATCCCTTCCCGAGTCATCTCACTTTTGATGGTCTACTGTCATTTTTGGCAATTCTGACTTTTTCATTTTGACCCTTTGCTTTGTTTGCTGGTTTTCTTTAACCATATTGCAGAAATGTACAAGCATTTTGCACTACACCTCCACAAGAATGAGTACCAGAGTATCATAGCTTGAACTGTGTCCTAATAGACAGTGGACAAGTGAAGTATTGCTCCTGACTATGGGACAGATAGGACTCGCAAAGACCTGGTGACTGAAAGAGTAAATTTCTTTTTTCAGGTGGTGAGACAGCAGAGATGCCAGGAATGTATGCTCCTGGCGAGTATGACTTAGCTGGATTCACTGTTGGTGCTGTAGAGAGGCAGAAACTACTCCCTAGGAGGGATTCCATTGTCGCTGGAGATGTTCTCCTAGGTCTAGAGTCATCAGGATTACACAGTAATGGTTTTAGCCTTGTGAGACGTATTGTCGATTCTGATGGGTTGCAATATGATGATCCTGCTCCTTTCTGCTCCAACTCCTCTCTAGGTATTATCAAATTCATTTTGTTAGTAGGTATTCATTTCAGACTGCATTTGACATTGTTAAAGTAAGTCATTATTTATCCATTTAAATAAGGACACAAAGCTATTTCATTGTTTATCAAGTGGCTTTGTCTATAGTACAGGATGTATTTTCTGACTGACATTTATTTTGGTTTCTATCCCATACAAAATGTAAGATAGACTTGTTGATGATTATTTGAGGGGTTTTCCATGTTTTCTTAATGTCTGAATAGCCTACTACCCGCTCGTTGATTTTTCTTCAAATTGCATAGTTAGTACCATACTAATTTCTTATATAAAACCCTATTATATACATAATATGATTTATACAATTTTTTTTATTTCTTTGGTACTTTCAGGATCTGAATTGCTGAAGCCTACAAAAATCTATGTCAAAGCTGTTCTTTCTGCCATGCAGAGTGGCCTTGTAAAGGCTGCAGCTCATATAACAGGTGGTGGTTTGACAGAAAACTTACCCAGGGTCATGCCTGACCATTTGGCTGCAAATTTACAAGCACAGTCATGGAACATGCCAAAAGTTTTTCATTGGCTTGCAGCACACGGTAAGTATTATGCACTACAGTAGATTCACACCAACCGTGCATCTGCTGTCTAGGCCAGTCCCTTCGATGCTCCTGATTGGCTGTTGATAAGCCAATCACAGGGCTAGAAACTCTGTCTCTCTTGAGAGTTCACATAGGCAGGATGTATATTCCACCTCTCCTGAGGGATACTTTTCAAAGACGTATCCCTCAGGGGAGGTCGAACGAGAGTTCCCAGCCTTGCGATTTGCTTACCAACAGCCAATCAGGAGCGTCGTAAGGGACTAGCCTAGACATCAAATGCACGGTTGATGTGAATCTGCTATAGCAATGTGCAAATGGCTCACGAGTTTTTCTTGGGTTCGCACTACTTTTTTTTTTTTTTTATTATTAAATCTCTCTGCTAATCAAAACTGTTAACCAGAATTATTCAATTTTCTGCTGATTAACAGGATTATGATAGATTTGTTCAGCTACCTTTTCAGACGCAGGAACATTTTGAGGATTAATCTCGTAAAATAAATTATTATTAAGTAGAGTTTAGCTCAGTATTGAATGTTTACATTTAGACTTTACTATAAGGTCTTACATATCAAATTTAGCTGTTATCAGAAGGCAAGACCCCAATTATTTGTTGCTGATGCATAATCCTAAATTAAAACATCTGTTAGACAAGGAAAGTCCAATGAAGCACTCTAGATAGAAAAGGATACAATTTTGAAAACATTTTGGAATTCATTTTTGTTGGTTTTAACTTCATTCACCTTCCTTGTAAATTGGAAACTTTTCGAAACTTTATGATTTCCAGTGGGTTGTTTAAATGCTGGAACCAACACAAAGAAAGGCAGACAGACAGGCTTTGTTACAGATGCTGAATGTTGAGAGGGTGAGAGAGAGCAAGCAGAAATGTTTTGCATGTATGTTACAGCTAGTCCTGGCATTTTTTTTTTAATGAAGAGGTATTTATGACCCAAGTTTCTGGAGCATGTTTATCATAAGAAGTTTCTCATATTGTTGGTGTTTTGGTTCAAGAAACGAACTGAAGATTTACCTTCTTCATGGGCATATTGGAATATAAAATTGTTCCGACACGGCATACAAACCTTCGGTCCTTTTACAATAGGAAGGTACTAGCGGCAGCTGGATAGGTCGTAAGCTTTCGAACAAGGGGTTCGGTAGTTAACTGCTTGTCCGACAGGCGCGCGCGCGCGACTGGGAGGTAAACAAATCACTTTTGCTTTCGGCCTGCTGGCGTGTGGACGTGTATCATCGCTCTCTGCCCGCTTCATCGTCGTTTGCTTTCGCATGATTGTGTTTTTCTTTTTCTAATTATCTAGTGAAACTGAATTGTAAGTACAATCATTTCATTGAATTCTTTGTGAATTAAGGATCTTGGTGTCACCACGCCCTCCGATTACCCGAGTGCCGGGACTGAAGGGCGTAAGTGCGGGAATTCATTTTCCCAGAAATGATCCTCGTATTGTGTATGCTCGGTGCCGAGGGCGGGAGCACTCGCTCCGAGCGTAGATTGGGTTGGAAATGTGTAGATGAAAATCGTAAGTAAGTGCTCTTTTCATTTATATTTTTTTGACCTGTATGCCCGTTGCCGAACGAATGCGCTCGGCACGGAAACTTATTTAGTATGGAAGTGGAATCGCAAGTACAGTATTCTTTTTCATTTTCATATATTATTTTGATTGTAGCAATACTCATTTTGGATCAGTTTCCGAGCTTACCCGGAAATTGATCCTTCCCCCTTTTTATTTTGAATGAAGTGAAATCGCAAGTGCAGTTCTTTTTCATTTTCATTTTTTATTGAGATTGCATTGTTTACTGGGATCAATGTTTCTGCTATTCCCGGGAATTGATCCTTCCCCTTTTTATTGTATGAAGTGAAATCGCAAGCGCAGTAGTCTTTTCATTTTCATATATTTTTTGATTGCATCAATTCATTATGGATCAAGGTTTCCAGAAACCTTGATCCATAAAGGTAAGGAATTGATCCTTTCACCCTTGCGCTCGGTACCTAGGGCGCAAATGCGCTCGATCCGAGCCCTTATTCATTGTGAAGTGAATCGTATGCAAGATGCATTTTCATTTTATCCCTTATTTTTGATTGCATCAATATTTATTGGTTCAAGTTCCGCTCAGTCAGGGAATTGATCCTTATGCCCTTGCATTCGGGCCGATGGCACGATTGCTCTCGGGCTCTTATATTGTTGTTGGGTACATGGGTACTGTGCGGGGGTGGGGAACGAGAAACCCCCCCCCGCTCAACTCCCACAGTGGCCCTTCCCCTTGGGGGGGGGGAGGTTATCGGCGTTCTTCTCCTCGCCCGATCCGTCGAGCGCGGGGGAGGGCGCTCGGTGCCCGATGTACAATTGTATTAGGGGTCTTCCACTCGTTCGGAGAGGGCTCACCCCCCCGCGCGAGGGGACTTCCCCCCCACTAATCGCTACTACTGTTATTTCCGCAGGTGCTACTGCCACGAGGGTGGACCTTGGTGAGGTATGGGCGTCCTTCCATTTGCAGGGCGTGCTAGTGTCCAGGGGCTGCGGTTCTATGTCTGGGCCTACTGCGGTCACCCATGGAGTAGTGACCACGCAACCAGGTGACGACGTCCCTCCTCACCTGGTGTACTCGCCTCACGTGGTGACAGTCTTGCCTACAGCCGCTGTGAAGTGCCGTTCGCCGTACCGAGAGGGGGGCGTGCCGCCGCCGCTCGTGGTTGCCGCGCTGCAGCGACCACACTTCCGCTGCCCTAGAGCTCGCCCCTGGACCTGCCGCCAGTACCAGGATGTTGCTGGCTGCTGCTCCACTTCCTGTGTTTCCGGTGCTGCCTGCCGTACCTGCCGATTCTGGGCTGACTGTCCATGCAGTTGCTGCGCTGGCTGTCCCTGTCGTTGCTGCGCTGGCTGTCCCTGCCGTTGCTGCGCTGGCTGTCCCTACCGATGCTGTGCTGGCTGTGCCTGCTGTTTCTGAGATGCCCATACCTGCTGATGTCGTCCCTGTTCGTGGTGGTACTACCCCAGACTTTGGTCTGTCTGTACAGGTGCGTCCGGGCCCTGTGGCTTCGGCTACAGCAGCCCCGGCTCCGCCCTGGATAACAGATCTTACGTCTGTCCTGAGGAAGCTGACGAAGAAGAGGAGGAAGGTGTCGTCGTCGTCGTCTTCATCTTCTTCATCGTCGTCGGCTGCCGCCTCTTCCCCTTTGACTTCTAAGGCTTCACAGCCGAGGAAGAAGAAGGTTGCCTCCTCCCTCCTAAGAAGTCTCCCTCGGGAGCTTCTCGGGACCCGTCTCACCTCGGTGGGACGGGAGGGTTCCTTCCGCTGGTCCTCCTGCTCCTTCGGGAGCGGGGCCCGTCTCTTCTTCCGCAAGGAAGACGACTACGGGGACCAGAGGGGTACCGGCTAACACCGGTACTTCCTCGCCTGGTGTCAGTGGTTCTGCCACTGCATCAGGGTCCGTCTCGGCCTCTCGTTCGCGGGAGGTACCGAGTGTACGGTCGCCTACAGCGACCGTGCAGCCAGGAACCAGACCTCTGAGTCCGCTCAGCGTCAGGTTCACGGCACGGGGCGGAAGACTGGTGACAGCCGCTTATGCGACTCTCACCAGACCAGCTCTCACTCTCGCGGCGAACAGCTGGCTACCCGGGGACGTGACGGTCCACGACCGACCACGGGCTGAGGCTGGGAAGAGGTCCTCCCGTTCGCCGGTGCCAGCCACGGCTGGAACCAGCGACGTGACGTGCCGTGCCGTGAGGACAAGCACCGGTCTCACTGTGACAGTGGAGCCTGCAGGTCGCTCTCACAGAAAGCGACCGGGTACGGCAACCAGCACCAGCTCTTCTGATACTCGAGATCGGGGCCGCTGTGCTCAGTCCAGCCGTTCTCCACAGGAGACGGTTCGACCAGGCCTGCAGCTCGATCGCCACCGCGGGTTTCAAAGCCTGCTGGTGCTGCCAGCGAGCAATGAGGGAGCGTCAGGTCTGCCTCTCCCGTACCTTCAACCTCCTCGGGTTACACCGGGAGGAGCGAGGTATTGAGGAGTGATCGTGAGGGGTGCGCCCCTCATGATCCCACCACAACGCCCTACGTGCCAGGCACGGTTCTGGGACCGGCCAGGACGTATGCGCAAGTGGATGGGGAAGACCGAGAGGGCTGTCGCTGTTCCCCCTTCTTAGGAGGAAGGTTCTCGGAAATGCTCTTGTTCGAAGGGCTTAACGGTCCCACTCTGCAAGATGCTGTGACTTCCGAGATCCAGAGGGACTTTGTCGAGGTTACGGCGCTGATTCGTCAGCACAATGATCTCGGGGAAGGATCACCGCTCCCACCAGCAGAGCCACGTCTCGGCTCGAGTCGTTTTGGGGCCCGAGAGGGAACCCAAATCGACGGTGGGTCTGCCGCGATCGGAGCTTGCCGACTGGGTTGAACCAGGTAGTCTCTCGTCTCCGGACAAGAAGGCTCTCTCAGTTCTGGACGGTCGAACAAGCTACTTCACCTCCTCTACTGCGACAGAGGCGTTTCTACGTGTCTTCGGACACCGTATTTAAATACCCCTTCGGTCCTCCTGAGGTTTCGACCTCGACGAGGACTGGAATGAGTCGGAGCGGTATCGGCTCTCTCCTGTCAAGTGTCGATTAACCCCACCCAGACGACGTTCACAGTGGAAGGACGGCGTTCCCCCTCACCTGCTGCCGGAAGTGGGGGGGTGCCTGGCCAGCCATTGGGCAACTTGGCAGCGCCACGGCGCCGAGACCTGGATTGTAGATGTCCTTCGGGAGGGAGATCTATTAACCTTCGAATCTCGGTCACCCCTCACCTCCAACCCGGTCCAACAGCAGGCGTACGTTCCAGGGGCATCGAAGGACGTAGCATTGAGACAGGAGATCAAGACCATGCTGAGCAAGAGAGCTGTAGAAATCGGCACGGATCAGTCACCGGGCTTTTACAGCCGACTCTTCCTGGTGGAAAAGTCTACGAGAGGCTGGCGCCCGGTGATAGATCTCTCTCCCCTGAACCGGTTGGTTCGCCAGACCCGGTTCACGATGCTCGACTCTATCAGGGAGAACGATTACATGCTTTCAGTGGACTTGAAGGATGCGTATTTACAAATACCCATTCATCAGTCCTCCAGAAAGTACCTCCGCTTCATCCTCGACGGGACGGTGTACCAGCTCAGCACGTTGCTTCGGTCTCTCAACCGCCCCACAGGTGTTCACGCGAGTGTTCACTCTGGTGTCTGCTTGGGCCCATTCGCACGGGATACGTCTGATGGGGTATCTCGACGATTGGTTAGTCCTGGCGAGCTACCGCTCGCAGTTGCTACAGGACAGGGATCGACTGCTCGAGTTCTGTCGCGATCTGGGGATCGTTCTGAACTTCGAAAAGTCCGATCTCGAGCACAAGCAGAGGATGAAGTACCTGGGTATGCGGATCGACACGGTAGCAGGGCGAGTCTTCCCCGCAGACTCGCGGATCAGCAGATTCAGGGAGGCAGCCAACCAGTTCCTGTCTCGGCAGGAACAGGTAGCTCAGCGATGGCAAGTCGTGATCGGACACCTGTCGTCACTCGGGAAGCCAGTCCCTAACGGGCGTCTTCACCTGCGGTCTCTTCAGGGAGACTGAAGGAGAGTTGGTCACAGGCGACGGATCCCCCAAGCTTTCCATTGTCACGGACACAGGAGGTGAGGCAGGACCTAGCCGGGTGACTGGACGACAGGAACCCCTTAAGAGGAGTGCCTCTGCGCACTCTCCCCCCGGGACATGCAGCTGCTCTCAGACGCATCGACCGAGGGATGGGGCGCACACCTGGAAGAGTTGCGGACTTCAGGAGTGTGGTACGAGAACGACAAGCACCTTCACATCAATGTACTGAAACTCAAGGCAGCGTTCCTCGCTCTCCAAGAGTTCCAGGACCGCTTGATGGGACACTCAGTGGTGTTGATGTACGTCAACACCACGGTGGTGGCTTACGTCAACAAACAGGGGGGGCCTAGTGTCTCTCCCGTTGTATCAGTTGACTCGGCAGGTGCACGAGTGGGCCGAGGCGCACTCAATAGAGCTGTCGGCACGCTACATTCCAGGGAAGGAATGTAGTAGCAGACACGCTCAGCCGTCGGGATCAGGTGATAGGGACCGAATGGTCTCTACACCAGGACGTGGCGGAAAGGCTCTTCGACCTGTGGCGGCGACCAGTCGAGGATCTGTTCGCCATCCGGCACAACAGGAAGCTCCAGGTGTTCTTCTCGGCCGTGCCGGATCCATGGGCAGCTGCAGAGGACGCTCTTCAACACCCGTGGGACGACCTCTTCGCCTATGCCTTTCCCCCGTTCAGCCTGATTCGCAAGGTGATCAGTCGAGCACTGGTCATCCCGAATCTCAGGATGATCCTGATGGCTCCCAAATGGCCACAGGCCATTTGGTATCCGGACCTGCTGGCTCTTCTCGCAAGAGAACCGAGAGAAATTCCCCATTGGCACAACCTTCTCGCCCAGCCACACGTCGAGCGGTACCACCGAGCAGTCCAGTCCCTACGTCTTCACGGCTGGCTGTTATCCACCATCTCTTGCGAACGAGAAGCTTTTTTCGTAGCGCAGCAACAGAGATGGCTGGAAACGTCCGTCAGTCCTCTGCAGCTGTGTACCAGGGGAAGTCGGCCGTCTTCTGTGGTGTCGTAGACGGGGCCTATCTCCTCTCAGAGCCACTCTTCAGCAGGTAGCGGTTTTCCTCGTTTTTCTTCGCCGAGGAAGCTCCTCTAAGTTCCCACAGTCAAAGGATACAGAGCCGCCTTGACGCTCGTCCTGAAACTGACGGGATTGGACATCTCGAACTCGTTCGAGATCTCCTTGCTTAAGAGCAGCCTCCAAAGGTCTTGCCAACCCAGGGAACTCACAAGACCCTCTTCTTGCTGAACCTGGCATCGGCGAAGAGAGTACGGGAACTTCATGCAGATAATGATGTGGATGAGATGCTGCTTTGTCCTGGAGGACGCTACGGCGCTATCTGAAGAGAACTCGACACCTCGGGCCTGAGTGTCGACGCCTCTTCGTTAGCAACGGGGTCACCAAGAAAGAAGTATCAAGAACACACTTTCGTCCTGGCTGCGTGAGGTCTTCAGGAGGGCGTATGAGGCTGATGGTAGTGACGACATCCGTACGTCCCGTCCGAGAGCTCACGAAGTCAGAAGTATTGGCCCCTCGTTGGCGTTTCGTAAGAACTTCTCCGTGGCGCAGGTATGGAAGGCAGGGGTCTGGTACAACCAGACTACCGGCACCTTCCTTATACCTCTTGGATATTGCCCATAGGTCCTTGGATCGGTTTCCTTAGGACCCGTGGTGGCTGCTCAACACGTCGTCTAGCTAACCCAGACCCTAGCAGGCTGAACAGCATCGAGTCCTGGTGTGACTGTATGAATAGATAGTGAATGAGAAAGTGACTGGCTTCTCTTTCTATCTTTTTCTACCCCTCTACCTGTGGGTAGAGGGATACGGTCATTACCCTGCTGGATAAGGACGAGATGCCGGTGAGCTATATGACAGAGCCCCATCCTATCCCTTTCACTAGGGATAGGAGCAGAATATCCACCACTTCCTTCTACAAGGGGGGGAAGTGGATGCCTACAAGAGTCAAAACCATGACTTTATCTTTGCTCCTGTACAGGAACAAGTTCTTACATTGCTGGTACGAAGAGATACGCTTGCCTCTCTCTTAGTACTCGGTCCAGAGGTCTGACCATTGATCCTGCGGTGCACACCCCGATCAATCGGACAGAGGCTTGGATCCCTCCCTCGCTCTTACGACCAGGGAGGCTTCCAAGGTTGGGCGAACACCAGTCTGTTCACAAAAGACTCAGATTCCACCCACCAAGAAGTGAGTCTTCCTATTGTAAAAGGACCGAAGGTTTGTATGCCGTGTCGGAACAAATGACAATTTGTCCAAAATTGCATTTTTCCTAACTATACAAACCTGAGGTCCTTTTACAATAGGAAGGTACTAGCGGCAGCTGGATAGGTCGTAAGCTTTCGAACAAGGGGTTCGGTAGTTAACTGCTTGTCCGACAGGCGCGCGCGCGCGACTGGGAGGTAAACAAATCACTTTTGCTTTTGGCCCAAGCAAAAACTGCAGAGTGAGGGGTGGCATGAGGTGGGGCTATGTGTAAAAGGACCTCAGGTTTGTATAGTTAGGAAAAATGCAATTTTGGACAAATTGTCATTTTAGGCAAAAAGACCAAGCACTGGGACCTATGAATTCATTCAGCGCTCACAGTAATGTTGAAACAACTGTTAGGAGAGGATGGATAGAAATATAAGAGAGAGAATCTGAACAGATGTACAGTACAAGGAATGAAAGGGGATGCAGTTAGGGCCCAAAGGGATGCTGCAAAGAATCTTAAGGAGTGCTTGCATTGCACCATGTGAGATGCACTGATGGCACCACCCCATTACAGGGTTCATGGGCATATTGTATTTACGTATACAAAATCGAGTGTCTTAAGTTTCATTTCCAATTTTCTTTCTATTCTTGAGAAGTGGTATTTTTGCAGGTATAACCAGTTCTGAAATGGCAAAGACTTTCAACTGTGGCATTGGCATGGTGCTGATAGTGGCTGCTAACGATGTTGCCAAAGTTCAGAAGTTAACCACTGATGAAGCCAAGGTCATTGGAGAACTGCAACCTCTTCAACCAGGTAAATGCCATTGTATTATTCAAGCATACCAGTGCAGCTAAATGCCTTTAAAAGTTGACTTCTGGCTTTGTACCGATTTAGTAACGGTGCTTCTACTAATTATTAATACTCGATGAAACTGAAGTATTAGTGATATTGATATCTATGCAGTGAAGAGAAGGGATATCTTACATTTCCCAAAACTTATTAAATGCAGGTTCTCCCAGAGTTTGCATTAATGGTCTGGAGGAGATCTTCACCAAGGGAACAGCATCAATTAAGGCATGTAGTCCTACACTTAGGACGCAGCGCAAGAGAGTTGCTGTGCTGATTTCAGGGTCGGGGACTAACCTACAGGTAAATGTCAAGTTTTAGTCGGATTCCTTGCTTCAGTGAGTATAAATTTAGACCGATTTAAATTGATGCTAATTTTCCAGTGTTATACCAAAATGTTTAGTACTACTTATGAGGGATTTGTCGGAATTTTAAATCAAATGACATGATAATGAATTTCCTGTATTGCAGGCACTTTTAGATCATACCAGCTCAGGTCTTAGTGCAGCAGAGATTGTTCTAGTTATTAGTAATGTACCTGGTGTACGAGGGCTGCAAAGGGCCCAAGAGGCAGGTGTGCCAACCAAGGTAAGACAAAATGCTTTTGTTTGAAGTTTTTGACTGGTTAGATTCCTGACCATGATGTAAATCACAATGAATTTAAGTACAGACATTACTATTTCAGTTTAATAATGAATCTGCCCTTTTTATATTTCATTTGCAAATTTCTAGGGAATTATGTTAGTCACGTTTGGATAGATGTAAGTCAGGAGGGTAATGGGTCTTGATAAGTCTGCAGTTCGTCAATTTTGTTCCTAAATAAAAATGTTTTGATTTTCTATGTATTACTATATGAAGGGAAATTGCAAAAACCAATAAGTAGAAAAAAGTTACCAATGCAATTTGTTACAGAGGGAGGAACTTTACTTAAGCCAGTCTTTTAAACCCACTTATTAGTTAAAAATAAAAATTTAACAATGTTTTGTATTAGTCTACTGTACTGAATCGGTCAGAAACAGTACCTTGTAGAAAGTTTAATGTCTTTAGTACAATAATTCAGGCCACATTTCCAACGTGATATGTACTGATGATTTATCTTTTGCAGGTCATACCTCACAAAAATTACAAGAGCAGAGAAGAGTTTGATAGCGCCCTAACAGAGGCATTAAAGACTGCAAAAATAGAATTAATTTGCCTGGCAGGATTCATGAGGATTCTAACCGCTGGGTTTGTCAGTACTTGGAATGGTCGTCTCCTCAATATCCATCCGTCCCTTCTGCCTTCCTTCAAAGGGATGCATGCCCAGAAGCAGGCACTGGAAGCTGGTGTCACAATAACAGGCTGTACTGTTCACTTTGTAGCTGTAAGTAAAGCATTTGCTATGTTTTAACAATTTACAAGTTTTTATTTATTGCGAATCAGTACTTTGTAAAAACCTCTTTATAATCATAGGTTTTTCTAAGGCAAATACAGTTTCCTTTATTGTTGATGGACTGGCTAGCCTCCTTTACCGCAAATCCGACTGTTCATTGCTATGTGAGTAATACAAGAAAATCTTGTGACCATCAACATCCCCATGGAAACCACAAGCACTCAAGTGTTTGGAAAATAACGTATAAATTTTTACAATTTTCAGGAAGAGGTTGATGGAGGAGCAATAGTGACACAAGAATCTGTTCCTGTTTTGCCAGGAGACACAGTGGATATTCTTTCTGACAGAATTAAAACAGCTGAGCATAGAGCATTCCCAAGGTTGGTTGAAATTTATCTTTTTTTCTGTGAAAAGGTGTGATGATTTGCCGTAAAGCTACAGCCTTACTAAAATTTCGCAATGGTTAACATTTTATTTACACATTCCTAAGACATATATATATAGCTTTCATACAAAAGCAAAATATATCTGAAAATATGTAGTCTAAACAGGATGCAGGAACTCTTATTAGTTGTTAAAAGTTCTACATCAGCTATTGGGATGTCTAATTATATAAAGCAGTAAAATTACTAGATTTTCATTGAATCTGAGGTATCTAAACCATAGCTGATGGGACACTGATGATGATGTCATCACAGTTAATACTTGAAACAGTATAGTATACAGAACACATCCTAAACTATTCAATTCGTGTAAAATTATAATCCCCTCAGGTTATGAAAATGCAAAGTTTGTGTAGTAATATACATACAGTAGTTTTGTGAATATCCTACCAGAGAGCATTTTGGGAATCTCCTTGTCAAGAAATCCAGTGACTAAATATTCTCCAGCGGTTGATACATCAATTGCACGTTATATGCTTTCGACTAGTCTTACCTAATAGTTCCTACACAGGATTTGTCTAATTTTACTAGATCTCCAGGTTTCCGCATAGGTAAATACCTTTACCCTTAAATTCCGAATGGACGTATTGTACATCAACTAAAATTGTCTGTCGGGTGCCAAGTGGATGTACGGTACGTCGACTACAAAAAGTTTTTTTAACTATTTGCGGAAAAATAGTTATAGGCCTATTTTGCGAAAGATTTTAAATCAGGCCCCTTGAGGGATGCTGGGAGTTAACAGATCACGCTGTTGTCTTGTTACAAGCGTTACCCAGCCGCGCACGCGTGAATTTCTTTCTTCTCGCACTACAAAGCATCAGCGACGCATTGTCGGAGAGCGATTTCTTGATGCATTCATGTTTTGCAGAACTTTTGCTAGTGTTAGCGTATTTGTGACGCAACAGGACGTTTGCAGAGATGTCCCAGTGTCGTCAGGACCGTGAAAGATGTGTATTGCCTGTCGGTAGTGAGCGTGTGAGGCGCATTTTAGATTTGGATGCTGGAGAGGGACCAAGCACCCAAGGTGACCCAGCTTTTCAACGCCGTGTTGTGCGGCCACGTGTGGCCGAAAGGGACCAAGGACCACATCCTGTGGCTTTTACGAACCCTAGGAAGCATCGGGGTGTCCTGAGGGGCATTCATAAACATTTGGGAGGCCTCCAACAAAAGGGCATTGATGAGTACTTATTTTGAAATATTTTCATATAAATCACGATAAGTGCCAAAATTTAAACCTACAGTCAACTTTGACTCGACCGAAATGGTCGAAAAATGCAATTGTAGGCTAAAACACTTACATTCTAGTAATATTCAATTGTTCACCTTCATTTTGCAACAAACGGGAAGTCTCTAGCACAATATTTCGATTTATGGTGAATTTTTGAAAAAACTTTTTCCTTCCCTCTGCGCGTGGTAACTCTGCTGAAAATCTCAGAATTTCTTTAATCACCTTGTCGTAATTTTCGCACCGTTTTCTATTAGGCCTTACATAAAGTGTTATACATGAAAATGTGCGCAATATCATGTAGAATACAATAAAAAATAACTCATGGTTGTAGCTTTTATTAGTTTTGAAATATTTTCATATAAATTACAATAAATAGAAAATATTCGACCTTTGGTCAACTTTAACTCTACCAAAATGGTCGAAAACTGCAATTTTTAATCTGAAACATTTACAGTCTAGTAATATTCAATCAATTACCTTCATTTGCAACAAACGGGAAGTCTCTAGCACAACATTTCGATTTATGGTGAATTTTAGAACAAAACTTTTTTTTACGTCCGCGCGTTACGAATTCATGCATCATTTTGAGATAATATTTTCTCTGTGTTGCTTTGATCGTTTTAAAGTTTGTTATATACCAAAATCATCGCAATTTAGTGTACAATGCAACGAAAAAAATAACTTATTAGCTTTAACTGTTTTGCTCACAGCGCGATTTGTATACAATTATATATGAAATATTTTTGTGTTGTCATATATTCCAATATTTATATATTTCATTTCTGATGGTTGCATACTTAACTTCAGGCAATGAAAAAAAAAATGAGCCAAAAATGAACTCTTAATCTTAAAAACTAAGCGTGCTGTGATTTAAAAAAAAAAACTTTTTTTCCGCTTTTGTAAATAGAGGCTCGGCGTTTAAGGGTTAATGTGATTGCAAGCTTTGCAAATTTCTCTTTTGGCATTCTGGCATCCGCTGTAATTTTAGGCTTGCAGATTAGTGAAACTTAGAGTCAAATACTGCATCATTTTTTGTCTGTGACCATCAAGGAAGTAATGGTCAAATAACCAAGAACAAGTTCTGATTTACAGAGTTGACAAGTGCTTTGTCGGCAATGGTCATAGATTTTAGGGTTGACTATAACCAAGAATATATCATTGATTAGTCACATGCATTCGCAGAAATGCTACCAACTATGTTCTGTAGTTGTTGACAAGCTTCACGGTAAATAATGATTTTAGTGTCTTTTAAGTATTCTGTACAATAATAATATAATAATAATAATAATAATAATAATAATAATAATAATAATAATAATAATAATAATCATAATAATAATAATCATAATAATAATAATAATAATAATAATAATAATAATAATAATATTCTTTCTAAGCCCTCGTGGTATGTAAGAAAAATGAAATTATTTTTGCAAAGATAATCTCTGTTTTCTGTGTAATCTGACAAACGGTAGTGCCAGACGGTCGATAACTAACCGAGATGTGAATTGTGAAGATGATATAGGTTGAGTAAAGTTTTTATTTTAAGCGTTGTGCAATTTCTGTTGGAATACAGCAAACTGGATCTATTATCTGAGACTACTCTATAGAACTTTCAAAATATGGAAGACTCTGGTTTCAGGAAAAAAAATCTTCCAGGGACAAACGAGGGTTGAAATGAAGTTTTGGGGGCATTTGAATTTTACTTTAAACAATGGTATACCAAAGGTTTAGCAATTTCTCTCAGTACAGCATTTATCTGAAATCGCCCTTTGGCATTAAAGGCCTGTACCCTTAAGTGTCATTGCATACATAGGTATATACAAGATGAAATACTTCAAAATGTCATTTTAGTTATATGAAGAAATTCAAAGTACTGACTTTGGTTAACAGAATTTTACTTATAATTTTGAAATTTTGCGCTGAAATCCAAGAATATTGCTTCAGTTTTATTGATTGATTCATTTATTATGTTAAAAATAACATGCATATTACTTTATTTGTTATGTTATATACTTTGACTTAACAAAAAACAATTATTTTTTGTTATGTTACCTATATACTTTGACTTAACAAAAAACAATTATTTTTTGTTGTGTTATATACTTTGACTTAACAAAAAACAATTATTTATTACTTTGTAAGTACAGTTCAATGAAAAGGATAGTCACAGAAAATATGGACTTCCAGAAGTTTTGGCGGGGGGGTTGTTCGACAGCCCCCACTCCTCCGGTACAGGCCTGCATTACTTAGTAACGTGGACATTAATGCAGATACAAGTTTATCTGCAGAATAATAGTAAAGGTCCTGTAATAAACAGCATCACAACTATTTTCTCATAAGTACAAGTCTCACCTAATGAGACTTCCTAAGAAAATTTATTTTGCTGGAAGTATATTTGCAAATTTGAAAATTTAGTATATGCTGTGATATAATGTTCTAACACTGAATTTGTGTATTTCAGGGCAATGGAACTTGTAGCAAGAGGACGAGTTAAACTTGACAAAAATGGCCACTGTGTCAAATCTTAAGTCTTGTTACACTATTCAATTGACTTTAATAGTCATAGGATATATTATTGTGAGTTTCTCATAATTTTTGTGATGTTGCTGCTCAAATTTATTTTTTGGGGTTCCCCTCCTATAATGCAGTAATATCATAAAAAGTGGACAAAGTTTGATATATTGTTACCCCCAGCTAACTTGCAACTTTAATTATTCAACAGCTTTGTTAAAAATACAATGATTAACTACTGTGCTTGGTCATTCTCAAGGTACTTTGTGCTGATATATGAGACTGAATCTTTCTTGATAGTTTTTTAAAGAGTTTATAAAAGTACTGTCAATGGCTAAATACTCTTGATGAATTTGGTTATAAAAAAGATAAAAGTTTTTTTGTCAAGATGGACATAATAAAATCCAAAAATCTGAAACTTATAAAACAACACAGTAGAATCTACACTCTTTCACACACGAAGACTTGAAATTGAAAAATCTGTATACTTGGGAAAATGTTTATTTTCAGCTGTTAAAAGTTTTCATTATATCCAAGAGATTTGGGATTATTTTTGGATATATCAATTTTGTGTGATTTCTATTGCTCAAATGATTTTTTTGTTGAAAAATGTATCACTGACGTTACATGCTTCAATATTTTTTGAGATATACATGTGAAATATGCTGTGGTTTCCTTTTCCCCTCAATACATATTATAGAACTGATGAATTTCCACAGAATGTCTGGCTACACAAGAACGCATCCCGTGGCCTGTAATTTTAACTACTTTCACCTAGTGGTGGTGGATTATAAAGGTCAAAATTAGTAAAGTCCCCTTAACAACAACTAATTATAGGCAAATGGGAAAGGCCCAGGTGAAATGAATTCTAAAAGTGAAGAGGCATCCAGTGCCTGTCAGGTTGTAAATAGGCACAGCCTATGAAAATAACCCTAGACCTAAGGCAACTAAAAACGGCCACAAAGCTAAACGAAAGTAATAACTATCTACGAAAACTTTCCAAGTGGCAGAGTTGCTTCAAGAAAGAAATTTAGATTTATTTTGTATGTAGTAGGATAGATGTAAAGAAAGGCACTAAGGCCCCGTCCACACAGCCGAGCTTTGCTTGAGGAACTTTGTTCGATGTGACGTCAGAAGCGGAGAAACCGCGGCAAAGTTCTGACTTTTCTCGCTGTTTCTACGCTTCTGACGTCACATAGGACAAAGTTCGTCGACCAAAGCTCGATTGTGTGGATGGGGCCTAAAGGGTGGCAACTTGCAAGCTAGCCCAACGCAGTGATGGTTTCAAGGTCCCCTCCCCCCCAAAAAAAAAGAAGAAAAAAAAACGGGGCTGGAGTCGAATTGGTGTTCATGAGTGAAACTGCCGGACAACGTTCATTAAAGACACCAACATTAATTAGGGAAAAAGCTGAAAGATGTGGAACACAATTGAGATAGGTTCAAAGTAGCAGGAACAATATTAATCTGTAATGAAAAATACTATAATGGGGTCAAAGGCAAGAAATTACGACAAAATAAATAGGTAGGAACGCAAGAGAAGACTAATTACCCACAAGAATTGGATAATGATGTAACAATCGAATAGCTCAAAATTTACGGACGCTCTCTAGAAAAGGTGCATAGGCTATGTAACAAAAAAATCAATATTTCTGCAATCAATTGCAATCCTAACAAACACATTTTGATGTGTAAGGAAGTGAAGGAACATCCACAAGTTTGGGATTTTTAAGAATATGCACAAAGGTTGGCTTAAAATATTGGGGTATGGAAGAGAACGTCCACCGTCTTGTAATTATAATCGAGATGTAGGCCTATAAGTAAACAGTTTTTTTTTTTTTATTTAGAAAACCCAAAATTAGTGGTTTATAGGTACCCTGCGACCAATGTGGGTCACTTTGAATAATTCCGGATGATCCAGGCTATAAAACAGGCAAGGCAACTCAGCATGTAGTACACGAAAGAAAATGGCGCCCAGGTTCACCGAGGGTGAAGTAGCTATATCAAGACTATTAGGTACCAAGTTTTAAAATAAAAGCAGAATAAAATAACCTGACCTTATTGATAACGATGATGCTGGCTCTATGAGTTGCAGTGGTGAGCGATAAGTATTTGAGGGGTATTGAATGGTGATCCGGAACAGTAATGTTGATTTCAATTAGGTAAAAGTTTGTTTTTCCAGCTAAGTGCATTTTGCAAAATTGAAACTTAAAAAAAACTCAATTATTTAAATTATTTTATATCTTATTGCAATAAATATCAGTTTGCAATAATTATGTATATTGAATATTTTTCATTTTTATGGAGATTCTAAAGATATAATTAAAAATAGAGTAGGGATGCTCAGACCAATACAGAGTTTCCTATGACGTCACAGCAGACGACGAGCACTTGATAAGCCACTGCCATCTTTTAGGTGGCTTAGACTGATATATATATATATATTACATATCTATATATATATATATCTATATATATATATATATATATATGTGTGTGTGTTTGGTATAAAAAAAAATAGTTTACCTTTTTCTAAAAGGATGGAGGCCAACTGTTTGGCCTATTTCAATTTTCTGTGTTATCTACATTCAACCAACACTTGAGACCTACTACTGCTATCAATTAACATGTGAACAAATATACTGTTCTGAATTCTTATTGCAAGCAAATCAGATTATAATCCATTTTCTTCTACATTACGAAATCGGACTTTTTTTTCTACTGTTGTAATTTTGATAGTGTGAACTTGGCCTAATATTGAAAGTGACTGAAACCCTTAGAATCTTCAAGTTACTTTGTCTATACAAATCTTTTTGCCTAACGTTTATCAATGCCCAAACTGAGGACAAAAGCTCTCCGTACGAACAAATTAAGGTGACGTCCATGTGTTACTCTGAATGTCTCTTTGGTTCCTAAGTTTTTCTGCACAAAAGCATTGGTGTATGGTCCTCTATTTCGAGTTATTTTATTTTTAATTATCATAAATTCTTGGTGTTTTTCCATAAGCAGGCGTAAGTACGTACGTAAGTCTGGCCTTTCCTCTATACTTGCTTTGTTAAGCCTGATGAACTCTGACCTGCAGAATGAAGTGAATAGCAACCATTTCTCTTCAAAATTATCCTTATCATTTTAGTATATGACTGAATGTCGAGCTTCAAATGAATTAATAATCACATCAAATATTTATTTCAAAATGAAGACATACAAGAAATAGCTGTCGCAGTTTGGATAAAGCTATGAATTCTACAAGTGTCTTTTGTAGGCTTATAAAAGCATTTTGTCACAAGACCTACAATCAGTTGTCAATACTGGGGACAGAATTTGAGCTAGTATACATTCTATATGGGTACATAGCACGCACAGACATGCAAAATAATTAACATACAAACCTCTGTTCTTTACGTAGGATTTTAGCTTGGGAATGCAAGCTGGAACAGCCCTTCAAAACTTCCAGACAAGGTTGTTCACTATCGACAGGTTGGGAGGGAAGCCCCGCCCACCTGTTGGTCTGAACTCCACTCAACGATCTTGTCTGAAAATTGAAAACAGTCCTTCCAGCTTGCGTTTGCAAGCGAAAACCATTCGTAACATAAAGGTTTATATTTGTGTAGGAACAACTCTTAATTTTCAACTGATATCAGCTATTTGGAACAACAAACGGTGACAGAACGCCTAAAATAACCCACAAAAATGCTTGTATAGCTTCTTTGTATTCTCACGACTGATATTGTTATAAAGACAGCTTCTAAAGACTTGTTTAATCATGAAATCTGAGTAAATATGTTCCAAGTCTTTGTTTCTTATCAGAAATCTAGAAAATATTCAAATATTCTCTCTAACTTTCTGTGTGTTAGTCCTTGATATTCATTCTTGTCACTGAAATAAGCAAATGAATTTGTATCTCTACTCGTTCCTCATAATGAAATGATCTTCCAGGGTGGGTTCTCTGCAAACGCTGGCTAGCACCAGCACGAGCAGAGGAAGACCAATGGTAGCCTTCGGGATGGCGGCGGCGTTGCCAAGAAGGGCGAGGACAGGCGAAACTTCTCCATGCACACCTGCTCGAAGCGCGGGATATCCTACATTCTGCGTTCGAACTTGTCACTCCCGGCACATGCGACTGGAGTGTTGGGTGGAGAGACGTTACAGTTGCTCGTACTTCCAGAAGTTCAGCCACGCCCACCACCTGTGATTCAATGAGAAGTCCATTCACGCCCAGGTCTTGGCTGCCGTTTCCACAGAGTCCTCGTCATGACCTCTGCACAAGGAGAAGTGCCTTTAGGGGCCATGGCTGGCTATGGAGTTCAAGTCGAAAGATAGGGAGTCTCGAGGAGTGTTGAGGTTCCTTCAACTTCTTCGTAATGATTCTCTCTTCTCGTAATGTGCTAGACCTATGTGGGTCCATCTGCTGCTGATACGAAAAATTGAGAAATGTAAGTGAAAACAGGATTTTAAATGTGAAATATAAATATATATGTCGTGATAAAAGAACGCGCACTTTTTTCTCAACAGATTCCCACCGTCCTCCTCACATTTTAGATTCCATGATGGTTCTTTTCCTATATATGTTAGTAAATGTCACTTGATTGAGTTTAAACCCCAACCCTCACGCACACACTCCTACGGGCATGTTAAAATCAGTAATATTTGAGGTTAAAATTATAGTTAACAGTAATATTTGAGATTTTCTAGTTGCCTTTAATTGCATCAAAATTCACTTGTCCGCACGACTATAAAAGGTGATGCATAGAGTGTGTCGTCCTCCTTTGACTTCCAGCGATCATAAGTGTAACATCTAATTGGGGGAGCAATCATATCTCGAGTATGTGAGTGAATTGTGTGTGCTGGTTGTGGAGTTGCTGGTGACCATGCTGTGAGTAACGTAAGTAATCGTAGAATATTTGTTGCATCGGCAATCATACATCGTTCTAGAGTATTGTTTCGAGTTAATCATGTGTTAAATTGCGAGTGTAAGGTATTAAATTGCCAAGGATAAACTTTTCATTTTTGAATCTCTGAAGCGGTCACGTGTTTGTGTCTGGATGGAGTCTGATTTCAGTTGAACATGTTTAAGTTTATTTGTGATAATTTGTAATAAAAAGTGTTAAAACTCTATATTTCTATTACCATACAGTTGTCGGGAGTCCCGTAGTGATGTGGTGGTAGATTCCATGTTTGACCAGGGTTCTGGCCACCTAACACAGCTCTGTTTTGAAAACATCAGGGAACCCTTGCAGGAGGACATTGTATTTGTGCAGTGCGAAGGTGCTTACGGCAGGTATGCCCAGTCCAGCTGCGAGTGGTCGGGATAGCCAGGTCCCCGTGTTGAGTAAATGTTTGAAGCAAATGTCTACCAGAAGTCCGTGCTGCATCAGGAAGTCAGCCCCTGCAGAAGAACCTTGACGTCCACGATGATGAAGGGCCAGTCGTAGATACAGCCCAGGATGGATGTCTTGATGGTCAAGGTCCTGTAGCAGAGGATGGGACTCCTGTTGGCAGCCACCATGTGCGGTGGCCACGTTGGGTGTGCAGTTGCAGTCCTCCTCCGATGGCGGGAATGCTGACTGCATTGCCCCTGTGTCCACCAGTATCCTACGACCAGATATGGAGTTGCAGATGTAGAACCCCACTGGATGGGATCCTGTAGAGTTTGCAGCCATGGCTGCTGTTGAGGGTGGCTGACATCCTAGTTTTTTGGAAAGGAACAGGGTGCTCTGCAATTCCTGGGGTCCTTCCCGAACCAATGATGATAATAACACCATGATGGATTAATCCTCTTCTGCTGCTGCTGCTGCTGCGGGGGGATGGGGGGGCGCCTTCTTCCGATAGACCGTGTTCACGTCCGTCTCATCAGGTTCCTCCACCACTGCACTGTTGGCTGAAGGGAAGGCATCGCGGCGTACCTCGAGGCCCAGGTGGCCTTGTGGAGCTTCTGAGCCCTGTCCATTAGGATGTTCATTGGGAGTGTGTCCGCCTCGGTGATCTGCGTCCTCACATCCTGTGGAAGGCGTTGTAAGAAAATCTCCCATGACAGGCTGCTCGGGTGACCCTCACCAGTAAGGGAGGGGAGTATGTCCCAACGAGTTTGTTCCTAATCCCCGTAGGTTATCTGACCAACCTGTGTGTCCAACCACGGGGTGACATGACGGAAGACCTCCGGCAGCGTCATTATGATGATGTCGGCCTTGGCTCCCTCATCCGTGATTCCTGCTACCCTGGAAAGGACATCCGCCCGCAGGAACCATGATGCAGTATTCTGTTATGAGAATGGTGGCAGTTTGACTGTATGACTGATTGATACTCTCGTGGATGTGAGAGTGTTGTGGAGGATCTGAATGTCGTCGGAGGAACTGTGTAACACAGATTCTGTCATCATGACTTGTCTCACACACCAAAACACAAAAGCGCCATATTTAGCCCGGTAATGGTGTCGGGTTCGTCGGAGTCAAGACTAGACGCCGTGTGGTTCCGTTAATGACTTCTGAATGCGGTCGATGTGTGTTGTTAATGGCGGGAGCCAAACTGTTCAAAGACACCAGAACACACCTGGAAAGGTGCGTCATAATAAGTCCGTTAATGGGGTCTGTTTCAACTGAGGAAAGGAGCTTTCAGAGACCTAAACTATGTATCATCGTGTGGTTCTGTTAAAGGTTCTCTGAAGGTAAGATGCCGTAGTGAGTCCGTTAATGGCAGGGCCAAAACCACTTTGTTTACCGTCCAATCCGGGAGGTCACCAGTTGTGAGGACAAGCGCGGGGTATACAATGACAGGTGCGGACGGACATGTACCTGGGTCGGGTCGACAGACGTCCAAACAAAGAGATCAATAATGCGTACAGACGTAGTCTCTGTGTATGCA
This sequence comes from Macrobrachium nipponense, assembly GCF_015104395.2. NCBI lineage: Eukaryota > Metazoa > Arthropoda > Malacostraca > Decapoda > Palaemonidae > Macrobrachium > Macrobrachium nipponense. The sequence continues at coordinate 28,494,977 of NC_087220.1, read as the reverse complement.
TGATATTTATGTAGGCGGAAAGGCCAGAGAATTCTACATTGAAAGATGGTGTCTTTACAATTTATGGAATACCCCCAAACAACCCTCAATTTGACGTCAACGACAGAAAGGTATCGAAACGTCCTAAAAGCGTCTTCTCCTCCCACCCCTTAGGTATTTTTCAGGGGCCTGCCCTCAACTGTAAGGTAATATTGCATGATATATAGGGCAAAATTATGAAGTGAGAACACATCAATGCACATATTAAGTGAATACTATGAGAAACGGAATAGAAATAAACAACTGAAATAATATCACACGATTATAAAACAAATGAGGAAAAGGAATATATGTAACTTAGTGTATGAATCCCCCAAAATTTTTCACTCAGCCCTATCACAATGTAGGGTTAATACTGGCTAAATACATTTCCCCCCCAAAAAAATACCCCCACCATTTCCCTCCCTTAGGAGTTGGTGTCTGAAACAAAAGCTCCCCTATAACATGGTGCATGAGGGGTGGCATTTGCACTGTAATAGTAGTAGTACATTCTCGGTTTATTCAGCGGCTATTTCTGCTTGTATTTCACGTTCTAAATGTCATATATAACAGGAAATACCATAATAACATACCAAAACCTTCTCCCAAGTGATTTACCCCACCCATAACCCCGCTTTCCCATCAGTCCTCCTTAACGTAGGATAGAGCTGTAGGGCAAAAATTTTCCAGGTGGTGTGTACTCCACCCAAAACCTTCCCAAAGTTATTTTTTTTTCTTTTTTTTTTAAGCAGGTCCCATATAAAAATACTATTATTTACAGAAATAGAAAGTGATGATAATAATAATGAATATTATTGAATCTTGATAACATTCCATAATATTTATGTAGGTAGAAAGGCCAGAGAAGTCTACATTGAAAGACGGTGTCTTTACAATTTATGGGGTACCCCCAAACAACCCTTAATTTGACGTCAGTATTGCACATTTTTTTTCATTTTTCTCAAAGTACAGTGAGATGATTGGACAAAGAGGCAGGTAAAGCAGTACTAACTTTATTACAGGTATGGAAGGTTTATAAATAGTGTGCGGACGGATGTATAGTACCAGACCAGTGAGAGAGAGAGAAAACTGGGTCAGAGTGAACCAATTTGTGTTTTCTCAGCAACATATATATACAGATAATATTGGCTACAAACAATTGAATATATGTTAATTATACATCAGTGGCAAGGCCAGAGAGTGTTCTACAGGATGGTATAAGGAACAATGTGGCTACAATGATTACATACAAAATATACAGGAAAAAGCGTTGTTCTGACAACAGCATTAGTTCCCACATACGTGTGAAATCATTCCTCTCTCTTTGGCGACATTCACCCCTCACAATTCTTCTGACCAATCAGAGACCTTATCACCCACCCACTGCTAATACCCAAATTGCATTTTCATAATATTTAACAAGAAGTATGCGAAGTCTTAACACCCGTTGCTCCACATTCTCAAAGTGACTGTATTTTCACCATTAATTGTATTAATGCTTCTGTTAGGTAATCTGGACAGCCTAACTTTAATGTTGGGAAACCTATCTGTGTTTGTGGTTCTTTAGGTATTTGACAGTATCTTATATCAAGATTCAAGGAACACTTTCAAGAATCGAAGATGAGATTCCATGCATTCGTAAAGGCGGTGGCTGAATTGTACCATCTGCCCCTTCAAGGTTAAGTTCCCAAACTATACTTCTCTATTATTAGTTAGATCAATTGTGTTTTGGTTTTACTAAGTTTTAGTAATTTTCAGGTGGAAGTGTTATTATTTGTTGGGTAATTGTTATTTACTGCCTTATTTCTACCTAACAATCTGGTGTCACTTTACCAACTCATACCTTCTGTGCCCTCCTTCCCCAAGTTGAACATGTCTCCCTGGTGGTTACATATCCCACATCATCTACCAGAACTCAAACATGGCGACTATTTTTGTTTGTTCGCCCTGACCCAAAACTTCAAATATTGTGCAGTCGAAGTAGACTATGGTAGTTGACATATTTCTATGTTATTTTACTTGCTTTACAAGAGTTTAAGGTAATATTTTGCTGGTCGACTGTAGCTAAGCTGTAATTTACCTTTGAACTCTATACATCAGTATGTGGGACCCGTTGGTACAATCGTGCAGTCTTCAAAGGTAAATTACAGTTTAGTTACAGCCAACCGACAAAATATTACTTTAAATTTTTGTTAAGCAAATAAAATAACATAGGAAAATGTCAGTTGCCATAATCTACTTATCCGTGGAACGCCAGCTTAGAATTACTGAAATATTTTTAAAATTTCTAATATATAACTTGGACACGTAACAGTCTACAAATAGTGCAGCAGGGTCCGAGAGAGAGAGAGAAAGAGAGAGAGAGAGGAGAGTTTCGTGTTTGTATGTGAGTTGTTATAGTTGAGGGTTGTTGTTGTTGTTGTTGGGGAGCTATTGTGGTTTCTTTGTGTAGTTGTGAGTGGTTGAGGGTTGTTGTTGGTGAGCTATTGTGATTTCTTGGTGTTGTTAGTGGGTGTGTGTGTTGCCTTTTTATTTTGTTTTTTTGTATGCTAGTGATTGTTTGTGCAGCGGTCTTTTGTTGTGGTTGTAGTCCTTGTTTGTTTGCTGTGTTGCTGAGATGTGGTTGTATTCCTTGTTTGTTGTTGAGTTGTGGGATTGTGTTTCTTGGTTGTGTGTTACGACGTGGTTGGTAAGTACATGCGTTTTGAGTTTTTTTGTTTGTTTTTGTTTTTTGGTTTGCAGAGCGGCTGAGACCCTCACCAGGCAAAATCCAGCGGCGAACTATCACAAAATATATATTTTTAGTTTCCGAGAATATTAAAAATTACATTAGTTAAAATGTCAAAATTTTCTAGTTCTATCATTGTCTCTTCACTGGAAAATATAGAGCAAATGAACTAGTTTCGTCTCAAAATGAAAAAAAAAAAAAAAAAAAAAATCAGTGTTAAAAGTCAGTTTACATAATCATATGGTTTTAAGGTAAAATGAATAACACCGTTGAATTCAGCATACATTAGAACTCGTACACAGACATATATTTTTGCTCAATTATCCAAAAGACTCAACGGTAACCAGAGAGATTCTGACTAAGGTCTCAAAACAATGTCAGCAGGGACTGATATGACGAAAAACCCGTGAATACACCTCAAGTGTTGCCAGATCGGTTTGCCTCGAATTCCCCGAAAATCGTGTCAAAATTTCCCCAAATCGTTCAAAAATTCCCCATTTCCCAATAATTCTTTTGATTAATGGGTAAGCGAAATTATATACCTCATTAACATAGAAAAACACTTACCAGTCAATAAAATGGTAATAACAAAGGACATACATTGATGAACTATATACATCGGCGGAAAGGCCAGGAAATATACAAACATACACGTGATTTTTGCTACATAAGCTACAAGGTTGTGACTATACTCTCTTTTTTTCCATCTGTCCATCCGCCTGTGGTGTTTGCGCATGGTAACACTGCTTCCTGGGCTTTAAATAATCCTATTTCGAATATTAACGGTGTAATTTGCATACAGTAAATTTTTAAAACACTTTTCAGTTGCAAATGTACACCCAGATATCCTTTTATTTACCTAAAACTTACACATTGCGTAACTATTTAAAGCCCGGGACGCAGTGTTACCATGCCAAAACACCACAGGCGGATGGACAAAAGGAAAAAAACAGAGTATAGTGGGTAACGAAGGTCTTGACACAGGTCTTTACAATCTAGACGAGATACAAGATCGTGATCAGTGGGTAAAGGTCTTTACACCAGTCCTTTATCACTCACTGACGTGGTAAGGGAACTCACTATATGAATATTGAGTAATGACCACCGAAAGTCTAGGAGACAACTGAAAAATCACCAATAGCATATTATACCCACCTGACGTATACTTGCATGGACTGTCAGTCAGGTTCTGTTCGTATAACAACATGCTGAATTAAAAATGGAAATGTGCCACCACATTCTCATTGTTAATTCAGTCATACAAATGTTGATTTTCATGTCAAAGAAAGTTAATTAACATAATTGTGACAATCTGATCATCAACAGCTTCCATAGATTTTCGGAAGTTCTCACAAAAATATTGGTAACTACACATACTAGGGGGGAATTTCATACTATTTGTGGAATTATCCCATAGATATATGGAAACTACCCACAAATTTGGGGGAATATCCCATAGATATATGTTAGCTTCCCACAGATTTATGGAGTCATCACAATGTTTTCAGATATTTCCGGTGAATTCTTGTAATTTTCTACGAATGGTGATGAAATTCCCCAGATTCCCTAACTAATTAGTTCTCAATGTAAAAATTCCCCCAAATTTCAACCTAAATACCCCATCATGAATCCATAATCCCCAAATCTGGGGAAAATTCCCCATATCTGGCAACGCTGGTTACATGCCCGCCCTGTTGCCAGGGTTGAGCATTTCAAAAATATCGTTCCTTCTTGAGAGAAATGATCTAACAATAACCTACCACTCACTCGACGTTTAGTAGATACATTTATTCAAGTCTTTTCAACATATAGGAATTTCTATGTAAAATTGTAAAAAAATTATATAATAATTGTTAATTTTCAACATCATAAACAAAAGTTTTTATTTTACATTCAATCTCCATAACAGAATAGACATCGTGCAAGAATTGAACTTTAAAAAGCGTGAATAAGTCATTAAAAGAGGTAGACGCTTCATCAGAGACGAAATTAGACAAAATCTATTCGGTAAACAACGTTTATCATCATCAGTCCACTTATACATCAGAATGAATGCATATATATATATATATATATATATATATATAGATATATATATATATATGGCATTAACAATCTTGGCTGACTCTTTCAAGGGAAAGAAAAGTTTTCCGGAATTTGCCTGTTGCCAAGCATATGACATTTTAATATGAGGTTGTAAACTTCAAACCTGTTCCTATAACATGCTTCTATTATTGTCATCCTCTTACAGCAGTGACTTGGGAGTTCAATTATACTTTTTGTACTCGGTTCTCGAGATAAATCAAACCGAAATTCTCGGTTTCGTAAAAGTAATCAATTCGCCCATCTCGATCAATTGCGGTTACACCAAAAATAATAATGAACGAGCTTTACGACAGGTCAAAACCTTTATATAACTACAGTGCACCGCATGAGGCACTCAGGTAATACTAATCCATTACGGAGAAAGGAGGTTTACTGGATATCATTTCAATTTATTTCTTACTCTACCTCATTCTGTTGCTACATAGTTAAGGTTGCAGTAAAAACTCATAACTTTTTATATTCTAAATGAAACTTTTATAATATTCCATAATAAAGAAATTTCGTAAGTAATTTTTTTTTGCGCGGATTACTATCAGGAATATTAATAAATTACAAAATAATGTCAATAATAATTAACTTCATCAATTTTTTCATCTTGGCTTCGATATAACGTCGTCGATGCCTTAGGATTCAGTCAGTGCAAATAATGTGATAGGAGTGAGAGAAGAATCCTTCGGTCTGCCCGACAATTCATCCTCCGGCGAAGATTATCATCAACTGCCTCAGGTTGAGCAGAACAACCGAGTCATGGACGGAGCAGAGGTAGATTGTTGGCTTTCAAACCCCTGAAGGTACTAAAGGCTTCACCAGAAAAAAGGACTAACCATTAATAAGGGAAATGGAAAGTTCAACCCATCAAGTAGTCCATAAATGCTTTCTTAATTGTGCTTATGTAGTCTACAGTGTAGTGTTCAAACACGGACACATATAGGCCTAAGCGGTGTATTCCGGTATGTATTTACCTAAACTACCAATATAATTGCTTGGGTTATAGAATGATCTCATGGCTCACTGCTAAATTTGGTAATTTACAATTTTATTGCTTGTCCCGTCATAGGTTCGATTCTCGGCGCCGTCGATTTTTTTCAACTATTAATCAAATTATTAATTATTATATAAGTTAATTATAACTATTGCAATAACTAATAATTGATGATCTGTCTACATTGACACAGGAAGATATTAGTCATAAAAAGCACAAAAAAATGTCATAGTCAACTAGGGTTTGGACAGAAAGTTAAATGAAACAATAAAGTTCCCTCGGTTCTCCTTTTATGTAAATATTTTGGAAAATGAAATATTTTTTTAACCGATACTTATTAAGTTTTGTGCTTTGATACTATAAACTGTATTTAACTAAATCAATTGTTATGGTTCAGTATTTTTTATAGATTAATCTCCTAACCTGTGTTTTGAGTATTGCTGTATTGGTAATTTATTATTTAGTGTAGTAAACTTGGTGTAGACGAGAAAAGTAAGTTAGTTCAAATCTGGCAAAACAAAAATGGTCTCTTTTGGTGACGTTTTGTTTATATTTTCTTTCGTCTGGCAGCGTAGTGCTCGGACCATTCTTGCTTATGTAACAGTGTTTCTCTCGGTCAGAAGCGGTCGTCTCTTCGCTTGTCATTCCATTTCAATTTTATTACGGGTTACACCAACAAATTCAACAATCACAATGAATGAGATTTACTACAGAACCTTAAGTAACGCCTCAGTGCCCACGTGAGATTTGAGTGCGGTTGCCAGATGGTGCCAAATTTGGCAAAAGTTGCCAAAAAGCTGAGTTTTCTTGGCAAATTTAGTTTGCCAAAAAATGCCATTTTCATGACGATTTTGCCAATTTCTGCCAAAACTGAAAATAATCACGTTTTTCTTTTTTATTATACAATTATTAATTTTGTTTTTGCATCTGTGAAAATATTTTACTGTTGGTTACTAGAAAACGTTTAATATCTAATCGAATTATTTACTATTGGTTATATATATCAGTATACATGAAGATTGCTAAAATTGAGTGGCAGGGCGGAACTAAAACAGCTTAATATATCCTCGTCAATTTTCAGTTTGGAGAACAGTTATGTTTATCTGGAGAAATCCTTCCACCTGGCCCTGACTCATACACCCGAGAAAACCGTTAAATATTAGGCTAAAATCCCGGTCGTGGTGAATATTTTCTTATTTTTGATATGTAAGGTAAGGTACAGTATATTTCAAACGCAGCTGAAATATCGTTCTTTCATTCACTCACTCCTGCTGCAACAGCCACACGATCCATCAATCTTTAAATGTCAATTAGCTGACCGGTGTTTCTTTTTTCATGTTGGAAATATTTGAAAATATTGAAGAATTTCCTTTGCCTGAGCGCTTGAATGTATGGTTGGGTCTAGGTCGTTAAGTGAGATTAAAAAGCTTCTTGTTCTTGACCATACAATACCTTTGACAAATGCCTTCAAAAAGGACGCCACGTTTATGACGAATTTATATATATATATATATATATATATATATATATATATATATATATATATAGCAAATCCCACAGGAAAATGATAGTCAGAAATCCAAGCGCTTTCGTCTTTACTCAGACATTGTCTGAGTAAAGACGAAAGCGCTTGGATTTCTGACTATCATTTCCCTGTGGGATTCGCTTATTTATGAAGTCACGTGCATCAACAGTGATTTTTTGAGCATATATATATATATATATATATATATATATATATATATATAGTCTTCTGGCAATAAAATTTAAAATTGAATATGAGGGCTTTTTAGTTGAAAAATAATAATTTCTTGGACAAAGCTGTATAGTTCTTTCAAAATCCTTGCTCAATATAATATATATACTACAAATTTTGTACAATTGACACCTCTGTTATTTATTCTACTTTAACTCCATTTCCAGGTCAGGGTTCCCAGATGTATCAAACCAAATTATCGTATTTTGATTAGCATTATCGTACATTTTTCATTTCAAAATATAACTGTATTTCACCAACAGCAATATATCTTTATAAATGTAAGGCCAAATAAAAAAAAATTGTTATGTCATTCCCATTTATTGCTAATAATGACTCAAAAAAATAGAACAACAAGATATCTTTTCCGTAGGGCTGTAGAAAGTAGCCTATTTAGTACTTCAGTGATTATTATTGTCATTATATATCACCAATGTATACTTTAAAAAAGAAAAAAAAACACAACTAACATGAGTATTGCTTTAAGAAAATTACCAATTGTTCTTAAACATCACATTACAACAAATATGCAGCAAAATCATATAATTGTTTACTTATTTCAATTCTTCACTGATTACCATTACTAATCATCAGTATTATCATCAATGAAAATGAAGAGGAAAAATACGACAAAAAGATCACTGTTAATAATCATCAGTATTATCATCAATGAAAACGAAACTAAAAGATCAGTACTATACTGTTTAAGAAGGACTCACTAATTGTTCTTTATCATCACACTGTAATAACAATAAAAACGAAAAATATGCATATAGAAACTAAAAATTACTTCACTACCTTATTCATCATCCATTATGTCACTGATGGAAAAGGAGAGAGAGAGAGAGAGAGGTACATATTTGTCTGTTACCTTTCCATATCTTCTACTTTGCTTTCTACTCCATTTAAGCTTTACTTATTTTCAGGCGGTGAATGGCCTTGAATCTTTTAAATTCCTATAATTTGACGAAAAGGTTCAAATTATCGTACATTTCCAGTAATTATCTTACATATGTCGCGAATAATCGTATATCGTACGCTCGTTATCGTACAGAGGGTCAAATTATCGTACGTCTGGGCAAGGCCAATAGAATTTTAACAGGTCAACCCACGGCCGCTTGAAATTTTTGTCGTTTGCGCATCCTTGACGTCAATAGGTTCAAAAGATGTCCTAGGCTGAACCTATGGTCAGTCTGTAATGAGCGGGCCAGAAGGTCAGGTCAGACATCCATCTCTCTCCCTCTCAATCTGTCTCAAGGCCTTGCTCTGTCCCAACGTCATATTGGTCCCAAGGCCAACAGAATTTTAACTCGCACCAACTTGTCATGCGCAGTGCGTGACTGTACAAATTATTCGATAGGAAAATCAATTTATAATTGGTTTCCGAAAGGATGCAAATATGTGACAAATTCAAGCATACAAGAGATAGTCAAGAGAAGTAGGAAAGACTTAAAGACATCGTTCAAATTAAAAGATAATCATATTGATGTAGAAGGACCTAGAAGAATGAATGTTATTCTAGCTGCACAGCTGTTATCTGAAATAACAGCCAAATCTATACAGTTTTTTTTTTGGTTAGCAAGGACTATTAAGGAGTAAGAATTGGGATACCACTATACTCGGTTTTTTTCCATCTGTCCATCCGCCTGTGGTGTTTGCGTATGGTAACACTGCGTCCCGGGCTTTAGATAGTTACATTCAGCTACATTCATCAATAATAACAATATCTATTTCGAATATTAACGGTGCAATTCGCATACAGTAAATTATTAAAACACTTTTCAGTTGCAAATGTACACCCAGATATCCTTTTATTTACCTAAAACTTACACATAGTGTAACTATTTAAAGCCCGGGACGCAATGTTACCATACAAAATCACCACAGGCGGATGGACAGAAGGAAAAAAACCGAGTATAGTCAATTCATATTGCTAGCAGATAGGTGGTTTGATCTTTTTAATTCAAGGGTATTCACAGATTCAAATAGTAAATCCTCAAGAAATGCCTATGGGCCAAATTTGGCAACACAAAATCAGATTTTGGAACAAATGATTGAGACTGCAAATGAAATGGGAGTTTGTGGGAAGAATTTCTTGTACCAGTTTCAGAAAGAGCTAATACTTTCTTCAAAATCCCTCTGTAAGCTGTACCGAATGTTAAATGAGAAATGTAATGTAACCTGCTTGCTGACCTACAGATTGAACCAAGATTGTTTAGAGCAATTTTTCTGCTGTCTTAGACAAATGAATGGAAATTATGATAATAATAATAATAATAATGATAACCATAATAATAAAAATAACAATAATAATAATATAAGGGGTATAATTATAATAATAACAATAATAGTATCAAGAGTAAAAGAATAATAATAATTATAGCAATATTATTGTTGTTGTTATTATTTTTATTATTATTTTATATTATTAATATCAAAAGTATAATAATAACAACAGTATAATTAAATGTGATTATGAATAAGCAGTCAGAGAGAGACAGAGAGGAGATAAAGAAAACGAGAGAGGACACGTGTCTCATTTGTTGAACCTAGTGACGTCACAATAACGGCTATCCGAGCGACGGCAATATCCCCTTCGGGGAACAACTATATGAGCCATTTTCGCATTCACCTTTCCCTCAAGCCTTCTTTTGGGGGTTACCCTTAAAGATATAATCTACTAGTTTCACCTAGTTATCTGGATAGAGAAAAATATGTCAAAATTGTATTACACTGAATAGTCATAGCTTTTTGTATTTTAAATGGAAAGTTTCAAATATTCTATGTATAAATGGAATCTATATACAGAATTTGATGTATTTTTAGTCGGAAATATTGTCAAGGATATCAATGGTACAAATAAATATGAAGAATAATGAGGTAAGTCTTTCGTTAGATAAGACAGGCATTGAGAGGAAATCTGCAGTGCTCTTTTCTGTGGCTTCTCCCAGTCCAGCGATTCGGACCTCTCATTTCGTCCTTTTTTTTAATTTTTTTTTTTTATCTTGGCTTCGACAATGCTGTCGATGCCTTAGGATTCAGTCAGGGCAAATAACACAGAAATAAAAATGACCCAAAAGAAAAGACAAATATTATACGAAGTTATTCTAATATCCCTCAGACACCATTTGGAGACTGTTGTGGGGTGGGAGAGGTGACGAAATACAGAGAAGAGAGAAAGCGAGAAGAATATGTTATATACTCAACGATAATCTATTGATAATTGGGAGTGTTTTATTTGTTCGACAAATAACCAAGATCTGTAAAGACGAAGAAAATGCGAAATAGGTGAAACAAACACCATTTGCTTCCTTTAGTTTTACGTAGTTCGATATGGCAAGATGACGTCTTCCCCTTCAGCTGAATCGAGTCAAGTCGTTCTTTTTGAAGTGGGCCCATGTCTGTCTCTCTCTCTCTCTCTCTCTCTCTCTCTCTCTCTCTCTCTCTCTCTCTCTCTCTCTCTCTCTCTATATATATATATATATATATATATATATATATATATGTGTGTGTGTGTGTGTGTGTGTGTATTTTACCTATATCTTTCAAATATATAAATAATCTAGTTGATTAAGACAATTTTTATACTTTTTATGACTACTATTTACCTGAATCAATGTAAACATTCATTAATTATTACATATTACAATAATTATAATGAAATAATGTAATGTATGATAATTAATAATTTGATTATTATTAACTGAAAAAAAAATGGACGCCGCCAAGATTCGAACGAGTACATGCAACAACTCAACCGCTACACCACTAAGCCACGGGAACGCATGGCAGTTGTGATAAAGGACTTCCAAATGTTTTTATTATAAATGACATTGTAGGAATGTTCCATTTGAGGTACGATATGTTTTCCCTGTTATGTGTATCTCTTTGCAAGGGGTTCAGGAAAAGACAAGTCAGTTCCCGCTCATCCCTTGATCTGTAATCAACTCTTGTACATTAAAGGAATCAACTGGTCCTGAGTATGTCTCAACCTGCTTACATGTCGCAGTGATTCTCGTTCCAAAGCAGGACCTACAAGATGCTGAGACGAGGCCATCACAACACACCCAGGGGCACAGCAAGACGTTCCCCCAGGGGCACTGCAAGCAGGAATGCAACACCGGCACGCCGGCACCACGAGGGACAGGCCTTGTTACAGGCTTTGGTTGGCCTCATGGCACAAGGAAGACCACATGGTTCAGCCTCGGCAGGTGTTAGGGCGATGTGCCCTGAGAAGTGTAGCTATGAGATGACACAAAGCAGTTTTCGAGAATGGTGTCGCTCTATGAGTGATTGGCTGGCCTTAGGAAACGTCTCAGGAGAGAATGCACTTATCAGTATCCGGTTAAACTGCGATGAGAAGTTAAGGATGGCTATAGATGCAACGCACTCAGAGGTTCAGTGGAACTCATTAACGGCCTCTGAGGCATTTGACAGACTGGAGGAGATCACGACGAAGTCTGTGAATAAGGCAGTGGCATGGGACAAGTTTTTCTCAGCGCAACAAGGCGATCAAGAAACCGCGAAATCTTTTGTGCATAGGTGCCTACAATTGGCCTTAGATTGTGGGTTTAAGTGTCCCCATTGTCGAGCTGATCTGAATGATTTTGTGTTAGTTCAGCGGATAACAAGTGGTTTAAGCAATGTGGGACTTAAGCAAGAGATCCTACAGGATCATGAGGTTTTCAATACTGTGCAGAAATTGTTACGTAAATGTGAAATTTATGAATCTGCAGAAAAGGATAGTATTAGCGCTCGTGGAAGGGCAAACGTAGCTAGTTTGGTAAAAGGGGATGAGATAGGCTTAGGCCTAGTTGAAAGTGGGTTACAAGGTGAAAGTAAAATTATTGCTAGCTATAGGTCTAATAATAGTGACAAGGGACACGGCCGTGGCCGTAGTAGCTCGAAACCTACTGGTAACAGTAAGTCAGATACCAGGTGTAAAAAGTGTGGTGGTCGTTCTCATTGGCAGGGAAAATGTCCTGCTGATAATGTTAACTGTTTTCAGTGTGGTATTGTGGGGCACTTTGCTAAATTCTGTCGTCAAGGGGGGCAACAGCCCGCCAAAACGGCGCCTATTGTGGATGCGTCTGTTACGTCATGCACTGTTGCCTATCCACCTGTGGACAATTGCCAGGTAGGCCTATGTGCGGCAGCGGGGAAAACTGCCGATGGTGAAATAAAGGTAAGCATGAGTTTTCATGTGAGTGTGTCGTCGTTGAGGCTGTTCCAGACACAGGGGCAGAAGTGTGTATAGTAGGGGTAGATTTGTTACCAAAATTGGGTTTGAAGGTACCTAATCTCTCTTGGTGTAATGTCATTGTAAATCACGCAGGGGAGAAGTCATTGAGAATATATGGGTCTGTTGATATGCTAATAGAATTGGGTGATAAATCAGTGAGCACTAGTGTTATCGTTGTGCAAGGTGCTATCCGTTTTTATATGTCTTTAGGAGTGTGTAAATCACTAGGTCTAGTGCATACAAAGTTTCCCCATCATACTGTCGCTACCGTGAATGACGTCACTCGGAAACCCTCTCTGCGTCGACTAACCCCCGCCAAACGCCTGAAGAAAACGTTCGCACACGGGTAGGGGGTGGTGGTCGTCAGCGCGAGATGCCATACGCTGCCACGGAGGAGAATGTCCCTAGGCTGAGGGACTGGCTACTGCAACGTTTTTGCGAAGACTACGTTCAACGTTTCAAGAAACCCTCTGCCGATGATGAAAGGAGCCCCTCACCACATTCACCTGAGGGAAGGTGCCATCCCCTATGCGTGTCATACACCTATACCAGTTCCTAAGCATTGGGAGGCCGATGTTAAGGCTCAGCTCGACGAGATGTCAAATTAGGAGTAATTAGGGAGGTCCCTGCTGGTACAGCTACGGACTGGTGTGCGAGGATGGTAGTAGTAGCAAAGAAAAATGGTAAACCACGGAGGACCGTGGACTATCAAGAGCTGAATAAGAATTGCAAACGAGAAACGCATAACACATGTGCTCCTTTTGACATGGTCTCGGGTGTGCCACTTCGTACATATAAGACTGTAGTTGATGCCTATGCCGGATTCCACCAGGTGCCATTAGATGAGGAGAGCCGACAGTTGACAACGTTTATTACACCATGGGGGAGATACCAGTATTGTCGAACACCTATGGGTCATTGCGCGGCCCCCGATGCATACACGAAAAGGTTCGATGACGTTATTATTGATGTACACAGAAAGTACAAGTGCATAGATGACGTTTTGTTATATGACGACAGTGTTGAGGGAGCCTTTTGGCATACTTATGATTTTTTGCAATTATGTGGAGATACAGTAAGTCCTCGGGTTACGCCGGTCTCGACTTACGATGTTTCGTGGTTACGAACGCGCCCCCATAAAAATATAAAAAATAATATTTTGCGTCGTTCCGTCTTACGCGGTTTAGCGTCGAAGCAACGTAAACAAACGCGAACTAGGTTCCGGTGCGCACGGCGGAAGAATACGCTTTGTGGGGGAGAGGACGGCGTCGCTTCGCTACGCTCATTCCTCGCCCATACGCCATTTTGGTTGTTTACATGCCTCTCTCTCCCTCGTGTTGTATCGTTTTTGTAACTTTTTGCTCTTTGTTATGGCTCCCAAGCGCAAGGCGGACTCTTCTGATGGTAGTGCATCGAAGAAAAGAAAGGCCATCACCATGGAAATTAAAGTGGACATTATAAAGCGATCTGAGAAGGGAGAAACGCCAACAAACATTGGCCGCTCGCTTGGCCTTAGCCGTTCGACCGTTGCTACCATTATCAAAGATAAAGAGCGCATCGTTGAACATGTGAAAGGATCTGCTCCTATGAAAGCGACAGTGATAACTAAGCAGCGTAGTGGTCTAATAATTGAAATGGAAAGGTTATTGGTGCTTTGGTTGGAAGACCAAAATCAACGGCGTATCCCAGTCAGCCTTATGGTGATTCAGGAGAAGGCGAAAAGATTGTTTGAAGCGTTGAAAAAAGAAAAGGGGGAGGGAAGTGAAAGTGAAGAGTTTGTGGCTAGTAGGGTTGGTTTATGCGATTTAAGGCTCGGGCCAATTACCATAACCTTAAATTGCAAGGTGAAGCTGCTAGTGGGGATGAGAAAGCAGCGAGTGAATTTCCTAAAGCGTTTGTCTGAGATAATTAAGGAGGGGGGTTATTCTGCTCAGCAAGTGTTTAACGTAGACGAGACAGGTTTGTTTTGGAAACGTATGCCTAACCGCACTTACATCGCCAAGGAGGAGAAGTCAGCACCCGGTCATAAAGCCAGCAAGGAGAGGCTAACTTTACTTCTTGGGGGTAATGCTGCTGGCGACTTCAAACTGAAGCCCTTGTTGGTGTATCAGGCTGAAAATCCAAGGGCACTCAAGGAGATCTTGGATGAAAAGAGGTCGCTCTCTGTTCAGACTAACCTGGAGCAGTATTTTAAGAAGGTAGAGAGGCCTGCAGGAGATCCTGTACCCTCTACCTCAGCTGCCTCTTTGCTAATCCAGACTCGCCTGCCCCACAATCTCCAGCACCTTCTGAATGTTCTGCTAACCCAGACTCACCTGCCCCAGTATCTCCAGCACCTTCTGTAGGTTCTGCCTCACCTAAAGACTCACCTGCCCCAACATCTCCAGTGTATGTTCTGCCTCACCTCAAGATCACCTGCCTCAGCATCTCCAGTAGTATGTTCTGCCTCACCTCAAGAATCACCTGCCTCAGCATCTCCAGCAACTTCTGGAGGTTCTTTTTCTCTTCACTAACCTCCCCCAGTCTCTCCAGCACCGCAGCTTCCTCTCCAGTGTGCAAGCCAATCAAATTAATAAAGGTAAGGAATTGTTCTCTCGTTGTTATTGATAGGTATTACATTAAATCATGTGGTATTTTCAATGTTCCGACTTACGCTGAAAAATCGTGTTACGACGCATCTTAAGAACGGATCAACGTCGTAACTCGAGGACCCCCTGTAATGGTATTACGCTGAATCCGGATAAATTCCAATTTTGTCAAAGACAGGTAGAGTTTGTGGGGTACGAACTTGATTGGGATAATTCTTAGACCTTCTAATGAGCGTATGAGTGCCATTAAGAACTTCCCCATGCCTGCAAGCCCAACTATCACGGATATAAGATCTTGGTTTGGACTTGTGAACCAAATTGCACCTTTCGTGGCTGTCGCCACCGGTAATTGGAACCATTACAGGCGGATCTTCTCAAGAAATTCCCCCCACCCATTGGAAAGTTTATTGGGACCAACGCCTTCAAAACAGTTTTGTTGCAGCCCGGGACAGCATTTGCAAGATGTTGGGCGACAGACTGACATATTATGATAAGACAAGGCGCACTGCTGTTGTTACCGATTGGTGCAGAGAAGGAATGGGATTTGTTATATTGCAACAATATTGCAATTGCGAGGATCTCAATGCCCCTTTTTGTTGTAAGGGGGGATGGAAACTGGCATTATGTGGCAGCAGGCACCTGACGGAGGCGGAGGCCGGCTATGCCGTCATTGGAGGGGGAAGCGGCTGCAGTAGTATGGTGCCTTAAGAAATCGAGATTGTTTTTATTGGGATGCCCGAATTTCATTTTAATCACAGACCATAGACCTTTGGTAAAACTCTTTGGGGATAGGAGCCTAAAAGACATTGCAAACCCGAGACTACTAAGGTTGAAGAGAAAACTATGCAATATAGTTTTTAAAACCATAAAGATATTTGCCGGGGAAGAAGAATTCGGCAGCCGATACGTTATCAAGATACCCAGTGATTCGCAGTGAAACTACCGTCAAAGACGAAGAAGAGGAGGAACTTATGAACGAAGTTTGTATTGCCTCCATGACGTCATCGCTGGCGGATGACGCATCATTACTATGGACTGGGCTACCATGAGGGGGTGGGAAGCAGAGAAGGATCCTGATTATTTACTATTGCAGCGACGTGTCAGCGAAGGGGGTTGGCCGTCGTCAAGGTCTCAAGTGGAGCCCTGCCTAAAACCTTTTTTCAATGTACGTGATAGACTGAGTGTCATTGAAGGATTAGTCACATCAATCAACTGACTCCATGATCAGAAGAGCACGACAGGCAGTTTATTGGCCTGGGATTGAGGGTGACTTGGCAAACTATAGGGCACAGTGTCATGATTGCAACGTTGCGGCACCTTCGCAACAAGGGAAAGTATTATAATACATCCCTCACCGAATATGTCCGTTTCAGAGAACTGTTGCAGATTTATTTCAAGTAGCAGGGAGGCAGTATATGGTATACGCCGATCGACTGACTGGATGGATGGAAATTTATTTCTTTGCTAACGGAACTAACATCCGCGAGATTGATCCCAGTTTTTAGAAGATATTTTATGCAGTGGGGAGCACCTGAAGAAATATCAGTGGACGAGGGCACGAATCTAACGAGCATGGAAATGAGACATTTCTTTTGGTAATGGGGGGGTGGTATCTATGAGAGTGTCGTCTGCTCACTACCCCAGTTCCAACGGGCGGGCAGAAGCTGCTGTGCGCACCGCCAAACGAACATTAATGGGCAATACTCTACCTGATGGAGGGCTAGACAATGACAAGGTAGCTCAGGCGATATTGCAGTATAGAAATACACCATTACGTGGTATAGATAAGTCTCCTGCACAGCTGGCTATGGGTCGCCAACTTTGAGATTCGGTGCCAATGTTAAAAAGTTATCATTTCGTCACCGAGCATTGGTCGGAAACCTTGTCCGCAAGAGAGAGGGAAAGAAGCGTTGTTGAGCAACGAATATCATCCAAGTATAATGAGAAAGCCAAGGATCTTTCCCCCCTACAAATAGGGGAGAGGGTAGCTATCCAGGATGTGACTACACGAGCCTGGAATAGATGCGGGGTGGTTATTGAAAAGAATAGATACCGCCAATATCGCATAAGGTTAGACGGGAGCGGAAGAATTTCGACAAGAAATCGCAAGCATTTGAGATCCCTACCACCCACACCACCTGAGAGGAGAACCTACTCCCACCGCCTCGGGGGAGGCTGGCCCAGTACCCACCCAGGAGAGAAGTAGCACTAGGGTACGTCGTCCCCCGCAATGGCACGATGATTATATTACAGAGTAATTCATTTTAGTTGTGTTTAATAAATATCCCCTAAACATGTCAAGTTTTGTGCATATACTTTAATCCTGATTATTTGGGTTTAATAAGTGTTCCTCTTGTCATGTTTACCATTTATGTATGTTCCAGCGCTGTGTCCGAAGGGACTTAATCTTTATTTTATTATAGCTGAATTCCCTTTGCTTCATATGTTACTGACCTTTACAAGTTTTTATTATTTTTGCAACTAAAAGGAGAAATTTTCTATACTTTATATTTTAAAATATACTATGTTTGCTTTGAATGGGGAGCTTTGATCTTAAAGGGGAGGTGTAGGAATGTTCCATTTGAGGTACGATATGTTTTCCCTGTTATGTGTATCTCTTTGCAAGGGGTTCAGGAAAAGACAAGTCAGTTCCCGCTCATCCCTTGATCTGTAATCAACTCTTGTACATTAAAGGAATCAACTGGTCCTGAGTATGTCTCAACCTGCTTACAGACATAATTATGCATTTGTTAATATTGATATTAAATATCGAAAGTGCAACAAATACCAGGGGTTGTTTAGAGTTCCACGGGCCGCACAACCACCAAATCCATCCACACAGGTAAGTAGTAGTCCCTTCGCGCCCTAAGTCAGGTTAGGTTGGTACGCCTGGTTAGGTCACAACCATTGTTACCATACTGAGGGGGGCCGGGGGTGTCCAGCCCCGGCCAGGTTGGGGCAAGTGCCCTAAGTGGCCGCTCCAATATCGGCAAACATTCAGGAGAAGGTCCAGCAAGATCAGGTTGGGTTTTACAATTTTATCACAAAAATCAAACTATGTCAGTTTAACAAAATAGATGAACTGAACGGCGGGCTCTGCCAACGGACAACTTACAAAAGGAAATGGAACATGATGCATGCGTAGTAGGATTCAGCATCGTAACAGTCAAACCACATTGATCTAACTAATAATAGAGAAGTATAGTTTGGGAAATTTAACTTAAAGGGGCAGATGGTCCGCCTTTACGAAAGTGTGGACTCTCATCTTTGATTCTTTAGTGTATATCTTGAATCTTGGAATCAGATACAGCCAAATACCCTACGAACCACGAACACAGATAGGTTTCCCCAACATTAAAGTTAGGTTGTACGGATTACCATACAGAAGTACTATCACAAAGGTGAAAATACGGTCACATTGAGAATGTGGAGAGTTGGGTGTTAACACTGCGAATACTTCTTGCTAAATAATATGAAATTGCTATTTGGGTATCAGCAGTGCGTTGGTAATAAGGTCTCTGATTGGTCGGAATAATTGTCGGCGGGTAAATGTCAGCATTGAGGGGTGGTGATTTCACACGTATGTGGAAACTGATGCTGTATTTGAAGAAAAAAGAAAATGTGCAATACTGAGTACCACAAACATGAATGGGGTCTTGTAACGGATGGACAATACTGGAAATCAGAGAGGCCAGTTAGGGGGATTAATGTGAACTTTACAACTAATGTTGAGTAAAATCGTAGTTTCTTTAATTTCCATGAAACCAAAGATATCGTGTAATATTATTAAAGGAAATAATACTGAAATGAAATGTTGTAGCAGGGAAACCCATTTTACATAATAGTTAGGAATTCATACATACATAAAAATATATATTATACATATACACAAATTTACACATACTATTTAAGTATAAATAATGAAATAGACAGAAATTGGAGGTTAACACAGGGAATAAGGAATTAAGAGTTATCAAGATTCAAGAATATTCATTATTAATATCATCAATTTCTATTTCTGTAAATGATAGTACTTTTATATGGGACCTGCTTAAAAAAAGGGGAAAAATAAAACCCTTAAAAGGAAGACTAACATTTAGCTTAGGTTAAGTTAGCAAACTAACCTACCCTAACCTAACCTACCAGAACGTGTTACCTGACTGTGGGGGGTGGGGAGCCCCCTTAAAGAAAGACAAACTTAAAGGAAGACTATACTTTAGCATACTAACCTAATCTAACCTAGTAGAATGTGTTACCTGACTGGGGGAGGGGGAGGGGGCAGAGTCCTCCAGTAACCCCCCCCCCCCAAGTAAAGAAAAGGGCGGAACTTAAAGGAAGACTAACATATATGTAGCTTAGCATACTTTACCTAACCTAACCTTGTAGAACGTCTTACTTGACCAGGGGGCATCCGCTCCACCATAACCCCCCTTAAAGAAAGACAAACTTAAAGAAAGACTAACATATAGGTTATCTTACTAACCTAACCAACCTACCCTAGTAGAATATGTTACCTGACCAGGGGGGCTCCAGCCCCCATACCCCCCTTAAAGAAAAACAAACTTAAAGTAAGATTAACCCTTAAACGCCGAAGCGGTAAAAAAAAAAAATGTCTCCCGTGTGCCGGAGGTGTTTCAGAGTGAGCGCGGAAGCGGAAAAAATAATTTTTTCAAAAAATCACAGCGCGCTTAGTTTTCAAGATTAAGAGTTCATTTTTGGCTCCTTTTTTTATCATTGGCTGAAGTTTAGTATGCAACCATCAAAAATGAAAAAAAATTATCATTATCATATATAAATAATGCGATATATGATAGCACAAAAACGAAATTTCATATATAATTGTATTCAAATCGCGCTGTGCGCAAAACGGTTAAAGGTAACAAGTTACTTTTTTTTCGTTGTAATGTACACTAAATTGCAATATTTTGGTATATAACACATTGTAAAACGATAAAAGCAACACAGAGAAAATATTATCACAAAATAATGCATGAATTCGTAACGCGCGGACGTAAACAAATATTTTTTTCAAAAATTCACCATAAATCTAAATATTGTCCAAGAAACTTCCAATTTCTTTCAAAATTAAGAAAAATGATTGAATATTACTATACTGTAAGAGTATTAGCTTACAAATGCAGTTTTCGACCATATCTGACGAGTTAAAGTTGACCAAATGTCAATTTTTTTATATATATTTTTTTATATGCAATTGTTTCGGAAATAAGAAAAGCTACAACCTTCAAATATTTTTCGTTTTATTCTACATAAAATTGCGCACATTTTCATATATAAAACTCTATGAAATGCCTAATATGAAACGGAGCAAATATTCCAAAAATGGGACGTATGCATTTCGGAGATTTGTGGCGGAGAATCCGCGCGCGGAGGAAAGGAAAGTTTTTTTTTTAAATTCACCATAAATCTAAATATTGTGCTAGAGACTTCGATTTTGTTTCAAGATGAAGATAAATGACTGCATATTACTAGACTGTAATAGTTTTAGCTTACAATTGCGTTTTTCGACCATTTCGGTAGAGTCAAAGTTGACCGAACGTGGTTTTTTTTCTATTTATCGTGATTTATATGCAAATATTTCGAAAATGAGAAAAGCTACAACCTTTAATTATTTGTTTTGTATTCTACATGAAATTGCGCACATTTTCATATATAAAACTTAATGTAACGGCTAATTTAAAATGGTGCAAACATTACCACAATCGTACGTATGATTTTTTCGGAAGAGTTACCGCGCGGACGTAAAGAAAATGTTATTTTTTCATAAATTCACCATAAATCGAAATATTGTGCTAGAGACTTCCAATTTGTTGAAAAAGGAAGGTAAATACTTGAATATTACTAGAATACAAGCGTTTTAGCTTACAATTGCGTTTTTTGACCATTTCGGTAGAGTCAAAGTTGACCAAAGGTTGAAAATTTGTCACATCATTTTTTATATGAAAATATCTCAAAGTTGATAAAAGCTACAACCATGGGTTATTTTTAGTTGTATTGTGCATGAAATTGCGCACATTTTCATATATAAAACTTTATGTAACGGCTAATTTAAAATGGTGCAAACATTACCACAATCGCATGTATGATTTTTTTCGGAAGAGTTACCGCGCGGACATAAGAAAAAAGTTTTTTCATAAATTCACCATAAATCGAGATATTGTGCTAGACACTTCCAATTAGTTGCAAAATTAAGGTAAATGATTGAATATTACTAAATATAAGAGCTTTAGCTTACAATTGCGTTTTTCGACCATTTCGGTAGAGTCAAAATTGACCGAAGGTTGAAATTTTGGCATATCGTTATTTATATGAAAATATCTCAAAACCGATAAAAGCTACAATCACTAGTATTTTTTTGTTGTACTCTACATAAAAATGCGCACATTTTCATATATAATACTCCATGTAACGGATAATTTAAAATGGTACAAAAATTATGTCAAAGTGACGAAATAATTTCCGAGATGTGTCACAGATACTTTTTAGTGAGGCAATAAAGAAATTCACGCTTGCGCGCCTGCGTAACGATTGTAAACAAAACAACACCTTGATCCGTGAACTCCCAGCATCCCCCAAGGCGCGTGATTCAAGAGTTTTTGGCTGGTAGGCCTAAAATTATTTTTCCGCGAATTTTAAAAAAAACTTTTGTATGTCGACGTAAAATACGTCCAGTCGGCAGTAAAGGGTTAATATATAGTTTAGCATACTAACTTAACCTAGTACAAGGCGTTAGCTGGCTGGGGTGGCTGGAAAGAAGACTAAAATTTAATCTAGGATACTAACCTAACCAACCTAACCTAATAGAATGAGTTGCCTATACAGGCGGTCCCCGGGTTACGACGGGGGTTCCGTTCTTGAGATGCGTCGTAAGCGGAAAATCGTTGTAAGCCGGAACATTGTCAAAAATCCTAAGAAAACCTTACTTTTAATGCTTTGGGTGCATTGAAAACTATGTAAACTGCATTCTTATGGCATTTTTCATCAAAAAAACCTTCAAATATTGATTATTTTGCATTTTTGGTGTCATATTTCATCTCCCAGATGAGCGTTGTAGGCGTTGTAACCCTGGAACATGCGTCGTAACCCTGGAAATAACGTCTATTGACAAGCGTCGTAACCTCGGAACGTCGTAAGCCGACACCGTCGTAACCCGGGGACTGACTGTACAGTAATTTACCAAAACAGAAATGTTTGTAAATGTATAAAATGGAATATAATGTGAATGTAAATGTTCTTTTATAATAATAAGTAAAATTTTATCACAGAAATTGTTAAGGGTGAGAAAGCCTTGTAAAATAAAGAAACATAAATAGAGGTGAATAATGGAAAGAGAAGGAGAGAATTGTGTAAATTGAAATGTCAGTAAATCAATAAAATGGAAGTGTAAATTGAAGTGTCTGTAAATTGCTAAAATGGAAAATATTAATGTAAATGTTCTAATAAGGTAAAATTTTAACAAAGGAATTGTTATGGGCAAGAAATGCGTTCTAAATGATGAAACGAAAATAGCAAAAAGTGAATAATGGGAAGAGAAGGGTGACCAGTGTACAAATCATGTACAGAATATCCCCGAGCAACCTTTAATTTCACGTTACGGACAGAAAGGTATCAAAACATCCTAATACCATGATTAGACAACAAATTAGGAAAAGGAATACTCAATATATGAATCCGCCCAAATTCTTCACTCAGTCCTATCACAATGTAGGGTTAATATTGCAATGTAATTGGTTAAATAAATCTCCCCCCAAAATCGACCCCCCTCCCCCCAACATTCCGCTCATTTAGGAGTAGGGGTCTGACACAAAGCTCCCTTGAAACATGGCACAAGCGCCTAACATTCGGCATCATAGTAGTAGTAGTAGTAGTAGTACTAGGTAGATTTTGCCCATGTAACGGTGTCATTATCGGTTTATTTATCACTTATTTTCTTATTTTAGCTTGTATTTCATGTTTCAAATGTCATAAATAAAAGGAAATAACACAAAACACGGCAAAACCTTCCCCCAAGTGTTTTACCCCACCCATAACCCCGCATTCCCATCGGTCCCCCTTACTATAGGGTAAAGTTGTAATGCATAATTAAATTCTCCCAAGTGATTTACCCCACCCAAAACCCAGAATTCCCATCGGGTCCCCCTTACTGTAGGATAGAATTCATAGGTAGATTCAAGGCTGATTACAGCCAGGCGAAACAATATTACTTTAAATTCTTGTTCAGGAGGTAAAATTTTATGGAAAAATGTCAACTGCCATAGTCTAGCTCACAGAGGAATACTGGCTTAGATCTACCATAAATCTAATGAGTTGTGATTTAGGCATGTTGAAGAAATCACTAAAACCAAAACAAAACATCCCCATCACGAGTTGAAGTCAGCCTTTATGGAAAATGATGTCACTTCTTTTCTTATTCTTAATTATAAAGTTAGTTGAATTATGTGTATCTAATAACGTCTTTTTATTAGGGGAGTCATTCTATGGGGAGCCCTTTAGCTAATCTATATGGAATATTTTGAAATTAGAATAAAAAATGCAATAAAACCTAAAGAAAACCTGTGGATGAGATATGTCCATGATATCCTATAATTCTGGGAGAATGGGGGTGGGGCTCAATTTCAAGAAAATCTTTCAAAATTAAATCATTAGTGCTCAGCATTAAATTTAGTTAATTGGGAAACACAACAAAACTCCTTTTCTTGATATTTTAATAATTAGAGACATGAGAAAACACAAATTTACCATGTACAGAAAACCAACATTTTCACTTTCATGCATTCATTATTTTAGTTATCATGAAACTTTAATCAAAATTGGCGTAGCCAGTAAATTATTCTTAAGAGCCCTATGGCTTTGTTCCCTGGATCTCCAGGAAAAGGAAATTCAACTAATCCGTAACCAGCTGTCATCTTTAAAGCACACTGACCATATAACTGAAAAAGCCATTCATAAAGCAAAAGATAATCTTTTACCGTCCCCCTCAAAACAAGACCAGAGAGATGCCCAACAACAAAATAAAAATAAAAATCCCACAACTGGACAGGATCAAGACATTGACACAGACACTGAGAAACTCTAACCCTTTTGCTGTTACCTATCCAAATACCTAAGCCAAATCCATCATTAACGTCCAACAAAAGCCAATCCCAAACAACACAGGAAATCCTAGCCTTGACTGTGATCAACTTTACATCAGTTTTACAGACAAATCACTCCCCCAGAGATTAATACAACATAAACGCTCAGTTAGGTATGGCCAACAGAGCTCTGCTATGTTCAACCACATGAATAACAATAATCACAGAATAAAGTGGAATTTGTCATATATAATCTATAGCAGCAATTGTCGGTTCAAAAGTCAGATGGTAGAATCATCTTTGATTAAAGAAAGTAACCTAATGAATATTTCAAAGCAATCAAAGGATTCAGACATTATAGATAAAATCTTCCTCCAACTAGTGATTAAGATTATTAAAGAGAAAATGTCAACTGGGACGACTTAACGGCTGACCTGTGGACCTCTTGGTATAAAAACAGCTTTTTCTGTAACTCTTCTCATTCATCCCCTACCTGAAGAGAGACACAGTTTGGTCTTTGTAAAAGTTGAGCACATATCTGGTAAGGACAATGTAGTTGCCGATTATTTATCCCATTGCAAATCGTTAGATTCAACCCAAGGATAACTAATCTTCTTGGGGAGGAATCTTATACTGTGAGTTTTGTAATGCAATCATGGTTTTGGTAATACAATTAATTCCTCTCAGAAACGGTGTATAATGTATATTTTTATGTTCAGATCCCATACATATTTAAGCTGGCTTAAAGATATGTTTAAATAATGTATACTTACTAGTTGTGACATACATAAGGCAAAGAGAGAGGGAAGGTATCAGAGGATACCAAAGAGAGGTTGCTCTGTTCCTAAGAAAGGGATTGTTTGTCCTTCCTTAAAACTGCTGAAGTAGCTCACTTTTTGTCTCGGTTGATGTTGTTTGAAACGTAGCGTAGGGATTCATTCACGTACGCGATCATGTAAGGATCTCTTGATATTGCATCAGATCCTTTGGGAACTTTCCATACAACGATATCACTTCAGTTTTTAGTTTTATCATTGCTAGTCCTTTGCTATGAAAATAGTTGATAGCACTCTTGAAGTAATTCTTATCCCTTTCAATTTGCCAAAAGAGGACTTATCGACTCATAATTAGTTAATTGCGATTTGGAAAATTCCATGACGTCACAGAGATGATGGAATATGTTTTTGTCTTGAACACGTTGCTCAACCAAGGGGGCCCATTCGCACAGATAAGCATATTAACCAATCATTTCACTCTGAGATTTTGTGTGTATGGGAGGCCAATGCCTCTCTCTCTTCCTCGCTCGCCCACGAGTTACAGTTCCATTACCTTAACGTAACTCATGTTTTGTATAAACTGGTCACTCGATATTACTAGCTGTGTAATTTCTTAGTAACATTAAAGTTGTGGAATCCGAGCATCCTGTTGTTGATATTTTGGTGTGGTGCCACAAAAGTGTTGAAGAGGTGACGGGCCTTTCATTGATCGAGTGTACGTACGTGAAGTGCGTAACTGTAACCAAGTGCAAAGTTGTGCATAAACTTAACTTGCTTTGTCCGGGATGAGTACGGCAACGTTAGAGGGGAAAGGAGTTTATCTCCCCTTATATTCATCTGAAATGACATATTCCTCCTTTGGAAAAGGGAACCAGTATAAGGGTCTAGTGTAAGAACCACTATAGGGTACCAGTTCTATAAGGGACAGTTGTGGAAGGCACAGCTACAATTAGGAATAAGTTGCTTCACGATGTATCCACCAACTGAAGAAATATTTTTAAAATACCCACGGAGCCAGCCTTTTCTCAACCCTAACTGCAAAAATGAAGATTCGTCCGTCCGCGACATCAATTACCTGTTTTAACTATAGAATGGGCCTAGAATGTTAGCCTAGGCTTCTGAGGTACACTTGGCAAGGAAACTTAAGATACAGTTTTTTTAAATCTTCGGGCATATATTGTTCAATAATGCCACACCTGGCAACTCTTAAAAAGGGGGCGGAGCTTCAAAATCATAGCGTTTGTTGCTTTCTAGATTTTTCCATCAACTTTACACCATAAAGATTCTGTTGAGGTCCTATAATCATTTATACTTGAATGTAGAAACAGGCTCTATATTATTCGTTAATGTTGGTTTGGTAACGTCAGTTCAGGGTAGAATATCGATCATCCTTTTTTAAAACCTATTGTGAAATGATATTGTTATGTTACAATAAAGTTTCATACATACTTACCTGGCAGATATATACATAGCTAAGACTCCGTCGTCCCCGACAGAAATTCAAATTTCGCGCCACTCGCTACAGGTAGGTCAGGTGATCTACCGGCCTGCCCTGGGCGGCAGGGACTAGGAACCATCCCCGTTTTCTATCATATTTTCTCTCTTCCACCTGTCTCCTGCGGGGAGGCTGGGTGGGCCTTTAATTGTATATATCTGCCAGGTAAGTATGTATGAAACTTTATTGTAACATAACAATATCATTTTCATACAATCAACTTACCTGTCAGATATATACATAGCTGATTGGCACCCTTCGGTGGAGGGTAAGAAACAGCTACTATATGGAATAGACAGGTAAACAACATATGTTGTAGGTATAAATAAAACCTTGGTTCCTACCTGATAGGTGGTAGACTTCGTGGGTGTTTGCCCAGAAGTCTGCATCACCTCAAGAAACTTTAGCGAGATATATGATCTATGGCCAAGAGTTCTTGTGGGTCTGCCGATGGGGTGTCTTATCCGCTTACTCGGCAGAGCCTGAAAGGACTTTGTCAATGGGTGCTGATCCACTTATATGACAATACACCTTATGAAGGAGCACACAACCAATCCCGACCACCTGATCCTAACCATATGTTAGAACTAAGGATTGTTCCGAGTTATCCCCGAACTCTTCACAACAACCGTAACTCAAAAACCACTACGCACACAACATAATTTTCTAAAAATAATTATACTCATCTAATTAGACATGACAAGATTCTCTTACTGAACAACATAGACGGCCGCCCGTGCTAAACCAAGTCCTCCATTGTTCGAAGAGACTCCAGACCATATCCAAAAAGAAGAAAAGTATATACTTTTAAGGATTGGTGTCGGCTCCCGTACCCAGAATCGTATCCGCCGATACGAAAGGACCCAGAGAAAAACACTTCTCATATGTCACACGAACGTCTTTCAAGTAATGAGATGCAAATACTGAGTTGCATCTCCAAAATGTCGTATCTATGATGTTTTTAAGCGACATATTCTTATGAAACGAGAGAGACATCGCTACTGCTCTCACTTCTTGAGCTTTAACTTTCAACAGTCGCAACTGTTCGTCAGAACAGACCTTATGCGCGTCTGTAATGACGTTCCTCACAAAGAATGCCAGAGCATTCTTGGACATCAGTCTTGTGGGGTCTTTTACCGCGCACCAAAGACCTTGTCTAGAGCCTCCCATCTGATGCTTTCTCTGAATGTAGAACTTTAGAGCTCTTACAGGGCATAGAGATCTTTCTGCTTCTCTCCTACGAGACTCGATATGCCTTTTGACTTCGAATGACTTAGGCCAGGGATTCGAGGGATTCTCATTCTTAGCTAAAAACAGGGTCTTAAACGAGCAAATAGCCGAGTCTCCCTTGAAACCTACTTTATCCTGCAGAGCTGTAATTCACTAACTCTCTTTGCCGTAGCTAAAGATAATAGGAATAGGCATTTTCTGGTGATGTCTCGAAACGAAGCCAGATGAGGAGGTTCGAATCTTTCAGATGAAAGAAACTTGAGAACCACGTCTAGGTTCCAGTTCGAGGGACCGGTTCCTTCGACTTTGAAGTCTCAAAGGACCTTATGAGATCGTGGAGATCTTTATTATCTGCCAGATCTAATCCTCTATTCCTGAAGACTGCCGAGAGCATACTTCTGTATCCCTTTATTGTGGATACAGCTAGATGAGATTGCTCTCTCAGGAAATGAAGGAAATCAGCAATTTCCGCTATAGAGGTAGTGGAGGAGGACAACTTCTTAGTTCTACACCACCTTCTAAAAACCTCCCACTTCGACTGATATACTTTTCGTAGTGGAGGTTCTGCGTGCTCTCGCGATCACGCTTGCAACTTCGCGAGAAAACCCTCTCGCTCTGACGAGTCTTTCGATAGTCGAAAGGCAGTCAGAGCGAGAGCGGGGAGGTTTTGATGATACCTCTTGAAGTGTGGCTGTCTGAGAAGATCCATCCTTCTTGGTAGGGATCTGGGAAAGTCTACGATCCACTCTACCACCTCCGTGAACCAATCTTGGGCCGGCCAAAAGGGGGCTATCAATGTCATCCTCGTCTCCTTTGACGCCACAAACTTTTTTTAGTACTAGTCCCAGGATTTTGAATGGAGGAAAAGCATAGACGTCTACGCGAGACCAATCTAGCAGGAAGGCGTCTACCATAAGAGCTCTTGGGTCTTCCACGACCGAGCAAAAGACTGCAGCCTTTTGGAGATGAATGTGGCGAAGAGATCCACATGAGGTGTCCCCCACAGCGACCAGAGATCTTGACACACCTCCTCGTGTAGGGTCCACTCTGTATGAAGGACCTGGTTCCTCCTGCTGAGTCTGTCCGCCCTCACATTCTTTACTCCCTGAACGAACCTTGTCAGAAGGGAGATGTTCCTGTGAGACGTCCAAAGCAAAAGGTCTCTCGTCAGCTCGTAAAGGAACGAGGAGTGGAGTCCCTCCTTGTTTTCGAATGTAGGCAAGTGCGGTGGTGTTGTCCACGTTTACTTGCACTACTTTGTTCGACACCAGAGGTTCTAGACTCTTCAAAGCCAGATGCACGGCGAAGAGCTCTTTGCAGTTTATGTGCCAAGACACCTGCGCTGGTTCCCAGGTGCCTGACACCTCCTTCGAGCCTAATGTTGCTCCCCAACCTTTCTCCGACGCGTCGGAGTACAACACTAGGTCTGGGTTCTGGGTTTTTAGAGAGATCCCTTTGTTCTCTTTCAGAGGGGGCAACCACCATTCCAGGTGCGGTCTTATCTCCACTGGAATGGGAAAGGCGTCCGAAAGTTGTCCAGTTTTCCAACTCCAAGACTTCTTGAGGAAGAATTGAAGCGGACGTAAATGAAGTCTTCCTAGCGGGAAGAACTGTTTCGAGCGAGGAAAGGGTCCCTAGAAGGCTCAACCATTCCCTCGCCGACGTCTGTTCCTTCCTTAAGAAGAAGGAGAGACTATCTGCAAACCTTTTGCGATTCTCTCTTGCGAAGGAAATACTCGAAAACCCCGAGAATCCATCTGAATCCCCAGATAGACTAAGTTCTGTCTGGGGGTCAGCTGCAACTTCTCGAGGTTCACGAGCAATCCCAACGCTTTGATCAGATCTAAAGTTAACGTCAGGTCCTCCAAGCACTGTCTCTCTGATCTGGCCCTGATGAGCCAGTCGTCCAGATACAGAGAGATATTTACTCCTTTGAGGTGAAGAAAACCTCGCCACAATTTTTTCATCAGGCTTGTGAAGACCTGAGGAGCTGTGGACAGGCCGAAACACAAGGCTCTGAACTGAAAGATCCTTCCCCCCGTCATGAAACGGAGGTACTTCTTCGATGAAGGGTGGATCGGGACGTGAAAATAGGCGTCCTGGAGATCTAGAGACACCATCCAATCTCCTTGTCGCAATGATGCAAGGACTGAGGCAGAAGTCTCCATCGAGAACTTCTCCTTCCGAACAAATTTTTTCAGAGCTGACGTCTAGTACTGGTCTCCAGCCTCCCGAGGCCTTCGCAACCAGAAAAAGGCGATTGTAAAACCCCGGGGAGTTTTGATCCAGTACTAGTTCTATCGCTCTCTTGTCCCACATTTGTTCCACCATCGATCGAAGAGTATCCCTCAGCACAGGATCCTTGTACTTGCTGTTAGTTCCCGTGGTGTTGACGTTAGGGGAGGAGTGTTCAGGAAAGGGATACGATATCCCTTCCTTATTACAGACAACGATGACGCGTCTGCGTTTATAAGTGTCCAGGCCTCCACAAATCCCAGGAGCCTGGCACCTACTGGTGCTTGGAGGAGAGAAGCATCACTTTCCCTTTTTAAAGGGACGAAAGGCAGACCTACCTCTCTTCTCAGGAGCCTTCCTTCTTGCGGGAGGTCTGGAGGTAGGGCCACCTCGAAAGGGCTGAACCGATGTACTCGGTCCTTTCTTGTCAGGTGTAGAAAGCAGGCTTCTTCTTCCTTGCTGACTGCGTCAGAAGGTCCTGAGTCGCCTTCTCAGTTAATGAACGAGAAATGTCCTTCACCAACTGAGAAGGGAACAAAAAGTCAGACAAAGGCGAATATAGCAGCGCTGCCCTCTGAGCGTGGGAGACTGCCTTGGTTAAAAAGGCACTATATACCGTCCTCTTTTTTAGAAGACCTGCTCCAAACAAAGAGGAGATCTCAAACGAGCCATCCTGAACCGCTTTGTCTATACAAGACAAAATGCACAAAGGACGTTCTGGTTCGAGTCCTTCAGAATCATGGGCTTTCTTGGACATCACCCCAAGGGACCAATCTAAGAAGTTGAAAACTTCCAATACATGAAAGAGTCCCTTGAGGAGATGGTCCAGTTCAGAAATGCCCCAAGTAATACGTGCCGAGTTCAGACCTTGTCTACGTGAAGCGTCAACTAAGGTCGAAAAGTCCGCTTCTGACGTAGACGGAAGAGCAATACCCATATTCTCTCCCGTCTGATACCAAATGCCTCTTTTACCAGCTAGTCTCGCTGGAGGCATGCAGAAGACCGTTCTGACTAACTCCTTCTTAGACTTCATCCCAGAGTCTAAGGACTGAGAGCCCTCTTCATCGAAATGGCGGGCTTCATTCTGAGAAAAGACGAAGACTTCTTCGTCTTAGCACTCGAAAAAAGAGAGCGCGGAGAAGGAGGAGCGGCAGGAGTCAAGTCGTCTCCATACTCCTCTAGAAGCAAGGCAGTCAAAACTTTATAGTTCGACAGTCCTTCTCTTCCTTGATACTCTTCCTCCGAGTCTACTTCTAACTCGGGATCTAATTGAGTCTCCGCTGCCAACTCCGTACGTCCTTCCTCTGGAGGAGACAAACTCCTAATAGGAGAGGGGCTAAGGGAATGATATTCCTTCCTCTTCCCCGCTTTAATAGTCCTGGAAGGCGCCAAAAGCTCAGGCTTCTCTCCATAAATGGATGACGCCTCCGCTTGGATGACGCTTCTTGTCCGCCAAGCGTCCTGGCTGACGCCTCCCGCTTACGTGGCTGCTGACGTCCGGATGACGCCTCGCTGCCTGGAAAGACGCTCCGCTCTCAAAAGGCGTCCTAACTGGCGCCAAAAATATTGGTTGGAGCCTCGCATCTACATCGGCTTTCAAAGACGCTTCATGCCTAAAAGACGGTCTCACGTCTCTCTGGCGTTACGTGTCTTCCGTAAGCTCCCGATCTCGCTCTCGAACCCGAAGCTTCTGCGATATGTTTAGAAGCTTCACGTTTGCATGACGCCTCTCGCTTAGCAGGGGAGAGAGGACGAGACTTCTTGATTGGAAGCGCAACGTCCTTCCTACGAGGCGCTAACACTCCCACCAAAGAGGCCAGTTGTTTTTGTACTGCCATGATAATCTTCCTTGAAGCTTCTCCCACGTCAACTGAATGACGCCTTTCGTCATCAATCGGGGGAGAAGTAGGAAAGGGTTCTTCTGCGTCCTCGTCGGGTGACGCTGACGCCACCTTCGCCTTCTTAATAGAAGAGGGAGCGTCATCTGAGAAACGCTCTGGGCTCGAATCAAATTCGGGTTCTTTCAAATGCCGTTTCAGAGGCCTCGATAAATCCGACTCCTCCCACCCTCGTTTAGGTGAGAGAGAGGGGGAGAGGATGAGAAACACTCACGAAGGACGCTTTTTCTAAAGCGCCCTTGAGCAGCCTGCCACGAAACAGAGCTTGCTGAAGGGACGTCTGACCGTTGGGGATTCCCACGACCTCCTTAAGGCTTTCGACTTTCCTTCTCCTCTGGGCATGGGAGCTTGGAAGAGGTCTAGGCCTGGGAGCGTCGCAGGGACGATCAAACGCCCCCTCCACACACTGGGAGAACTCACTTCACTGTAATGCTCACTTTCACTAGCCTTACCTTGTAAGTCCGCCATTTTGGACTTCATGTCTCGAATAGTAGCTTTCAGATCGGCGATTTCCGAGGCCGATTCCGAAGTACACTTTGTGAATTAGACACATAGGGAGAATCTAAATCATTAGGATTAGAAAAAGTATCAATAAAAGGCTCAATAGGCCTTGAACTCACACCTTTCAGACGTTTAACCCTATCCCTCTCTAACTTCTTCAAATAAGAAGTTAAAGTCTTACACTCTTCTGCATTTAATCCCTCGCATTCATGACAAGTATTAGTAGCAGAACACTGAAACCCCCTACATTTACGACATACAGTGTGAGGATCAACCGAAGCTTTCGGTATCCTCACCCTGCAGCCTACATTCACACACATTCTCACACTCACATTTGAATCAGACATACTGAGAAAAATCCAAAAAGCAAGTCCAAAAACAGTCCACAGTAGCGAATGCCAAAAACACGATCCAGATACGTCACCAAAAAGCCGATAAACGATGATCAAAGGATGAAATAAGAATCTAAGTCAGGAGGTAATAGCAACAATGTTGATACCACCGGCGACAGAGAAAATATGATAGAAAACGGGGATGGTTCCTAGTCCTGCCGCCCAGGGCAGGCCGGTAGATCACCTGACCTACCTGTAGCAAGTGGCGCGAAATTTGAATTTCTGTGGCGGGGACGACGGAGTCTTAGCTATGTATATCTGACAGGTAAGTTGATTGTATGAAAACTTTATTTATAAGTAATGTTTGACACTAAACTGACGTAAAATTCATACGTAATTAAAGACGTATCATAAACAATGAGAGAAAGGGTTTTAAAATTTGGGCAGTACTTGTGGAAATCGTGAGGAACAATACAGTAAAGAATGGAATATTATGACGATAGAGAGAGAGCGCGCAAGCATAGGCCTATCGATAGAGATACTTAACTAATTATATTTACTTTGAGAGATTAAGTAAAAATATTTTTTCAAATGTTTCAAAAGTGGAGAGAGAGAGAGAGAGCACGCAAGCATAGGCCTGTCTATAGCGATACTCAATTCATTATAATTACTTTGAGAGATTGAGTGATAATATTTTTTCAAATGTGTTATAAAAGTGGAGAGAGAGAGAGCAAAATCTGCTCATGTGAAAGCTTAGGCCTATTTATAACTACTTAATTTCATTATATTTTTCTTTGGGAGATTGAGTGGTAATATATATTAGTTTTTTAGATATGTTTTAGAAGTGGAGAGAGAGAGAATTATAGTACTGGTGAAGGACTTGTGACGGGGGTAAGGCAGAAGAAAATATAATGAATTAAGTATCTCTATCGATAGGCCTATGCTTGCGCGATATGATATGACTACCAAGATCGTGCTGCCACTATGCTAGATAAAATTTGAAGGATCACAATATTCAAGTTAATTCTCTTAAAAATTCATACCATAATCTTGATTACATTCGACAGTTGCCGTAGCATTCAAAGACTATAAAAAGACGTGGGAAATTTTAGACACAGGGTGCGGTCATTCTTGCTCTCTTGATATAGTCTTTACTTTTGAAAATCGGGTTTCATCCACAAATCATTCACGAAAAAAGCTGTGTTAAGTAAAAATATTTATTACCACAAATAACTCAATATGTATTGCACAGGCAATTAAAGTTTTATATCGTGGGAGATCTTTCAGCCTCTCGGCAAAGAAATGCAGTCGTGTAGGGCTGTAGGCTACTACGAACTGCTTCGTAATGGGAGCATATAGCCAGAAAATCTTTGAGCTGACATGCTACTTTAACCTTGATTAAGATTTATGTTTAAAGATAGTAGCTTTGTAAACAGCAACTAGTATTCGATCCATGTCAACGTCAAAGTAATCAAGTGTGAAATCCATTACGTTGGCCAGTATCCAGTGACTTGCGCTTTCCCGAATTCCCGCTCGAAGTTCTAGGGCTCCTCCTCACATCATAGAGAACGCTCTTGCGGATGCAACTAGATTTGTTCAACCTACCTTAGCCGTCACAACATTGAGTGCCATTGACGTCAGCTAACTTTAATCGCTTTGGAATACAAACATAAGTTTGTAGAAACTAAAATAATTGCATTCACCACTTACGATGATGCAATATATCCCCGTTCAAGAAGCAAAACGAGTAAATATTGTCGTCGTGATACATAGTTCTAAAATCAGAAATTCACATTCTATCTACCAGATCTCTATGAACGAATCCATCTGAGAAATTCCAATTACTTTGGACATATATGTTTTTAAGTATCTGAACGGTTATGTTTTGCAGTTTTAATTTATATGATATAATTTGCAATATATTTTCATGTTCCGAGGTTACGACGCTGACGCTTCTGATGCTCCGAGTTAACGACGCTTTTAAAAAACGCATACTATGATAAGAATCCTTTATAGTTTAGCACAGTATATTAATATAAGTTTTTGGTTAGATTCCAAAAATATTTTGAGGTTATGATGATTTTCGACACTTTTTATGTCATATTTTTTAAAAATTTTTTTAGTGACGCCTCATATGCGGAACTAGTTTCCAAGCGAATGAATACAATAGCTTGGGATGCGCAGTTTATAACAGTCCAAAAGCGCAAATAATGAAAAAATCATTGCTTGTTTCCAGTATACATAATTAACAAAACTAAGTTTCTGGTTAGATTACAACGCAAATTCAAGGTTAAGACGGTTTTTTATGCTTTTTAACGATACCTCATACGCAGAACTAGTTTCTGAGCGGAGGGCGCATAAATTAATTTACACTATTAAACTGTATGGTAACCATACTCAAGGATAAGGAACGCATTCTCAAACAGTATACATATCCTTTAATACAAAATAGCAAAATATCATTGAAACATTATTTCAATTAAAGAATCCATTTATACTCTACTTAGATATATAGGCACACATCACTCCACTCAGAGGGTATACTAACAGTTTAGGCCTAGAAGGGTCTCTTGGAGAATGGAATGTTGAGTTCCATATAACTGAGTTCTCTTACCCTTTCTACTGACGACGATTCAACCTCGAGCGTCCCAAGATGGAATAACAAAAGGTGAGATCGTCCGTAGCTCGGTTCCCGCACTGTGACGACACAGCTGCGCGTCGACTGGCAGTGCACTTAATGATTATGGTTTGACAGTAATTTGTTGCTATGCTGGTGTTCACAATTTCCATTCAGGAAAATACTCTCTCTCTCTCTATCACTTAAAACACCGTTATATCAATATATCTAAGACCTTGCCATACAGAATTTAATCTTGTTGGAATACAAATAACGAAAGTAACGAGGGTCAAGAATATATATATATATATAAAAAAAACCAGATTTTTATTGATTAGCGTATTGTTCTTTTATTTACAAAAAATTACTTTAGAATTTTTTCCATTTTGTTTACACCTTTTTTAAGAAATTCTTACTTCTTTCAGCATTTAACATCTTCACCCTAAAATGCATTCTGCAGCTAATAAAGAACTTCATTCCTCTAGAACATCAATGTTTAATTCCCTGAAAATATTAACTAATTTCTTAATCCCTTTAACGCCTGGTTTCAACTGTTCCCATGAAATGATTTAAAGAGTTATTCCATTTCCTTTCAATTATTGACAAATTGAGGACTGGGCCTAAACAACACTTTCCTCCTCACTTTGGAGATCCAGTCGTTGTTTAGGCTTCATTATTTGGGAATCCCCAAGGAAGGATATTTATTTCTGTACTTATGAGCTATATAACCACCCAGATAATTCAAGGCTTCAATTTCTATACTATTTTCAGACTACTCCAAGATCTACAAAATCCTCTTCCTCCAGCTCATTAGGTAGACCTACCTGAGGAATTCTCATCAAGAGATGAGCAGAGATACATAATTCAAAGTCTAAGTCAATATAACTGGAGTCACTTTCTTCAGGGGTTTTGGAAACCCAAGACTTACCTGGTTCCATAACACTAGTATTACTCATACATGGCATTTCATCATCATTGGGAGCCACATTATGACCGCGATTGCTTAAAACGTTGTTCTTACCTAACAAGAAATTCCTCAGTCTACACTTGAACTCAGTCTATACTCTGACCCCACGATATCCCTTAGTGGGGATCTTAAGAAATAAAAGATCTAGGCCTAATTATTGTCTGCACAGGAATATACTAATCAGAAGTAGGTCACTACGCATAGGCCTAATCACCTGTTCGAACAACTTTACATTCATAAAAAGAAAGTATAAAAGAAAAAAATTTGGATAGCCTTAATCCGATAATTTCTTCATTTATTGCATAGGCTAGGCATATTCTAATTTTGTACTTCATTTCAAGAATTTAGTCCAGGTTACTTATCAACCGAAGATATGCCACTAAAAATTGCACTAATGAGATTGTAAACAAATTGTTAATCCATACCTGACTTTACGTCCTTAACAGGAAAATTTAAAGAGGGAACTGCGGTTTTCTTTAATCTGTGATAACTTTTCTGGTAAAGTTGTGGTAGCAGTTCATGTTGAAGATTTCTTTCATAATCTTCTGTCCGGAAATGGACGGAACAAATTCTGGCATCCTTAACATTAATGCTATCACTTCTTTTACATGCATTCATCCATACTTTGGACACCTCGGCGTCTTTAGGGAACCTGTGAAAACAAATCCCTTTCTGTCTGGAACTATTAGTGCACCCATATATATATGGAATACACACCCATAATCGTGAACTGCAACAGTGCAACTGACGGAGTGACAAGTGCATCGCCCAGTCGATGTGCCCCAGTGACGTCACAGAGAGGGAAATTAGCGATCGGATCCCTCGGTGAACACACCTTTTAAAGGTGGGTACACACGTGAGAGCCGAACCTTGTATGTGTAACTGAGTTACGCATATACGGTTACAAGGTGTCAAAATGTAGAGGACGAACCGTAACCACGTTAAGCACGTAACTTCATTTCAATCCACTGCGATCACCAGTCTGTCTCTGTCCGGGTTGTTTACCGACGATGGCCACCATGCAAGTAGCAGCTGCCGCGTACATTTATACACATTATTTAACGAAGATGAAGCGAAATAAAAGAAGATGGTGGCAATTAAGTTTATATACTAGAAGGGTAGAATACAGTGGTCGGGAATTACTCGCTGACTTGAGATTCCAAGAAGTTTCTGGCCACAGTGAAGTCTTTTCTTCGTAATAGCTAATAAATTGAAGACCTCTTCGTCACTTCAATCAGCCATGGTAGACATATACGTACTGACTGACCCAAAACAAGGGACTCTACTGTGGCGGTCTTGTTCATAGTCGGTGTTAACAAGTTCAGCAACCTCTGTTGTTACGCGTGTCATACAGGTCCCGTCCACACATGGCGTAACGTTCAAAGAGACCTCCCTTTGATGCGGGGCCCAAAAACCGACAATTGGCGGGACGGAGGGCGAACCGAGCCTCGAACCTCGCGGGTTCGGGGTTCGGGTTCGAGGAACCGTCCACACTTGCGTTTTGTTACAAGAATCTGTTACAATACAAGGTTCGGTTCGCACGTGTGTACCCACCTTAATTATGTTATTCCATCTTGGAGCGTCCACTGCACTGAAACCAAATGTTTAGTCACTCGTCTCGAAATAATTCAAGGTTTGAACGAAAGTAAACAAAAGTATACAATAGTGGTTCCTTTTCTGTAAGTTTTCTTTGGCCAGTTTCATTTAGCTAATATCTCTTTCGTCGTCTGCGATTCGTAAAAGTAATCCGGTGTTTTCTCGGGGAAATGGAATGTTCAGGCTCTCAGACTTCACTTTCGTTAATAATAATAATAATAATAATAATAATAATAATAATAATAATAATTTGGAGAATATAGGTGCGTATTAGTATGGCAATAAGATAAGAAGTTAATGCGAATGGAAAAAGAGCAATTTCATTTGCTTTCATAGTGACAGTGCAGGAACGCTGAATAACAAATGATTTAAAAGAGAGAGAGAGAGTTCAACGGTCTTGGTTCAACCCACAATTTAGAAATAACAGATAGTCCCATGTGCAGGTCCGTTGCATTATTTTGTATCCGACCATAATCTGTGACGTTACCAAAAGCGAAATATGGAGAATTCCCTTTGTTACAATTTGAAATGCGATTTAATAATTCCCCCTTTATAGATTTAAGCGGAGAATACGATTCTGAACATATGAAATATTGTTGTTCATGTGAATATCGATATTGGAGAAATCGAATAGGCAAAATGTTGCGCAAATAAAGGTTTTTTGTGTGAAACTTTTAGAGACTGATGGGATCCTGGAGACTGAGGCAAAAGATTTTTCGAAACTTCATTGTTCTTGTGTTAATTTGGGTCTTCGTTGTGAATTGTTTTCAAGTTGATTTCCTTTTGTAAGTTGTCCGTTGGCGCGAGTCCGCCTTTCAGTTCATGTATTTTGTTAAACTGACATAGTTTAATTTTGTGATAAAATTGGGGTAAACAGTCGAGCCACCCAACCATCTGCAAAAGCGGTGACATGTATCAGTGACGTCGGTATAGCGTCTCCTCCACTATACCTTATCAAATGGTTGTTTGACTTATAATTAAATGTAATTTTCTTTATACAGGGAAACATATTTTTAAAGCAAATTAATATATAGCAAGATGATAGTACTAGGAAGGGTCGAACAAGCACCAGTTTTTCGAAAGTCTGAGAAACGGCAAGAAGAGCTTCGTCTTTTCTAAAAGTAAACGGCGTCTTAGTACAACGGAAATCCATACGTCGATTTAAAGGTTGTTTACGAAAAAAACTATTGCATGGCCTCTGGGATGAATAGATTAATGTTTGTGAGTAACACACACACACACACACACACACACACACACACACACATATATATATATATATCTATATATATATATATATATATATATATATACTATATGAATGATGACGAATTCTTAACTTTGGAAGCTGATTTATTTATTTATTTATAGCATTTTAATATATCATGTAAAAATGTATTTGTACGTAATACGCAACACACACATGCACGTACACACGGCAACAGAAATCACACATACAGGTGTGTGTGTGTATATATATATATATATATATATATATATATATATATATATATATATATATATATATATATATATATACCTGTATGTGTGATTTCTGTTTGCGTGTGTACGTGCATGTGTGTGTTGCGTATTACGTACAAATACATTTTTACATGATATGTTAAAATTCTTTAAAATAAATAAATAAATCAGCTTCCATAGTTAAAAAATTCGTCATTATTTTCTTCCAAAAGACGATATATGCTTCCCCGGCAGAGGAGAAACGGCACTTCATTCACTACTGCTCTGTCAACAATGAAAAATGTGGCAACAAGACGCTTTGACATAAGACAATCACCAAGCGGTTACTTCTTTATTTCAGGGTAGAAAGCGAGGGCGCGAGTGAGTGTATTCAGTAAAACTCCAATACTTAAGGGCGTTACAAAACCGCCTTTTTTAAATCAATAGCTCCTACTCTTTTTTGCGTTCTTTTTTTTTTTCAACCTCAGTCCATTGAGTATTGTGACTGAATTCAGACTGAAGTGGAAAGTGGAGAGTCAGCCTCCGTCTTGTATCACGGTTGAGCTATTTATCCATTAGACCTTAGCCACCGCTGGGTCACTCTTTGAATGGATATAAATAAAATAAACTAAAAAATGCGCCGAGGTTTCTTCGAGTCAAGTATAGTAGGATTGGAAGTTCCAATATACGTTTGCTTAAGAAAGGCAGCCTTTCTTTTTTAGAATGTTCCGAGAACTTTGCTTTTGACTGGAGATCGAAATTCTTATTTTTTCAGAGACTGTGTAGCTACCGTGCGTGTAACATTAATTGTTCAACCTCCTCTCTCTCAGATATTAATTTGCTTCAAGTTTTAAACTTGTAACATAAAAGAAGGTTTAAAGTTTAAAAAATTGTAACATATTTTGATCTCTCTTTGGTGTTTAGCAAAAAATTTACGGAACTGCGTTTGTTTAATTGACTGAAACCTATACAGACATTACGGCAGAGTGTTTAAGTGGTGACGACACCTGTTCTTTAAAGTGTTTTGTGAAATAAGCGACTGATGGTGGTATATTTTTGGTAACGGCCAGAACTGCAGTTAACAGGTATTGCAGTTAAAATTTACGCCATGGTAAAATTTGAGTTGTGTAATCTGAAGTGTTTATTAGACCGGTCAATTAAGTGGGATTTTTTTCAACCTAAGTGAATTTATTTCCTTTTTGACAAATTTCCGTTTTGAGTGTTTTTGTGTGTTCTTAATGTCATTTGAATTATTTAGTTATTCTGGTTGAATTTAATACTTTTACATATGTTGTG
Source organism: Macrobrachium nipponense (assembly GCF_015104395.2). NCBI lineage: Eukaryota > Metazoa > Arthropoda > Malacostraca > Decapoda > Palaemonidae > Macrobrachium > Macrobrachium nipponense. The sequence goes on along the minus strand of NC_087220.1, from coordinate 28,454,061 downwards.
TGTTTACGATTTCTTTTTTATGTACTTAGCATTTTAAGTATTTCTTAATAAGTTAAATTTCACTTGATTAATCTAATTCCTTGATGAATTAATTTTTTTGCTTAATTCAAGAATTAATCAAATTGTGTTGTTTTCAAGTAAAAATAGATTTTTTCTTCAGAGTAAGATTGTGAATTCCACTTGTAGATTTTGAATCTAAAATAATTTTTTCCATTTAAAATTTTTATAACTTTCATTTATTGAATAACAGTGGTAGGATTTAATTATTTGTGTTAATAAGACAGACAGAGATATATTATCGCTTACTCGAGGAGTAAGCCTACAAGTTCTTTGTTGTTGCTGTTGTTCTAAAAAAAAAAAAAAAAAAAAAAAAAAAAAAAAAAAAAAAGTGTTTCGCTTTGCGTCAAAGATACAAGAATTTTAGGATACGATATTTGTGATTTATTTATTAGAATGAAAATGTAACAAAATAAATAACGTGCATGTTGAATAGTAGAGAAAAATTGTTTATAGTAAAATATAGCGTATTTATTTTAATTTTCATTGGTGAAACAAGACTCAATTTAACTGTAGATTTTAGGACATTTTAATTCATTGGTTATGAATTTGAAGGCCAAGTTTCCTTTCAATCATTTTGTTTTTCCACTTACAACCTTTTATTTATTAAAATCCTTGTTGTTAGTATAAGTGGTGCTACATATGTCGAGTAAGCGTAAGGTCGGATCACGCCTTGATTTTTATTTTACTTAATTTTCGTTATTTTTGCCATTTATTTTTTTCCGTTATTTTTGCCAAAGTGATTTAAGACAGGGGAGGCAGTTAAAGTTATTATGTAACTGAATACTTCGCACTGGTTTTGATCAAATTAGTCTGATTCCTCACATATGTGATAAACCTTGTTAAGGGATCACTGTGGCGTCACATATAGTGGCTTGTGTGCTCCTGGCCTTAGGATACCATGAGGTCAGAAGTGCTTTTAGTGGTAAACAAGGTACTATAGTAGATTCACATCAACTGTGCATCTGATGTCTAGGACAGTCCCTAACGACGCTCCTAATTGCCTGTTGATAAGCCAATCACAGGGCTGGAAACTCTCTGTCTCTCTCGAGAGAGTTCACATAGGCAGGATATATGCTCCACCTCCCCTGAGGGATACTTTCAAAAGTATCCCTTAGGAGAGGTAGAACATACATCCTGCCTATGTGAACTCTCGAGAGAGACTGAGAGTTTCCAGCTCTGTGATTAGCTTATCAACAGCCAATCAGGAGTGTCGTAAGGGATTGGCTTAGACATCAGACGCACGGTTGATGTGAATCTACTATATATAGCAGGTTCTTTTTCGTAAATTATCTTCTGTGATAATTGATATACTAAAAAACTCTCTCCAGAGGTGTTCCATTTGGTGCTTTTTAGGTTATATTTAAGTTGCACACAATACCTGTCTTCATTGGCATTCATAACACTTAGCTATCATGCAGTTATTGTCGATAAATCCGACATCAAAGCTGTTATCGTTTTCGTACTCATCACCTCAAAAATTCTTTTTTTCAGTAATCTGTAGTTCGCAATCATAAGAAGTATTGTATTAGAGATGACTTTAAAATCTTTTAATGAGAAATGACATTTGAACTCTCGCTAATGACAGCTGCTTCCTCGATATAAAGGCATCAACTTCATATATATGCACAAGCTTTGATGTTCTTCTCGTAAATTAACAGTTTTCGTCAGAAATGGACACATATCCAGGCCTTTCCTGATGGCTTCATACAAAGTATTAGTTGTTGTGTAGCTGAACAAAATTCTTCTTAGCTAATCATTAAAAAATGTCACATGCAAAGATGAATAAAACACTGTAACTAGAAAGTTGTTTATTATCTATTAAAGCTAAAGTATTCCAGTTTAACATAGAATTTTATTTTGTTATTGTCTCTATGCTCGGGGACGAAGCTGGAACATTGGCATCAACTGATGACAAGACCGGAGGTGGTCCAGCAGCAGCTATGGGTTCTGATGCGACGTCACTTCCTTTAGGAACTACGCTGGGAGTGTCTCCTAATAGTGATGCTGGTTGATTTATGACAGACGACAGTCCTCCAGGAATGCTAGGTTTTCCAAATATTGGTGTGATACCGCTTCCTGCCACCGGGGTTTGAAGACTGCTTATTCCACTTCTTGTAAGCCCAAATCCGCCTAATCCTGCTAAACTATCTAGAGGGCTTCCAGAAGTTCCCATTATATTCCCAATACTGGGCAAGTTTGGGATAGAGCCTGAATTTCCTAAACTACCCAGGCTTCCAAAGCTCCCTAATCCTCCAAGATTTAACGATGACAGTCCAGGAAGTAAGCCCAGTCCTGCGTTTGGCTGTTGACTAGAACCGTCTTGACTGAGGCTCGGCAAAGACAACTCGGGCGACGATGACCCACCTAGCTGACCTAAGCCAAGTCCACCGAGTCCCGAGAGTAGGGATAAGTACCCTGAACCTCCAACTCCTGTGCCAGTCTGCTGGGTAGGTTGATTTGCATTAGTGTTTAGGTTGCCAAAACTCTGTCCTAATGAAATACTACCTAGAGTCCCAAGATTGCTACTTAATCCCCCTGTACTGAGCAAACTTCCTAAACCAAATAAGTTTGATAAGTTTGGGGTTTGAGTTCCTGTGTTGGCAGTAGCTAAGCTTGGTTGATACTGAAATGCATTTTGCTGCTGGGGGTTTGAATTTCCATTTCTAAAAAGTATTGAAGTTTTGCAAAGATGGGAAAAGAGTTGACTGAAATGGAGGAGTTCCACTTACAGGTACAGGCAAAGCAGGTTTGGATAAGATACTGCCACTATCAGCATGAAGCTGAATTGGCTCTGCCTTAGTGATATCATCTTGTTTTGTGATAGGTATAACACCAGTGTTATCTGTGTCTGAAACAGATGAATTATATTTTGTGATATCAGCATCTTCCTCTGACAAAACATCACTGGGATCTGCTGTTGAAGCATCTGACTTGAAATCCGCAGTATAGTCATATTTCTCTGGCAAATTACTTTCATTGTCAATTAAAGAAATATTAGATTTAGGTGCAGTGATGCCAAAATCCTGTGTTGACTGTGCTTGGCTTAGTTCAGACGAAACAATTAATGGCTTCAATGATGTAGGAATAGTTGTTGTTTGATGGTCAGTACTTAAAGAAATGGGGATTTCAGTAACGGATGGTGAAGAATCATTTGTAACTAAAGGGGCTGTGGAGGATGAATCAATATCTGCAAAATATACATTTCCATCACTATGCCTGATTTGTGAGTAAGACGAGGAATATTGCTGGTCAGGATCTGTTGCTGTATATTCAAAGTTGCTCACACTGCCATTTCCTTTCACCTGAGGCCTTTCTGCTGAGAGATTTTTGTACCTTTCTTGAGCCCTGGTAAACAGCTCCCTAGCATGATCTAAAGAAATTGTAATGTTACCACCTGTGCTTTGATTTGGATCAGTGGTGGATAACTGAGTTTCTGGAGCTGATGGAAACTCCAGTTGTAATGTCTTCAGCGTGCTAACCTGATCTGGTCTTTTTATAGGGACCCATTCATCGCTGTCATTAAGCCTAACACGACTTTTTAGTGAATGAATTAACCCAGACATTCCACTGTCTGTCGTATTTTGATCCTGATGCAAGTGACTGGGTCGAGCGTAATGAACAAAAGGGCGAGATCTCGCGATACCTCTGAATGGAATTCTCTGAAGGTGAGCATTTCTATTTCTCTGTGGATGCTGGACCTGACTGCGACTTCTTCCTTTCACATGGAATGTGATTGGTTGAGAAGTGCGAGAAAAACTACTGCGATTTTTCATTTGAGGTGATGATTCATCCGATTGTGTCAGTGGTAAGGAAATGTTTCTATTTGACAGTCTTTTTATTTGTAGCCGTTGAGTCTTCGGGTGATCCAGCCTCGGGAACTTGGCCTGGAAACATCAGTGAATATTGTAAGGTGAATATCACTCTGTCATGAATTCATCAGCAAATTAAATCCAATGCTTTTGGGAAGTACAGTAATCATAACAAATTAATTCTAATACTTTTGGGACAAATAAGCAGGGTATACCTGGCAATTTCGAAACATAAATGCAAACAGGATCACATTTGATACTTGGACAAAGGGAAAAGGCATCAGAAAGTAGTTCTCAATATTTCAATGAGATAAGTGGCAGAAAGTTCATACTCACAAAATCAAAGATTGGGACTCTGCTCGGTGGACTCGTAGTATGTTCAGCGGGTTGTACGGTCTGCTGCTTAGGTGTGTGATGAGTAACTTGGTCAGCTTGCTGCAAGTGGTGGTACTCTACTGGATTAGGGAGCTCGGATATTTTTGGAAGTTCTTGAAATACTTCTTTTCTAGAAACACCTGAAGTGTTTTTCAATTGCCCCGAAAAGACCTTTAACTCTTGAGTTTCTTGCTCCACAACTCTCTGGTGGTCTATCACTGGCTTTGTCATTCTTTGTTCTATAATTCTTTGCTGTTGCCTTGGTAGCTCTATACTTACAAATGTCGTTGCCTTCGGTTCTCCAAAGACTTGGGCTGGGTTTGGTAATGTTGCATCTACATCTGTGACCTTGATGGCTGGTTTCTGCGGCCCTTCCACTTCACGGCTCAAGGTTTCACCTAATAATAAAACCATCTGGTTTGTTTTGTCAGTTACATTTGGCTTTTTCGTGAAATCTGACAGTGTCAAATCAAACTCCTCTTTTGGAAATGACTCTGGCCCTTTTGTAGTCGTGCTTGTTTTATGAATAATTTGTAAATTATGAGGTAATACTAAATGCTCATCTTGACTTTGACTATTATGAGTTCCATTGTGTTTTCTAGTTTTGTATAAAACTCCTGTAAGACCTGGCTCCGTTGTGTTTGCTGTTGATTGCTGCTTAGAAGATTCAAAGTGACTGACCGCTGAAGCATTTACAGGGCTGTGGTGAGCCAGTCTTCCCTCCTCTGCTACCACACAAGCTAGAGCTGAAAACAAGTAGATATATGTTACAGAAAAATAGAAATTTGAAGTTGAAATATAAGATCACATATGGTGGAGTGTTTTAATGGATTATCGAACATATCTCTAAATTCAAGAACTGAAAATATGACGGTTTAATGCCTTAGTTATCAAGAATCTAAGTTTTTGAGTATATTTCTGCATATGTGGAGATCAGGTAAACGCATTCACACAATAAGAGATTTCCCATAATATGCCGTCGTTCTAGAGAGAGAGAAAAAAAGGCAAGAGAAAATTCACCGATTCTTTCACCCGGTAACAGCTGAATCAAGGGCGAATTCCTTATGTAGAAGACCTCCATAACACCAACCACTTCATCAACTTTTCACCAAACCCGAAAACATAGTATCTTGCTCACGTTCTCTTTCTTCCTTGTTAAAAGTACTACTTCCATTCTAACACCTTGCTCATCCTCTCCATTACTTCTTATATCTTCCTCTGTTCTGGCTTTCCAACACTTATTATTATTATTATTATTATTATTATTATTATTATTATTATTATTATTATTATTATTATTATTATTCAGAAGATGGACCTTATTCATGTGGAACAAGTCCGCAGGAGCCATCGACTTGGAATCCAAACTTCCAACGAATATTACGGATTCTTTTGTTATCCTATGATGGCCTTAACCTATTTTCCACACTTCCACGCCTTCATGCTCCAAGCATACTACAAAGGCAATATGTCTCAACAACTCAAGTCTTCTCCCTTGGAACATCATTCAGCACTCACACTTTACTTACATAAAGGAGAGCTAGCTCAACAGTCCCTTTATGCAAGCCTATTTTGGCTTTGTTAGGTCCTACTTTGACTTATTAGTTAGAAATATGAAAGATAAACTACAGAAACCAATGAAAGGCTACGAAAATCCTCTAAAGAGGACGTAATTGAAAGTAAGAGCAAGTAGCATTACTTTGGCTTGTTATTTACGTGTCACCTCCTAGTGGATTCACATCAACCGTGCATCTGATGTCTACGCCAGTATCTTACGATACTCCTGATTGGCTGTTGATAAGCCAATCACAGGGCTGGAAACTCTCATTCTCTTTCGATAGTTCACATGGGCAGGATGTATGTTGCATCTCTCCTGAGGGATACTTTTTAAAGACGTATCCCTCAGGGGAGGTCGAATGAGAGTTTCGAGCCCTATGATTGGCTTATCAACAGCCAATCAGGAGCATCGAAAGGGACTGACCTAGACATCAGATGCATGGTTGATATGAATCTACTGTAGTACTCAAGGCAGTATTAAACATGGCAGAAGCTCAATAGGACGCCGTGTATTGTACTAGACCCTCGGGAATCAATGTAAAATATACACCCATTTCTATATTGTGTGGTCGACCAATTATATTAATAAACGATATCTTTGATCCCAGAGGGGCTAGTACTACTACTAAACACAGAGTCTCATTGAGCTTCGGCCATGTTTAGTATTAGCACCTGAAACCAGGGATGGAAAAAATAAGTTAAAATAAAGTCTGAAAAAATGGAAAGACTAAGGTAATTTGGAGCAGACATAAGACATGGGAGACTTGAAGGACAAGAGGATTGTCTATGGAAGCCAAAGTAAGATTGCATAAAGGGACTGTTGAGCTAACTTTTCTTTATGTTAGTGAAGTGCTAATGTTGAATGCTGTTCTAAGGAAGAAGACTTGAGTTGTTGAGACATATTGTTTTTGTAGTAAGCTTGGAGCATGATGGCATGGAAGTGTGGAAAATAGGTTAAGACCATCATAGGATAACAAAAGAATGAAGGTGGTTTGAGATGGTCTGAACATTTTTAGAGAAAGGAAGTTGATGAGCAGGTGAGGATTGTAGTTACATTTCAGAAATGAAGACACTGGCATTGCTTATTCCATTATCACGTAAGTGGCCAAGAATTCTAAAGCAGGCGTTCTTTCTGTATTAGTAAGCGAGATCTCTTCTTTTTCTGTATTTCTTCCTAATGAACACCGTAATATTCGTTGGAAGTTTGAATTCCAAGTCGATGGCTCCTGCGGGCTTGTTCTATTTGAATAAGGTCCATCTTCTGAATAATAATAATAATAATAATAAGTGTTGGAAAGCCAGAACAGAGGAAGATATAAGAAGTAATGGAGAGGATGAGCAAGGTGTTAGAATGGAAGTAGTACTTTTAACAAGGAAGAAAGAGAATGTGAGCAAGATACTATGTTTTCGGGTTTGGTGAAAAGCTGATGAAGTGGTTGGTGTTATGGAGGTCTTCTACATAAGGAATTCGCCCTTGATTCACCTGTTACCGGGTGAAAGAATCGGTGAATTTTGTCTTTTTTTATTAACTTTTTATTTATTTGTCTCTAGAACCACATCATATCATGGGAAATCGCTTATTGTGTGTGTGTGTGTGTGTGTGAATGAGTTTGCCTGATCGTCACATATGCAGAAATATACGCAAAAATTTATATGTTGACGAACGCATCATCCCTCTTCTCTCTCTCTCTCTCTCTCTCTCTCTCTCTCTCTCTCTCTCTCTCTCTCTCTCTCTCTCCTCTCTCTATATATATATAATATATATATATATATATATATATATATAGAGAGAGAGAGAGAGAGAGAGAGAGAGATAAAGCTTATCTAGCCTAAATTCTTAAACGAAATAAAATCGCACATAGGACTAAAGCTTTAGAAACTCACCTGTGAGACAGACGACGACACAAACCGCCTTTGTCACCATCTTGGGGATTTCATGAACCTCCTTCGAACAAAAAATCACTTCATTGGCAGCTCACAAATATGCTTGGGAGTTGTGGGTCCCGGACGCATAGGAAAATCATCTTATTAGATTATACCATAAGCTTTCCTGAGCGACGCCGCCTTTCGTTTTGGGGGGGAATCTCCTGCCTGTTAAGAGGCCGAGCCGAACTTCAGCTGCCATTTATAGCCTTTGGTGATGTGGTTGGATCGGGGAGGAGCTACGTATAACAGCCGGGTTTCCAATAGAACCAGGAAATGGGAACACAAGAGTGAAAGTTGGCTGGTGAACTTTTGAAATACAAAAGAACAAAGGGATATTTCATTCTAAGTATACACACACACACACTCACTTAAGTACGTACCTACCTATACACCGTGTGAGTGAGCTCGTGTGTGCGAGGTAAATTAATTTTGCTTTAATTATTCAAAGAGGCAAAGAATTACTTTTTCTGACTTTGTTAGATTTCCCAACACCTTTATTTCATATAAATTTCCAAGGTTTAATGAAAATAATTACGAAGACAATTTTACACATGTTTAGGCCTACTGTCTCATTCAACTCGAAGTTGTACGATCTCTCTCTCTCTCTTCCTGGACAATATTATCACTTCTTTTCCTCTCTATGTAAGCAACACATCTTAACCCACCATTCCCCCAAAAAAGCATCCTAATTAAACATTAATCCCATTCCGCAGATAGGCTAACAATTTGTTTCAACAAATTTATCCTTTTTGACTTCAACTCACAGGCAGCATCTACACTTATATCTTCACATTTACAAGGAATGTGCGTACGAATGTCGTATTATATAGTCGTCGAGGCATGGAGATATTTTCTTCGTATTCTCGCTTGTTCTTCAGTATGTCTGTAAGTATACTTTCAGACATACTGTGTGTACACACACACACACACACACACACACACACACACACATATATATATATATATCTATATCTATATATATATAATTATATATATATATATATATATATATATATATAATATATACTTTGTCCATTGGTATTAAGACGACTCTTTGACTGAGGCGTTATTATTCCAAATACAAATAAGACGTTTTTACCACAATGTGGAACAAAAAACGGGCTGTCACTCTTCTGGCAAATGAGGGATATATATATATATATATATATATATATATATATATATATATATATATATATATAATACATGTAGCCTATATAATCACACTTTCGAAAAAAATGAAAGTTAAGTGGGCTCGTACTGAAGAACCTGGAAATTCACCGCGCTGGAAGTAAAAGTTCTGCTCTCTTCAATGGTGGGCTCTTTCATTCTTTAAAAAGAGCCAAAGTTTTCCAGTCGAGGAGGTTCAGTTGGCAAGGAAAAAGGAGGGAGACAGACAGACATACCAGGCGAGGAGGAGGAGGAGGAGGAGGAGGAGGAGGAGGAGGAGGAGGAGGAGGAGGAGGGAGGCCTTAGTCTATACATCTTTTTGAAACCTGTAGACATTTTTCTTCTTAAAAAATATGTCCATTTTTCTTCTTAAAAAATATGGTCCATTTTCTAACTTCATCTGTCCCTCCATGTGTCGCCTATGTATAATTGCCAGCTAATATATATATATTAGTATATATACTATATATATATATATATATATATATAAAGGTATAAGCATTCGTGGCTTATACCTTTATTTATGGCTTTATCACGTTCCAGACTCGTGATTCAGTTATACACACTATATATATATATATATATATATATATATATATATATATATAATACTATATATATATATGTATATGTATATATATATATATATATATATATATATAATATATATATATATATATTATACGATCACAAGTAACACGTGAAGATTGTATATCAAGAGCCAGCAGGAAAAATGAAAATCAGCCGTACCTAGCGCTTTCGTGTATTCTTGATACACCTCATCAGGGTACAATATATAAAAGAATGAAAAATAGCTTCGAAATATCAAAGGTAAACATAAAAACAAAAAGGTAAAATACAGAACAATCAAACAGCCCAGTCAAGAAGCAAATGGTCCACAGCCTAGAATTACACTTAAAGGACAACAACAAATAGAAATGGAACAACTGAGCAGGCAACTGCATAGTTACGAAGTTGTCAACAATACATTTCGTAAGCCAGTTATCTAGTTTATATTGTCCGTTGCTAATATTAAAAACACTACTTGACTTATATTTTATTATACTAGATTCTATAATGTTTCTTTTAATAATATCTCTACAAAATAAAATTTCCTTTGAATTGTTCCAATTCATTGCGTGATTAAAATTATTCATATGTAAAAAGAGAGCACTCGATGTATTTCCTACACGTACACAATATTTATGTTGGTTTAATCTTGATGCCAGTAGTTTGCCACTTTGACCAATATATTTTTTATCACAATCTCTGCTTGGAATTTCGTAAATGCAACCCGTTTGTAAACGTGGAGAGTTCCTTATTAAAATTGTTCTTACAGACTGAGTGTTACTAAAAACATTAACATTAAATACTTTAAACATTTAAAGGCGTACAGCAACCTTAAAAAAGATAAAACGTTACACATTACGAAAGCAGATAAATCGAATGCTCTTGTGTTAATAAATAAAGATGATTATGTAAATAAAATGTTAGTTTTGTTAAGTGACCAAGAAACTTATACAGTACTGAACCATATAATCCATTAGAGAAGGTTAATAGTAGTTTCAATAAAAGACTTAAAACATTGTTAAGGGGAAAAGATGATTTAATTAAGAAATTTTGTATTTTATGTGCATCCTTGCCCTATCTTTATGGACTTATTAAAACTCACAAACAAAATAACCCTGTACGACCTATTATTAGTTCTATAGGGTCATCAACTTATAATTTGTCAAAGTGGCTTGTCAGTGAATTGTCACCTCTTATAGGAAAAATGTCAGGATTTTCAGTCAAAAATAATGTGGATTTTGTAAACCGCCTCAGAAACTGTAACATTAATTACGAATTTAAAATGATTAGCTTTGATGTAGTTTCCCTTTTTACTAAAGTTCCAGTTGACGACCTGATAACATTTTTAGCTGATGAGTTGGATAACTACGAATTTTCTCTGCAAACTGACACCATTTTAGAGTTACTAAAACTGTGTATTAAGGAATGTAAATTTACTTTCAATGGTAAATTCTATGAGCAGAGGTTTGGTATGGCTATGGGGAACGCTTTATCGCCCCTTTTAAGCAACATTTACATGGAGTCTTTTGAAAAGAAACTTCTTTCAAATATTTTACCTGCGAATGTTCTTTGGTTTAGGTATGTCGATGACATATTTTGTGTATGGCCTTTGTGTGAGGATGTGAACCGATTTTTAATTAGATTAAATACGCTAGTTCCCTCTATAAAGTTCACACTTGAGGAGGAAAAAGATTCACTTTTGCCATTTTTAGATGTAAGTGTGCATAGACAGGGTAACAGATTTAAATTTTCGGTTTTTAGGAAACCTACAAATGTATGTTCTTACATTCACTTTTACTCCAATCACCATTTGAAAGTTAAACTCTCTGTATTCTCTTCCATGTTTTTAAGAGCTTTAAGAATTTGTTGTCCTGAATTTTTAGAAGACGAGATTACCAAGATTTATGATATTGCTTTTTTAAATTGAAGTATCTGGCATTTTTAGTTGATGTTGCTTTAAGATAAGGCTAAGAAACATTTATGCAGTGGACCATGTACAGGCTTTTGACCCTAGTAATTTGCTTGTTTTACCTTTTGACAACAGGTTTCTTTCTTTGCCAAAAATGTTTAAAGTTTTTAATGTTAACGTTGTTTTTAGTAACACTCAGTCTGTAAGAACAATTTTAATAAGGAACTCTCCACGTTTACAAACGGGTTGCATTTACGAAATTCCATGCAGAGATTGTGATAAAAAATATATTGGTCAAAGTGGCAAACTACTGGCATCAAGATTAAACCAACATAAATATTGTGTACGTGTAGGAAATACATCGAGTGCTCTCTTTTTACATATGAATAATTTTAATCACGCAATTAATTGGAACAATTCAAAGGAAATTTTATTTTGTAGAGATATTATTAAAAGAAACATTATAGAATCTAGTATAATAAAATTAGCAACGGACAATATAAACTAGATAACTGGCTTACGAAATGTATTGTTGACAACTTCGTAACTATGTAGTTGCCTGCTCAGTTGTTCCATTTCTATTTGTTGTTGTCCTTTAAGTGTAATTCTAGGCTGTGGACCATTTGCTTCTTGACTGGGCTGTTTGATTGTTCTGTATTTTACTTTTTTGTTTTTATGTTTACCTTTGATATTTCGAAGCTGTTTTCATTCTTTTATTTATGTACCCTGATGAGGTGTATCAAGAATACACGAAAGCGCTAGGTACTGCTGATTTTCATTTTTCCTGCTGGCTCTTGATATATATATATATATATATATATATATATATATATATAATTATATATATATAGGTATAAGCATTCGTGGCTTATACCTTTATTTATGGCTTTATCACGTTCCAGACTCGTGATTCAGTTGTACACACACACACTATATATATATATATATATATATATATATATTATATATATATATATATATATATATATACTTAAGTGGGAGTTTAGTAGGAAAGCTAGCGAATACTTCAAAAGGTGTCCTTGCCCTGAGCGCAGTACCGCAATAAAAACTAGAGTACTCGTTTTTTTTTTCCATCTGTCCAGCCGCCTGTGGTGTTTGTGTATGGTAACACTGCGTCCCGGGCTTTAGAAAGTCACATTCAGCTTACACTCAACTATAATAACAATATCCTATTTCGAATATTAACGGAGTAATTCGCATACAGTAAATTATTAAAACGCTTTTCAGTTGCAAATGTAGTACTACGAGCAGAAATTCTCTTATTGCCCCGAGGCATCGTTTCCGAGTGATATACGAATACTTTTCCTTTTCATTCTTCCATTGTGGCGAGGAATTGTGGGCGCTTGTTTTATTCAATATTAAGTTTTATAGGTCCTGCCATGATGTATCCCGCGCGTTAAATCTCGCGCGCTTGCGAATAAAAGCAACAGCTGATGGGATAGTGCTACGTAACATTTCATTGCGAGGTCGTTTTTGAACGAGCGTGTTTGCTGCTTTGTTGTGCTCCTAAATCGGACGGTTTGGTTTGTGAGAAATGGTACAAACAAAGTGAAGAGTCTCCTGCAATCTGTGGTTATGTTTCAGTTACGTGTTCGGGAGAAATTCCACAAACAATATGATAAATTTATTGTAAACTGTGATTATATTTCAGTTACGTGTTCAGGAGAAATTTCACAAACAATATGATGAATTTCTTGTAATCTGTGATTATATTTGAGTGTGTATTCAGGGGAAATTCCACAAACAAAGTGATGGTTCTTTTACATGTGGTTAAGTTTCAGTTACTAGTTCAGGAGAAATTCCACAAACAATATGGTGAATTTCTTGTAATCTTTGGTTATATTTGAATTTCTTATTCTGGAGCTGAGTGCCATCTCTTGTGTCCCATTATTAAGAGAACAAAATGATGAATATTCTGTAATTTGTGGTTATATTGGAATAATATAATCACGAGTTAATGACCGAGAAAAAAAAAGTTAATAATTAAATTGTCAACTAGTAATGCAAACATTGTGCAATATTTAACTTTCGAAATTGTGAAAAATGTTACAATGATATGAGTGATTTTACAATCTTTATCTTATTGAAATTGACAATACGAAATGAAGAACGATTACTTCCATATACTACTAATGAATTATAAAATAAAATAACTATTCGATACGATTTTATCTGAACCAAAATAATACAGCTTACACTGTACAAAGCATATCTCTGATCCATCGCAAATCTCTAACTCAATATCTCAGTTATCATCTCAAAACCTTTGCAAAAGCGTTGGTTGAATGACCGTACCGTAGCATGGAATGCAATTACGCACGACTCTCTCTCTCTCTCATACATAACTGGCTATCTGTTTCAGTAATTAACACAAGCGAGACAAGTTTGTCACAATGCTCGACGTTAACATCTCTCTCTCTCTCTCTCTCTCTCTCTCTCTCTCTCTCTCTCTCTCTCTCTCTCCCCAATTGTTAGAATCACCTCCATTATTCCAAATGAAAGAGCCTCGAGTTAGACGAAGCCATAAAACATATTTAATTCCACCTTTGTCGCCGAGTATTCGGGGCGTCGACAATGACAAAAGTGACTCCAAGTTTCGTGTGGGTAAATGGCTATACCAGATACAACAGGTCAGCCAGCGCGCAGCTTTGGGTATGAATCACCAATATTGTGACGTCACGCGCCCTGGTCTCTCACACGCGGTTAACCAAAACAATATGCTATCCATAATCGTAAGGTAGACTATAGGACTTGCTGTGTGTCCATATATCTTTTTATTCATTCATTCGTTCTACCATTGATAATGACAAGTAACTGCACAGTACTTGGCTGTTCTAGTACACGTGAAAAAACGAAAAACTCGAATATAAATACCATCGTTATCCAAAAGAAAAGCCATACAAAGACCATTGGGTACATGCCTGTTGTCGTGCTGACAATTAACGTCGTGTTCTCTGATGTTCCCCATTTAATCAAATTAGTAGAAATAGTTTATTGACTGGCTTTTTCCTTAATAATGAAGAGTGTATTTCAGCTTCTAGCATACGGGAAATACTTAGTAAAACCAAAACAGACTTTGGGCTTGCATATAAGATCAATGAAATGCATTTAAATGTAACGGGTCAACAAAGACAGCACGTTAAATTTGCAGTGCAACTGGTGTCTACATCATGTGTCAATTATGTAAAATATTTAGGCGAAAGGAGACTGTTGAAGTGTTAAAACTGGAGTGAAACGTCCGATTTTCTTTTAATAACGAATGATTGGCTCGACATCACGAATTCTTCATGCATGTATGGAGACTTTGGTAAAGCACTGTTTTGGTATTGATGTAGAAAAATAAACAGGTAAATTAAATTGCTCAAGGTCATCGGGTTAATGAGTATTATGAGTTAAAAGTCCTAAAGCAAAAAATATATATATTCCGTCTGGAGAAAGGAATAATTTTTTTTCGTGTAAATCCACCATTGCTTTATTTAATGCTAAAAGCCTCTCATAGTATTGGCTACCTGCTGACAGAAAGATTAAATCAATATTGTCTTGAACATTTCTTTGGGTGTATAAGGCATGGATGGTCACCATGATCATCCAGATACAGTGAATTTTAAATTCAGGTATAAAAAATTGTTGTTAGGGAAGGAAATGAAGGTTATAAGTGAAAAGTTTAATATCACTTCAGTTGAAAAAATCCCTTGAATCTCCCAATGAAGGTGAGTATGTAACAAAAGAAAGGGAGTCAGCATTAGAAATATGTATAACAACACAGATGTTTAGAAATTTAGATTTTGATTTAGGAAAAGATGTTTTTGATGAGGAAAAAAACATTTTGATAGCAAACACAGAAATAAAAAAAGATGTCGAGGGAGTTATTGAGGAGGAGGCTCTTAAATACATTGGGGGATATATTGTCAGAATATTTTGTGTGAAATACCCTGAGTTAGGAAATAAGAATAAAGGAGTGATACTTGGATAGACTGTGTGAGTAGGGGGGAGTTGCATGTACTTTCTAGTCATTTTTTTCCACAGTTAGTAATAATGCGGGAGATCTTTAATGCTGTACACGGGAAAGCACTCATAGAGGGCAAACATTGTTTTAACAAGCTTTACTTTGAATTGAAAAAGTCTAATATTGAAGTTCCTGACGATGTTATAGGTTTTTATGCAAAGATATCCGTATATTTTCGAATGAGATTTCTTAATAATTTGATAAAGTAAAGGAAACGCCAAAGGTGACCATGCAGGGAGGCACTAAGAATAAAGATAAAAGTTGCAACTTAATAAAATATTTTCAAAATGCAAATGTTTTATTTACATTCTTTTGACACTTGAAACAGCACAATATCAAAAACATTCTCTTCTAAAAAGATTGTTGACGGCGTGTTAGACCTATGTTCTTAATGGTTTCTCCCACCACGGGGGCGCTCCCTCATCATGACGTAGGTGCGCAGAAAAGGCTTAAATTTGAGACGCTGTCTGGGCTATACAAACCTTTTCCAGGGGTGATATTTCTCACGCGGATTAAACGGTACAGTGGTCATATTTCTCTTGGTTAAGCTTTGGCTAGGAACGAAATGAAAGGTGGAGAAGAGATTGGATTATACGAAAACAAAATATACGTAAAATGTAGGAGTCGATTTGCTAATGCTCTTTGTTTACAAAGTGTGTTTGTATGTTTGGCTCTGAATATCGTCCGATGCATAAATGATGATCTTTATCAGTATATTGCATGAGTGACCACTTACATTACCTCTCTCCCTCTCTCTCATACATAAATGAAGATCTCTTTAAGTAACTAATTCTTGCAACTCCTTGTAACAAGTGAGCCAAGTTTTAATATATAATGTTGGGCAACAACTCTCTCTCTCTCTCTCTCATACATAAATGATCTCTTTAAGCAAATAATCCTTGTAACTCCTTGTGAGCCAAGTTTTAACATATAATGTTGGGCAACAGCTTTCTCTCTCTCTCTCTCTCTCTCTCTCTCTTTAACAAGACAATGGCTAGGCAACACGAGGAAAATTTTTTGCACAGTGAAACCAACATAACTGAACGTTGAATCCTGCTTACCTAAGAAAATAAAAAAATAAAAAATCCGCTTTCCGTCGAGACGCTTGTGCAATTGGGGGTAAGAAGATTTAAAAAGGTTAAGAGAGAGAGAGAGAGAGAGAGAGAGAGAGGAGAGAGAGAGATAAGCTGATTACCGCGAATTGTGTTACGACTAGGGTATACGGATGCAAGCGAACTGATCTTTCACAGGTGGCTTTTTTCTGAGGACAAGAAATACGTTGTTAGGAGAGCAGCACTATTCCTGAAAGGACCAATAATACTATTGCTGTGATTATTTCCTCCCATTTTTCTATTATAAAGCTTTGAACGGCTTCAGTAGGAGACAAGGACTATTATTTGAACCACGGATACAATATTTATGCGACTATTTCATTCCATTTTTCTTTGGTAATGTTTTAAGATGCCTTGTTAGGAGAGCAGTAATATTTCTGAAATTACTTTTACTGTAATGATAGCTATAAGAAATAATAGTAGATAGGGTAGCGTAAAAACAGAGAGAGAGAGAATAATCAGAGTACAGTGAAAATAACGAGAGAGAGAGAATTGAGCTTTGGTGTGTGAGTCAAATGTGATCAACAAGTCTAAACGTAACGAAGCCATAGTCACAGGACTTTGGCGAGACGGAAAGCGGCAACATCCATAACACCGTCGCAGTTGAGATCTTAAGACCGCCATAAAATCTTTGACCTCCCAGCTCGCACCAGAATCACTCAGCTTCTATCGATAATGAAGCTCCACCTACAAGAGGAGATATTAACATGTTAAATTAACTGCCTCCGCCTGAAAGAGGAGGAATTAACCGACACAGGCGAGTGTGGCTTCAGGATTCCCAGGAGATATTGTGGTCTTCGCCGAAGCTGCTTCTGTCTCTTGTCATCGGGGGATTCTTGAGGATTCCCTGGAGAGTTGGTTATGTCCAGTGACTGTGTCAGGATTCCAGAACTCTATTCCCACTCACTAGACATAAACAGCTCTCCAGGGAATCCTGAAGAATCCCCGAAGACAGGGGGCAGAAGCAGCTTCGGCGGAGACCACAATGGCTCCTGGGAATCCTGAGGCGTCACTCGCCTGTGTCGGTTTTGAAATCTAGGGTTACATCAAAGGGAGTTGATCTACATCAAGCTAAGATGTTTCTAAGTTTGTTATCGTTCGTGCTTAACCAGTGCTTTGCCTTCGCGGCCGGATTCCCCCGCGAGAAAGCTGTCTATATCAATCTTGTTGTGCTGTCCATTGAAGTATTCATACTTCTTGGATTCTGCATGGGTATTGTCCGTTTCTTCAATGATTTTATGGCTCTGGACAACTGTCCGTCGCTGGCCATATCTGAAGAGGACAAACATTTAAATAATGATATGGACGACGATATGAATGACGATGTGCAAGACGATATGAATGACGATATGCAAGTCGATATGAATGACGATGAGCAAGACTGTGAAGAAGACGAAATTTCGGCTTCTGAAGATGTCTCTAGTTCAGCTTGTGTAGAGACACCGCATTTACCCAGCCAAAAGACCCAGGAAGCAATCAAGATAAATGAAATAATCTCGACGCTTGAGAATGACCTCGAAGAGAAGGTTCGAATAGTAGACGAACTAAGGAAAAAGGTAGAGGGTCTGACTGAAGAAGGAACGAAGCTGGAACAAAATATTACAGACCTGGAACGACTCAGTCATGAGAAGGATAGGCAACTCCTCTCAATGCCAGCCGAAATGGAAGAGCTCAGAAGAGAGATAGCTCTCAAGGCGCAGGAGACAGAAAAGTTTAGAAGAGAGAATGAGGACAAAAACTCCTCCATCATCATTTTGGAAAACACGGTCGCAGTTCTCAACATGGAAAAGGAGACATTGCGGCAAGATTTGCAGCAGAAAGAAAACAGTCGATCAGAATTGAAAAATGAACTAGACAAGAAAAATGAGGACATGAAGAAACTGCGAGAAGAGAACAGGAGGAAGCAGAATAGCATTGAAAGTCTGCAGAAGGAAACCGAGGACCAGAACCTCCAGATGAACTGTTTGGAAGATCAATTGCAAGTCCTCACCGTTGAGAAAAAGTTGGCCCAAGAAAATTTGAAGCAGCTCGAATTATGCAGGAAAGAATTAGCCGACAAAAAGAGGGAGTTCGAAGATGTTAAAGCACACAACCTCCAGAGGGACAGAGAGA
>NC_087220.1:28380434-28430434 GCF_015104395.2 Macrobrachium nipponense | reverse complement strand
TATATATATATATATATATATATATATATATATATACATATATACATATATATATATATATATATACATATCTATTATATATATATATATATATATATATATATATATATTATCTATATATATATTATATATATATATAGATATATATATATATATATTATATATTGTTACAATGTTGCCAAGTATCTTGTTACAATGTGCCAAGTATCTGGTTACCATGCATCAAATATTACCTCACCAAAAAGCCAGACACCTGAACCCTCATAACACGTTTAAATGACTGAATACTCTAAGGCAACAGTGATCCCTTAACACTTACCAGTATTGCAGAAAATCAGACTAAGTTTCATCAAAACAGGTGTGAGGTAATCTTGTAAGTAATTAAATTAATCAAAGGGCATCACTCCATCAACAACTTTAAAAAGTCTAAGTATTTCCTGATTTCAAAAGTCTAAGTACTTCCCTGGTTCTAAGTCACTTCAAGAAAATTGAAGGAAAGCAAATCAATTACCACTCTAT
Organism: Macrobrachium nipponense; assembly: GCF_015104395.2. Lineage (NCBI taxonomy): Eukaryota > Metazoa > Arthropoda > Malacostraca > Decapoda > Palaemonidae > Macrobrachium > Macrobrachium nipponense. The sequence goes on along the minus strand of NC_087220.1, from coordinate 28,429,915 downwards.
GTTTCTACCTATCATCATATAATCATAATCATATATACTGGGATAAAAATAAAATACTTATAAAAATTTTAAATACAAAAATTTATTGTTAAAATTCAAAAATTTATAAGTTGAAATTCACATCATCCGGGAAAATTACTGTTACTTGAAAACAAATTAAAGTTTAATTAATTCTTGAATCAAATTAAGTAAAATTAAATCAAAATTAATTAATTTCACAAAAATTCAAGAAAATTAATTCAATCAAAAATTCAAAAGTGTTAGGCAATAATTGAAAATTTGAAATTAATTCACAAGTACTAAACAACAATAAAACTTGAAAAAGGAATTCTAAGTAAATACAAATTAATTCACAAGTGTTAAATTTAATAAATGTGCAATGATAAGCAATGAAAATAACTAAGTCATTAAATTGTGAATGCAAATGAAAATATAAAATAAAAAGACACACTTCAATAAGAAAATGAAATAGTGCACAAACAATGGAACAAACACAAACACAAAAAATCAGCAATGTGTAAAAGTGTAAATCTTTTCACTCAAAACCCTGTAACCAACAGTTTTTACCAAACCTTCACAACCATTTGTTATTAGTTAACCACAGTTCCTATCAATTTATTAGTTAACCACACTCCTATCCATTATTAGTTAAACACAATTCCTATCCGTTTATTAGTTGCAACTAATAATATAACACTTTACCTTTTTTGGTATACCAACTTCTTTCTTTGCTTTGCTGCAGGCTTGATTCACACTTCCACAAAAACCAGGCGCCGTTACGAAATGTGTGTTCAGATTCCACAAAAGAAATTAAATAACACTAAATAAACGAAATATCAAATATGAAATTCTCACAAGTTACGAGTGACCAAATTACGTTACGTTAATATAATCTCACTGATGTCGAGGGAGAGAGAGAGAGAGAGAGAGCGAGAGAGAGAGAGATCTGACTGCCTCGAGGTCCTAAGATAGAATGGAATTTTCTTCCTTTACGGAAATTCGACAGGGCAGATGACCCAAAACGTTCTTGTCACGAATGCTTCCAGAAAGTTCGAATCTGATGCAATCTCACATACAAAATGTGCAATTCCCACGTGGGACTTGACAAAGACATACACGTACAAGACGAGTCTGTTAAAAAAAAGACACGTACTCTACTCGATCGAAACGGAGGTTGAGCGACAATTAAGATTGACATGTTTTGATAACAACGCAAGACTAAATTCTCTCGCTATCACATGCGTTGACAGATTTAGGAAAGCAAATGGATCTCGCAGACCCTCTAATCTTACAGTGTTGACAGTTAAAACACTCGTAGTTTCGAAAAGACAAAGATCTCTCTCTTTTTACGTTCTACGTTAATATATATATTCTTTTATAACACGTAATGCGAAATCTGAACACACATCTTAAAACATCCTATTCTAAGCTATCTAGAAATCTGAAAAAATGTTACACAATCTACATGACATTTCAAAGAGGGGAAACATGCATTTTGAAAGTAGCAATATATAATATACCTCCCCCCAGAAGATTTTTTATCACGGTGTTGAATCCAACGATTCGCAACGAGATAAATAATCAGCAGCTACATTGTTTTTGCCACTAATGTGCTGCACTCATAAGTTATACTGTTGCAGGCACAAAGACCACCTGGCCAGTCTTTGATTATGATTTTTCATTTTCTGGATAAATGATAGAGGATTGTGATCAGACAACACTAAAATTTCTTCATTCCTAGGTCTATTCACATACACTTCAAATTTTTTCAATACGGAAGATTAAGGCTAAAGTTTCCTTCTCAATTGTCATAGCTTTCTGATGTTTTTTCAGTTTTGTAGACATGAAACACACAGGATGGTAGATATTATTTTCATCTTCTTGAAGTAGAACAAGCTCCAACACCACAGTCTGACGCATCAACTTGTATCACAAATTTCTTGTCAAAGTCTTGGGAGCTTGAAGTACTGGTCTTGAAGTTAAAATGCTTTTACCTTCTCAAAAGATTCTTGACACTCTGGAGTCCAAATAAACTTAGCTTTGGGACTAGTTAAGTCTGTCAAGGGAGCTACTACGGCTGAGAAATTTGGGCTAAAACGACGATAGAAACCAGCCATGCCTAAAAATCTCTGTGGCTGTTTCCTGGTAGTAGGTGGGTAGCCTATGGATACCTTCTACATTAGCATTTACTGGAGCAAGAAGGCCTTTCCCAACTTCAAACCCAAGATACTGTACAGTTTGCTTTCCAAACAAAATTACTCTTCTCTAAGTTGACTGTTAATTCTGCTTCTTGTAGTTTCTTGAAAACTTTCCTCAGAATCTTCAAGATGTTCTTCCCACGTTGTAGAGTAAATCACGATGTCATCTAGGTATACACCTACTCCTTCTATTGATCCTAGCAGTTGATCCATCACTCGTTGAAATGTTGCGGGTGCATTCATCAGACCAAACGGCAGAACAGTATACTGATACAGTCCAAACAGAGTAATAAAAGCTGACAGCAACTTCGCATTCTCATCTAAGGGAATTTGATAATATCCTTTCAACAAGTCTATCTTGGAAACAAACTTGGCTTGCCCAATATTATCAAGTAACTGATCTATAAGAGGCAAAGGATAATATTATCAGCCACACTGATAGAATTCAGCTTCCTATAATCAGTACATCCTAAAGGACCATCTGGTTTCTTCACCAACACACATGGAGAACTAAAGTTGCAGCAAATACTCAACTTCCTTCCTCAAAACATCTCGATGATATGGTGATAAGCGATAGGCTCTTTGCTTGACCGGTTTTCCATCTTCTTGAATCTTGATTTCATGCTTGGTCAGATCAGTACGTCTAGGCACATCTGAAAAAATTTCTGGAAAACTTCTAATTACGTCACTTAAGTCTTCACCTTGTTCAACACTCAGATGTTTCAGTTTATCCTCCAAATTTTCCAAAATTGAAGAATTATTCATCTTGCTTGCAGTTCCCAATTCGTAGCCATCATCGTCTTCTGTAGATAAAGTTGTTTGGGTTACTGACACAGTTTCAGTTTTAGTTTCTGAGAAATAAGGTTTCAAGAGGTTCACATGTATCTTCCTTTGTTTTCTTCTTCTTTCTGGTGTTTCAATCACATAAGTTCTATCACTTAACTTCTGAATTATCTTGTAAGGACCTTGAAATTTATTAGTGAGGGGAAATCTCTTGACAGGTAAGAACACTAACACTTGTTAACCAACACTAAAACTTCTTAGCTTAGCCTTAGCATCAAATCTCCTTTTCATTTTCTCTTGACTAATTTTCAAGTTTTCTAAAGAGAATTTTCTAATCTCTTTCAACCTTTTCCTTAAATTCTTCACATACTCTCCTTGGCTTTCCTCTTGATTTTCTTCCCAATTTTCTGCAAGAATCTTCACGGTCCTTTCACTTTCTCTTCAAAACTCATCTCATTAGGTGAACATCCCATACTTTCTTGGTAAGCATTCCTAATTTTCAAACAACATTAATGGTAAAACCAACATCCCATTCTCCTCCTGACTCAGAACAATACTTTGTCAGCATACTTTTCAATGTTTGGTGGAACCTTTCCAAGGCACCTTGAGTCTCTGGATGATAGGCAGTGGATAACTGTTGTTTCACTCCTAACAAATTCATCACATCCTGGAATAACTTTGAAGTAAAGTTTGTTCCTCTGTCACTTTGTACTATTTCTGGTATTCCAAGCTTTGAGAAAAAACTCCACAAGTTTTTTCAGCAACTATCTTGGCAGATATGTTCTAACAGGGATTGCTTATTCTGGATACCTTGTCACAGGACACATTAATGTCAACAAATACTCATTTTTTCCTTCTTTGTCCTTCGGCAATGGTCCAACCATATCTATAATCACTTTGGCTAAAGGGTTTCCTCTCTAAACTTCTATAGGTTGTAGGGGGGCTTTCTTGATGGTTTCATTCGTTTTCCAGCTTATCTGGCAGGTATGACACTCACGACAAAACCTGCTAAACATCTCTGTGAAGTCCAGGCCAGAAAATATTTCATGATCTTCTCCACAGTCTTCCTGATTCCCATATGTCCAGACTCATGAGCTACTGCAACCACTTGCTTTCTCAACGGATATGGAATCAAAATTTGATGATATTCGCCCCCATACAGCATCTCCTGGTATATCTGTAGGTCTATAGTTCCTCATCAGTAAACCTTCCTTCAGATAGTAACAGGTAGGAGTTTGTTGCATCTCTTCTCGATCAACAACTCTGAAGAACAAATCAGTTAACGATGCATCCTTCTTCTGCAAGTCCCACCAGCTTCTCTCTTGTCACTTGACCACTTCAAGGGTTGAATTCTCAATATCTGCTAACTCAGCTACTGTAGTTTCACTACTGTCTTCAGTAACACTTTGACTACTCGGAGTCTCTTCAGGAACATCAGGTTCTTCTTCTTCAATCGTCGTCGTCTTCTTCATTCTTCTTGGGAAATCTCTTCTTGGTCAGCACTATGGGAAACTTCACTTCCCTGGAATAATTCTTCTAAGCACAAAGATCCTTCACTTGATCCTTCTTGGGTGTTGTAAATCCTCAGTTTCTTCACTTGCAGTTGTAGAGTCCTCTTCATACTTCTGGTAGTTACACAACTAGGAAACAGGTGGGGGGTTATTCTTCTGCACTCTACTGTAGGACTAATCCTCAATGGTTTGTCTGTCACTACAGGACAAGGAATAAATGGCACACCACCAACTTCATTCCCCAACAGAACGTATATCCTTCTACAGCCAGTGAGTCCTTTACAGCAAAATCAACATTCCCTGTCACCAATTCACATGACAGGTGTAAGCGGCCATAGGAGTTACTTCTCTCCTCCTATACCCTTCAAAATAACTGAATCTCCTGTGAGACTCTTCTCCAACTGAGGGTGAGAACCACGTACTACCACACTATGGTTACTGTCCCTGTATCACGTAATATCTTGACTGGTACCTGCATACTTCCTCTTGAGTTGACAGCATACCCTCATAGATATATGGTTTAAAAGCCTCCACACTGCTAAGCCACTCACTGCTTGAGGTAACATTTCCCACTGGTTGCTAAAATTCCAGCTTGTTTAGTTTTCATTCCTTCTCTGGCAAGGTCTGATTTCTTTCCGCCCACACTGCTCTTCGTAGTTTGTTTCACCTGGTCACCTTTTACAACTTGACCAACTGGTTTTGACTGCTGTTGATTCCGGTAACGCTCTTGACTGTAGTGTCCTACTCTTCCACACTTGAAACAGACAACATTAGGTTTCTGTAACTGTCTTGAAAAACTGGATGAGGATTTCACATTAGTTTGCTGAGGTGTATTACCTTGTGTACTCTTGGTATTATCCACTTGAAGGTTTCCCATTAATTTGTTCCTGTTATTTGGATAAGACTTAAAACCTGGGCGTTGTTGACTCTGGTACTTGACATTGTAATTACGTTTACTACTGATATTGTAATCTTCACTAAGTGTAGCAGCTTTTGTCAGTTTCTTCACTTCTCTCTCTCTTAAATAGGCTCTTATATGTTCAGGAATTCCCTTAAGATACTGTTCCAGAACAAGTAACTCTTCTAACTCATCAAAAGTTTTAACTTTAGCAGCTTCTACCCAACGTTTGAAAAAACACCCTTCTCACTTTTGGTAAGCATAATCTAAGAATGTTCCATTCTCATCTTTTCTTAAATTTTTCTAAATCTTTCATTGTAGTACTCTGAGGTCATCTGGTAAACTTGTACACACTGTGTTTAAGTACCTTGTAGTCTTTACACTGATCAGCTGTTAAAGCTAGATAAGCACTTTGTAGCAAAACTGACCATTTATCCTCTGGCCATCCCATACCTGAAGCCACTTTCTTAAAGTGATCAAAAAACTCATCTGGAGCTTCTTCTTCAGTAAACTTAGGGATTAACTTCTGTACTCTCACTACATCAAATATAGGGTCTTGATTACCTTGTTAGGGTTAGACGTGTTACAGGTAATGTGGATCTATCTTTTATCAATTCCATTTCCCTTTCATGTCTTGCGATTTCTCTTTCCTCTTCTGCTGCTTTTTCTTCTTCTCTTTCTCTTCTTTCTTGTTTTTTCCCTGTCTATTCTTTCTCTTTCAGCTTGCATTCTCTCTCTTTCAGCAAGCATTTTTTAGCTTAATCAATTCTCTTCTGCTTCAATGCGTCTAAGCTCTAACTGTGCATCACTTTTCTCTTTCTTTTCTGCTTGCTTATTTATGAGATCAGCACGTGCTACATTCAACAACTCTTGAGACAATTCTAACTCATCTTCATCAGTTTATTCTACCAGAGTTTATCAATGATTCCTATAGCAATACATTTTATTTGGTTTGTCCTTTACTATACTAGTAGAACGCATAACCACCACATGCCTCTTTTTGCTAAAGCGCTCCACTGTGCTCTAGTCAGAGTGGGTTTCAGACAAAACTTGGATGGGGGGCGGCTGCTAAAAATTCCTGAACATTGAACTGAGCCATTTTCCTCTAAGTTATCAACTTAAAATTTCAATACAATAAATGCAAAACAAAACTATATGGTCACTCTCCTAACAAAATATATCCCTAACACCACCAGTATATTCTAGAGTGATAATGAAATCTGCTTTCCCGGGTCTCTGGGCACCATTAAACAATGTTACAATGTGCCAAGTATCTGGTTACCATGCATCAAATATTACCCTCATAACACGTTTAAACGACTGAATACTCTAAAGGCAACAGTGATCCCTTAACACTTACCAGTATTGCAGAAAATCAGACCTAAGTTCATCAAAACAGGTGTGAGGTAATCTTGTAAGTAATTAAATTAATCAAAGGGCATCACTCCATCAACAACTTTAAAAGTCTAAGTATTTCCCTGATTTCAGAAGTCTAAGTACTTCCCTGGTTCTAAGTCACTTCAAGAAAATTGAAGGAAAGCAAATCAATTACCACTCTATGTTTCTACCTATCATCAATATAATCATAATCATATATACTGGGATAAAAATAAAATACTTATAAAAATTTTAAATACAAAAATTTATTATTAAATTCAAAATTTATAAGTGAAATTCACAATATCAGGGAAAATTACTGTTACTTGAAAAAAAACAAAGTAAAGTTTAATTAATTCTTGAATCAAATTAAGTAAAATTAAATCAAAATTAATTTATCACAAAATTCAAGAAAATTAATTCAATCAAAATTCAAAAGTGTTAGGCAATAATTGAAAATTTGAAATTAATTCACAAGTACTAAACAACAATAAAACTTGAAAAGAATTCTAAGTAAATACAAATTAATTCACAAGTGTTAAATTTAATTAAATGTGCAATGATTAAGCAATGAAAATAACTAAGTCAATTAAATTGTGAATGCAAATGAAATAAAATAAAAATAAAAAGACACTTCAATAAGAAAATGAAATAGTGCACAAACAATGGAACAAACACAAACACAAAAAATCAGCAATGTGTAAAAGTGTAAATCTTTTCACTCAAAACCCTGTAACCAACAGTTTTTACCAAACCTTCACAACCATTTGTTATTAGTTAACCACAGTTCCTATCAATTATTAGTTAACCACACTCCCTATCCATTATTAGTTAAACACAATTCCTATCCGTTATTAGTTGCAACTAATAAAAATATAACACTTTACCTTTTTGGTATACCAACTTCTTTCTTTGCTTTGCTGCAGGCTTGATTCACACTTCCACAAAAACCAGGCGCCGTTACGAAATGTTTGTTCAGATTCCACAAAAGAAATTAAATAACGCTAAATAAACTCTAAGAAATATCAAATATGAAATTCTCACAAGTTACGAGTGACCAATTTACGTTACGTTAATATAATCTCACTGATGTCGAGGGAGAGAGAGAGAGAGAGAGCGAGAGAGAGATATCTGACTGCCTCGAGGTCCTAAGATAGAATGGAATTTTCTTCCTTTATGGAAATTCGACAGGGCAGATGACCCAAAACGTTCTTGTCATGAATGCTTCCAGAAAGTTCGAATCTGATGCAATCTCACATACAAAATGTGCAATTCCCACGTGGGAATTGACAAAGACATACACGTACAAGACGAGTCTGTTAAAAAAAAGACACGTACTCTACTCGATCGAAAACGGAGGCTGAGCGACAATTAAGATTGACATGTTTTGATAACAACGCAAGACTCAATTCTCTCGCTATCACATGCGTTGACAGATTTAGGAAAGCAAACGGATCTCGCAGACCCTCTAATCTTAAAGTGTTGACATAAAAGTTAAACACTCGTAGTTTCGAAAAGACAAAGATCTCTCTCTTTTTACGTTCTACGTTGATATATATATTCTTTTATAACACGTAATGCGAAATCTGAACACATCTTAAAACATCCTATTCTAGCTATCTAGGAATCTGAAAAATGTTACACAATCTACATGACATTTCAAAGAGGGGAAACATGCATTTTGAAAGTAGCAATATATAATATATATATATTGTTGTAGGAAGACCCACAAAAATTCGGAAAAATGAAAGTTTTTATTTTAAGCTTTCGGAGAGTACATTCTCTCCCTCTTTATTTCTCTTTCTGAAAGAGGGAGAGAATGTACTCTCCGAAAGCTTAAATAAAAACTTTCAATTTTTTCCGAATTTTTGTGGCTTCCTACAACATATTAGAACACGGATACAGTGTTTAACTTGCTATATATTATATATATATATATATATATACATGCATATATATATCTATATATATATATATATATATATATATATATATATATATATATATATATATATAAATACAAAAAGGTCCATGAGCATCGATCATCGCATATATTTACCATCGCACCATTTCCATCACAAGAAAGGGGGGGTAGGAAGGGGGTTTGCGATGTTATTTCCATCGCAAGGGGAGGGGAGGGAGTGGGTTTGCGATGTTATTTCCATCGCAATGGGGAGGGTGGAGGGAGGGGAGGGGGCTTGCAATGTTATTACCATCACAAGAGGGGAGGGGGAGGGAAAGGGTTTGCGATGTTATTACCATCGCATTTTGCGACATTATTTCCATCGCATTACTTTTTACAATGGAGATAACAAAGTGATGTTATGACTACCACGATGTTAAGACCATCGTAAGTTAATACCACCATTGTTAGGTATTTAGCACCGTAAGAGTCGTTAGACTCTGTCGATGTAAAACTCGGGGTTTTTTTTTTTTTTTTTTGGTTGGAGGTATTAACATGGAGTGGAAAATGAAACACAGAAGGAGAGAGATGTTTTCTTTTATCATCAATTCGAGAATACGTGTGTGAGAAGGGGTTGGAAGAAGAGGATGTGAGGGGAACGAAGTATGTGTGTGTGTGTGTGTGTGTAATGCTGGGGTCACACATTCACGTATCACGACGGCGTATGCCCACGTATGTGGATCGTGGGCATCATCGCGGTGAAATGACCTTGAATAGCTGGTAAACAGGACACGGGCTAACGGACGTAAAGCCAGCACCGTAAATTGCGCCGCAAATGTACGCGCAAAGAAAGCAAGGTCGGACGTCTACCTGAAACTAACGCCGATATTGTAATGTTCTATGTACGTCAACTTCACGTCAAGACCACGCCCACCGTTGTGGTGCCGTAGGGTACAAAAGGGCGGGCCTGTGAACAGAGCTTGCCGTTCCGTAAACAATCATTGTAACAGCTCGTCTCTTCGTTGTTTTCCTACAAATTTATCTATTTTAGTTTTATGGTAACTTTTGATAGTAGCCATCTGTAATATATATAATATGTAATTAATGTAACATCACAAATAAATGAACATAGGATAAGCACTATATAAGACTAGCACTAGAATTTTCTTGCTTCGATTTTACCATTCAGACATACACTTAGACATATAAAACTGTTGACTATGGGCGATTTATATTTAAGCGATATAGAATAACTTCTAATAACTTATCAAACATTCTTGGAAATAAATAGGAATTCTACCTATTCAAGATAATATTTTTTAGATGTATATAAGAATTCCTCTCAGATATTTACATTATTTGTTACACCATTATTGTAAGACTGCTATTCAGAAGAAATAAATATCTTCGACAAGGGAACGTTCTGTCCCTCGTCAATGGGGGTAGCTTCATGGAGAGTTTCCGTGTCGCTGTCCTGAATGTCTGCAGGAGTGGTTGTAGGAGTGGCTGTAGGAGTCTTTTCCGGCTGAAAGAAGGCCCTGCAAGATGTGACGTTTGATGGTCCCTTCCTTGGTCGTTTTAGGAGGTTTGGCATCTTGAAGGGTGCTGTGGAGAGCTTGAAGGAAACTACTGGTCTTAGGAGACGGAAACAACAGCTGACCTGAGGGCGCCGACCTGACCTTTTATACCACGCTACAGCGTTGCCATGTCGTACAGGGTTGTAAATGTGTGAATCGGTTTCACCGTAGGCTACAGCGCAATTAGGAGGCCCGTGTGCTTCACCGCAGAAAGAAAACAACGACGACGAATGATGCTGGTGACCCTTGCGCTTACCCCGCAGCAGTCACCGTGGCTCCCACGTGCAATGCCTGGAGCTACGTCAGGTGACATTTGGCGTGACCACCCACGACTTGTTTTGAACATTTCAAAACTGGAGTGGGCTACGGTGACCTAGTGGGCGGAGCTTAGCGCCCGGACGACCCGTCACCGTACGTCTACGATTTTACGTGTGTTTTACGTTACATTTACGGTTTACTGACGTAAGCTGTTGCCAACTACCAATTTCCGCACATGCGTGGGCGTGCGTGCGTTGATACGTGAATGTGTGACCTTTGCATAAGAGATAAGGGTGAGTGAATGGGGGGTGGGAGGGGTTGACTTATGGAGCGGTGTGCTGGTCGACCTTCCTCTACGGCGTCTCGACTCCAGCTGGCGGTTGCCGGCTACCGCAGCCGGCAACCGCTACGCTCCGGGACTGAGGTCTTTGCGCGCACGTCACTCCGTGAGGTGGTTGGGCGTGACCCTCCATCTTTCCCGCGCGCTGATTTGTGGAGAGGTTGCCAAGCTTCGATGACGTCACGAGATCCCGTGCGCTGATTGGTGGAGAGGGTGCCAAGCTCCGATGACGTCACGAGATTTGGTTAGGGGTGATTTTTGGCGGGATAGTGCCCCACGCCAACCGCCGCTTGTTCTTTGTCCCATCGCGTCTGTCTGTCTGTCTGTCTGTCTGTCTGTCTGTCGCTCTCTCTCTCTTTCCTTTATTCTTTGTGTTTAACGACGTTTTCTTACTCTACTTGACTCGGTTTTCAAATAGGTTGCTTTTTAAATTTACCAGTAGAATAAGTGTGAAAACACCCATATTCAACCGATAGTGGTGGTAACGTACGTATACACCCAGATATCCTTTTATTTACCTAAAATTACACAGAGTAATTTAAAGCCCGGGAAGCAGTGTTACCATGTGAAAACACCACAGGCGGATGGACAGACAAAAAAAAAACAGAGTATAGATAACATTGTCACCTACAATGAAATAAAAACCACAAAACATCCACTGACAATGGTGGGTAATACTCCATGCAAATTGTAGGTGCCCCATCGCCTCCTTAAAGCTCTGTAGTACCTTAATACAAGGTGAAGAGATAGTAGGAGAAAAGCCTATGCTTCTTTCCGCAATACATGCCAGTACTAATAAATGCAAGGTACTGCCAAAAATTTTAACACTGCTTCACTTCCTGAAAAATGAAAAGCAAAGATTGATTATATATCCTCGGTACAACCACTCCCAGTCTATCATTTCAATGCCTTGAGCTGAGTGGCCGTTGCCCAATGCCTGAGTTGACAGCCTAATTTTCATAAACCAAAACGCACGACTTTTCATCTTCATCCAGGAATAAATGGCTCTCATTGCTCTTAAAGTTGTACACAAACTTATTGAATTCTATACTCTGTTTTTTTTCATCTGTCCATCCGCCTGTGGTGTTTTTGTATGGTAACACTGCGTCCCGGGCTTTAGATAGTTACATTCAACGATTATAATAATATTCTATTTCGAACATTAACGGTGGAATTCGCATACAGTAAATTATTAAAACACTTTTCAGTTGTAAATGTACACCCAGATATCCTTTTATTTACCTAAAACTTACACATAGCGTAACTATCTAAAGCCCGGGACGCAGTGTTACCATACAAAAACACCACAGGAGGATGGACAGATAAAAAAAAAACAGAGTAGTATAGTTATCTACTACAGTAATATGCTTCAGATCTTGTGTCTCACTGTTTATTGGGGTTTTCCTCTCACTGCCAATAGGGATATTTCCTCCTAATTGTTTAACTGCTCTCTTCATGTCCACGCTTCGCTATTTTCCTGGATCACCTATACCTCAGTGGAATTCCTTATTGGTTGTGCTGCTTTGATTTCCTTTTTTTGCTTGAAATCAGCTTGGGTTTAACTCTGATTGATATCTGTGTTACTTGTAATCTTTGGGTAACTTGTTCAGTGTTGTGGTATTCTGCATCAGATCCTGTTACCATCCCTTTGTTGATCGTTGTATCATTTAGTTTTACCTTCACTTAATTGAAAACAAATGAAACCTGCTTAACCTAGTGCTGGGTGCACTAAGATTTGGTAAGAGGAATCATATAGCTTAAGGGCTAAATATAACTCAGAAGTTAAAAAATCAAATAAAAGTTAAAGATAAAAGGAAAAATTTTATTTGAATTATTTTGTAATGTCACCTGAAGCATAGAGTTAGGATGACACTACACACCACAAAAAGTCTTAACTAAGAGTTTTACTGTCTTTTTATTGTGCCTTCTATTTCTTACAGGCATAAGATGGCAATGAATGGAACTCTATATAACACCTTACTCACCTTGGGAATGTTGTCACTAACATCGCATTCTTTGGTGCTCTTCATTGGATCCTGAAGCTGGCTCGCCCTAAAGACTGTCTGATTAACTCCCACTGACATCTGTCAGTACTGTAGTTTGTTTGTTTGTTTGTATGGTGTTTTTACGTTGCATGGAACCAGTGGTTATTCAGCAACGGGACCAATGGCTTTACGTGACTTCCGAACCATGTCGAGAGTGAACTTCTATCACCAAAAATACACATCTCTGACCCCTCAATGGAATACCCGAGAATTGAACTCGTGGCCACCGAGGTGGCAGGCCAAGACAAAACCGTCCACGCCACTAAGGCGCTAGTACTGTAGTTCTGGAATTTTGAAGGGCATGGGAGAAAAAATGGTTAAAAGTTGGTTAAAAATGCTGAATGATGTTTCGTTTATGGAATTGCTCCCTGTGAGTTTATTTATGTTTCAAATTTCCTTTACTTTAAAGGAGATTATTCAGTTTCAATTTTAGTTGGCTGGGCAGCCTTCATTAGCTTCAACCAAGGTTATATAAATATTTACACAGGCGAAAAATGTCTTTTGGTATTCACCACTCTGTAAGATTTAGTCTGTTGCTGGAAGGAAAGAAATAAAAAAAAAAGTTCAATTATGTTTGTTTGTATGGTGATTTTACATTGCATGGAACCAGTTGTTATTCAGCAACGGGACCAACGGCTTTACGTGACTTCCGAACCACGTCGTGAGTGAATACACATTTCTCACACCTCAATGGAATGCCCGAGAATCGAACTCGCGGCCACCGAGGTGAAGACCATACCGGTCACGCCACTGAGGCGCTCTCAATTATGGGAAGTAAAACTTTATTGAAAGAAGGTCAAACTATTGCCCTATGAAATTTATGATGTATTATCTTGACCCCAATTCTTCAAAAGAAAATAAATATGTACAATTTAGGCCAAAGGCCAAACTCTGTGACCTATAAGGTGGTTCAGTGCTGGAACAGAAACTGACTGTAAAAGGGTTTGAAAGGAGCAACAGGAGGAAAACCTGGCAGTTACACTATGAAACAATTGTTATAAGAGGGTGGCAAGTAAAATGGAGGAAACGGAATATAGACGGAGGTACAACAAAAGGAATGAGGGTCGCAGCAATAGGGACCAAAGGGATGCTGCCAAGAACCTTAAGTAATGCATACAGTGCACTGTTTGAATAGACTATACAACTTGAATCATTGATTCCAGGCCTCATGAAGAGACAAGACTGGTAATACATAGTTTTTTATAGCCCTTGAGTTTTTTTTCACTAAGTAGGCTACAGTAGAAAGTTACCATTCTTTTACATTTTAATTTTTTCTTTTTGATGTATGCATGTATTTCCATAAATAACACATCAATAAACTTAGGCGGCCATTACAAGAAAGCCAAACAACCAGGTCTCGGAAGAACATCTTTTTCACTGTTCCATACTAATGAGCAGTTTCAAAATACAATGGTCCCCCATATTCGCGGGGGCTGCGTACCACACCACCGTGAATAGTTAAACCCGCAAATAGTTGGCACACGTATAAAAATGCTTCAAACCTCTATATTTGTTAGTTAAAACTCAAGAAAAACCCACTAAAAATTTTTATACCTGGTTATTTTAATAGTTTTATCACAAAGAGTGCATTTTATGATCCAATTGATAAAAAAAAAAAAACAGGAATTTCTGGATATTTCTCATAGGAAAAATACAGCGAATAGGGAAATTTACAGAGAAAAGCCTGTGAATATGAGAGTCCGCGAATCCAGAGAACGCGAATACGGGGTCCACTTTGATTTCTTTCATGCCTTTACATGCTTTCACAGTCTCATGTTACGCTACAATTGCCAAAATTTCATTTTGGTAGTTGAGATCCCTCCACCTATGGTCATCAATCTTCTTTGCTGATAGCTATTTTAGTAAGGTATGTCCCTTAAATTCAGAACAAATGCCCAGTCATGGTTTGATGATTGTGTAGATGAGCTTACCATGAGAAACAGACCAAATTCAACACATGGAGACAAAATCATTCACATGAAAATTGCACTCACTTTTGTTGAACCTAGCTGTGCTTTCGATAGAATTTACCATATAGCTGAGAGAAATTATGAGATTCCTTAAAGATGATACTTTTAAGGATGTACTCAGCCTCACCTATGGGGGCATCAAACTTCCACTTCTATCTTTTGGTCAGGATAGCCTTTCATTTCACCACTGCTAACAGATGATGGTATGTTTTAGATTGGTTACTGGCCCCGAGGAAAAGGCTGAGCTGTTTCATTGATCTTTGGAAGCTAAGTAGTGTGCTGAAGATGTCCGTCTACCTGATATTTGTCACCCTAACCTACTTGAGGGATGGTATGAAAATTCTTGATAATCTTGATAGTTAGGTTGGGGAAGACGCTGATGGTTTCTTCCTTTGTCTTTTTAAGTAGGTTTCTAGTGTGGTTTCTCCCAAGATTAGAAGATTTTTATGTAGATGTATCATTCATGTGAATGAGAACAAGCTTGGGACAGTGCCTCATCCATAAAGTGGTATATCTGCAGACTGCAATCACTACAGGCTATTTTGTATTCTGTGCTCTCCAAAATTGCATTAGAACTTACTTTTAAGCTGCTTGACAAGTATGTGTAATCCAAAGAATTTTTGGCTGATGGAAAACAAGATTATTCAGTGCCAATAATGAAGCACTTGTGGGCATAGTAGTCTTCACTTATGAAAAATGAAGCCGCCCTAGTCTCATTTGTGACATGGAGCAGAGTAGTGAACAGTGTACATAGTTGGTAGCGTGTGAGGCTGATCTGTAAAATGAAAAAAGATTTTCCACCCCACCCTCCCTTCAGGTGGCTGGGACTCTGATACTTTAACTACACTTGGACTAACTTTTGGCTTCCATCTTAATTTTGAGAAATGCCTAATGAAAACGTTAGCAGATGCTGCACACAAGTATTGTAAGGCCTCCTGTATTTATAAGTGATAAATTTAATGGAATCTATTTTAAGTCATTAACAGATCTTTCATTTTCTAAGTTGATCCCCGATTCTCTTTTCCTGTAGAGAAACCAGATTTGCTGAAGAACAGCACCAGTATGCAATAAATGTGCCTTACTCTTGAACCTCTCAGTTCCAGATGTCCTTATTTCCCAAACTCTTGGGCTGGGGAACAATCTTGCTGAGGATGTGCTATTGGAACCTCCAAGTTCAAAATTGCAATGCATTACTACTCTAAAAAAATTCTTTTATTTTGCAATTTATTAATTTACTTCCTTTTTATCTAATAATTGATCTCATCTTTTTGTATTGTCTATTACCTTCTGTTACCACTTTCAAATGAACACCATAGTCTTTAGAAACTTGAATCTCCAGTAGCCACTGTGGACGTGTTCCATATAAACAAGGTTCCTCTTTTTAATTGTAATAACATAAAAAAGGCAGGCTAGAATACTGCCTTCAGGATGCAGCCTCTTTGTACAGGAAATGGTTTGTGAAGGATGTCATAATCCTTCATAGGAAGGAATACATCACAATTTTACTTGTTCATACAGATTCACTTTTGATGGCATCTTATCATGTGGATGGTTAACCTAAACCTCTCTTCAGCTCTTGACTTAATGTAATTCTTGTACCTACTTTTTGAACTGGCCCAACAGATACTGATCCTGCATGAAGCAATATATCAGTTCCAAGTGGCATTTACAATAAAAGCTTACTGCCAGATTGCAAGGAAATGACAACAGTATCTAGAACAAAAACAGTATCAAAACTCCTTACCAGATTCCACACTGAGGTCCAGTACCCATTTTGTAGTGTTGATTAGCTAGTTGGCATAACATAATTATAAGTACTATATTCTCTTTGGATTTATATAAAGCAGGTCAACAAAATGGCCTCAATCCAATGCTCTAGTATATATGGATAAACAGACGCATTTCTCTCTCACACATCCCTTTGGTATACAAGTGCCAATAAATTTTTGTCACATACACCTTGACATTTTCACAAATATTAAGCCAAAATTGTTTTATTCATTACACCTTGAGACTAACTTGCACTACAGGGAATTATAATTGTCAAGTGCTTTTTCACCAGTGGTTATTAAACAACGGGATCAACGGCTTTACGTGACTTTCGAACCACGCCGAGAGTGAACTTCTATCACCAGAAATACACATCTCTCACACCTCAGTGGAATGCCCATGAATCGAACTTGCGGCCACAGAGGTGACAGGGAAAGACTATACCAACCACACCATTGAGGCGCTTACTAGTGGGATTCAAACTGCTATCTGGTTTGGCAGACAATGGTTTACACTGACATTAAACCACTGAGCTATGAAGGTCACAGTATGTTGTTTTCTGCCAAACCAGACAGCAGTTTGAATCTCGCTAGTGGAAATGCAATTATGAATTATAATTCCCTATGGGAGGAAGTTATTCTCAAGGTGTAGTGAATTATACAATTGTGGTTTAATTTGTGAATTTGCCAAGAAGCTTCCATTTTTTATGAGTCATTCCTACCTTAATTAAAACAAAGCAGTCTACAATTATATTTAATACTTTTCATATAAACTGTATGCAGGCTAGATTTAGATTTTACAAATATACATTTTTACAACTTTCAGAGTTGACATCTCTGCAGAAGTGTTTCTATAAGTTTGTTTGTATGGCGTTTTTACTTGCATGGAACCAGTGGTTATTCGGCAACGGGACCAACGGCTTTACGGGACTTCCGAACCATGTCGAGAGTGAACTTCTATCACCAGAAATACACATCTCTTTAAAGTACAAACAGGCTCCCCAAAATATGGAGGCCATAAAGCACACTCAGTGGTAAGGTGGGGGAAACCCCCTTGGCAATGGGGACCCTGAGGGTTTCCCACAATATTAGGGGAAGGAGGCCTACACCCTTTCGATTTATCAACCAGGGGAGAAGGGGTACATAGCCTACCTACACCAACTTTTGAGAATTAGGGCCCAAAGGGTCAAAGATGGCCCTACTGCATTTAAATTTGGCTCCATTAGTTAACATAAATGACTGCAAATGCATTTAATTGAATATTTGAGTTTAACTATATGCAGAGTTTTATCAACAGCAGTTTAAGGGATGGGGATGGATGGATTATGAAATTTAGGGACAAGCCCAAGCACTGGGACCTATTATGGTCATTCAGCGCCGTAATGGAATGAAATAAATAATCTGATAATTAATGAAATGTAATTGAACGTGATGATAATCTGATGTGAATGAAACTTTAAAAACCTTATTTCATAAAAAAAAATTATATTTTTTTATATTAAAATACAATTAAAAGTATATTATCATTATTATTAATAGGGGTTAGTTTTTCCAGACCTCTGAGTCTCAAGTAGACTCTTCTCGGGCTGGTTCTCAGGGATCAATCCTGAGAAAAAAAAAATAGACTTTATTTGAAAAACCCGTCTTATTTAAAAAAATTATGATTTTATTAATTGAAAAATCCCTGCTTTCAGCAAGAATATTTTTCATTTCCGAACTCCGCAGATAAATAGATCTTTGCTGGGTCCAATTTGGGCACTCAACAAGCAAATGCTACACTGTCATGGGTGTTTGACATCTGTTACATTTCACTGGGTCAGCATGTGGTGTTGACATCAAGTGACCATGTGAGAATCTTGTGTGTCCTATACGTAGCCTTGCTAGGATCACCTCTTTTGATCTTTCCTCCTGTGAGGATGTCCTCCATGCATAGACTTCAGTTTTTATGTTTTTAAGTTTATTTGTTGTTGGCACCGAGGCCCATTCTTCTTTCCAATCCTGGTAAATCAATGTTTTAACAGATTTTACCCAGTCTGACACTGGGGCATATGAAATTGTTGGAGGGACAGTGCAGGCTAATTTGGCAGCAGAGTCTGCATATTCATTTCCTTTTATTCCCACGTGTGCTGGATCCAACATATTTCTATTGATATTCCTGATTGGAAGAGTTGATGATTTTTATTTGAATTTCCTGTACTATTTGGTTTCCTGGTTTATAACTGTCTTTTATTGCATCTATAGCGCTACGTGAGTCACTGAAAATAACAGAGACACTTGCTTTTGCCTCAGATATCATATCTAGAGCCATCTGTATGGCTGTGACTTCAGCAGTAAATACTGATGATATTGAAGGTAGGCTTTTTTTAATTAACATATTTTTCGAATATGCAGATGCTCCTACTCCAACATTATTTTTTGGAGCCGTCTGTATATACCATAAATTTGTCGCCTTTTCTAATGTGCTCCAAAGCATGTTGGCGGTACATTTCCGTACTTGTCATTTGCTTTTTGAGTAGGTAAGACAGGGAGGTACATATCTTTACTCGATTTAAAATCCATGGTGGTGGCAATTCCATTGGTGGGTGAAAAATTGGATCCATATTATGTATGTTCATTATGTATCTAGCTCTTTTTGGGAAAGAGCTAGTACTATTAATTGCTGTTACTTGATTACAGTTTTGGAAGCAGTAAGCTGCAGGAGACGATCCCGCTTGCATTGAAGACCTCTTTGTATTGTTATTAAATTACGGTGATGTTTTAGGGCAAAACACCTGCCTCCACCAAAAGTGAGTTTGTTGGGGACGATCGAATGCTCCTGTGCACAATCGCACGCCTTCATGGTGCACTGCATCGGGAGATTTTAATGCAGATTCTGAGGCGGATGACTATATTGGACAGCAGTAATCTATTATGGATAAGACTGTTGCCTTATATATCATTAATAAAATGTCTCGCTTTGCTCCCCAATTAGTGTGTGATAACTTTTTTAATATGGCAAGGGCTTTGATGCCCTTGGCTTTAATGTATTTGATGTGCTCTTTCCAATTTAAATGTTGATCAAATATTACTCCTAGATACTTGATTTTTGTACAAAATTGTATTTCAGTGCCATAAAGATGCAGTTTGATTGTTTGGTTCTTCATCCACCTTTTGTCTTTGTAGCAGAAGGTGATTGCTTTTATTTTATCAGTTGAAAATTTAAATCCAACTGAATTTGCCCAACTACATATATTTAAAATGGCAGTACTGAGAACTCTCTGAGCATGTCTCAAATTACTACTCGTATAGTAAATGACAAAGTCATCAACATATAAACTGTTTTTTACACCACTTGGTAAATTTATAGTAATGTCATTGATTGCTAAAGCAAACAATGTACAGCTCAAGACACTACCTTCAGGGATTCCTTCTTCCAGTTTATAGGTTACTGAGTAGGAATTTTCTACTCTTACTTGAAAAGTTCTGTTTGTTAAGAAGTTCTTAATAAATATTGGTAAGTGGCCTCTTAGTCCCTTGGAGTGGAGTTTTTGCATGATGTTATGTTTCCACGTTGTATCGTATGCTTTTTCTATATCAAAAAATATTGCTACTGTGAATTTCTTTTGTTCAAAGCCTTTTTTGATATGATCTTCTAAATGTGTTAAGGGATCTAGGGTTGATCTGCCAGCTATTGAACCAGATTGTGTTGGTGTTAAAATGGATTCTTTGGTTATTACATACGTTAATCGTGCATTAACCATTTTTTCTAAGATTTTGCATAGGCAACTTGTTAGAGATATCGGTCTATAATTGGATGGATTACTTGCATCCTTTCCTGATTTGTTTATTGGAATAATTATGGCATGTTTCCATTTATCAGGAAAGACACGTTTTAGCCAGATACTATTGTAAAATTTTAATAAATATGATTTGGCTATGGGAGCTAATTTTTCTATCATTTCAAATGATATTTTATCATATCCTGGTGCAGAGGGATGGCAAGAGTTGATGGCATTATCTAGTTCATCCATGTTAAAAATATAGTTATATTCCAGGTCTTCAAGAGTTTCAAAATTGAGTATTATATTTTCTTTTTGTTTTCTGATATTTTGAAAATGTGTATCTAGGCTGGAGTAAGCACTGATGTTTTCAAAATGTTTCCCAATTATGTTTGATATTTCATAAGTATCATGGTATATTTTTCTTGGAGGTCTTATATGTTTTCCATTGATTTTCCTTATCTTTTGCCAGATATCACTTGTGGATGTGTTTGAGACATATTCCTTCCATGATGCGATTTTTTCAGCTATTACCGTTTTTCTAAATTTGGCTGTATATTTGTTATATAGTGGTTTAATGTGGTTAATTGTTATGTTTGTTATAACTATTTTGTTTGATATGTTTATACTATAGGGAGGGCATTTTGTTGAGTGATTTAAGGCGAGTTTTGAGTCTGTTTAGATTGCGACTCAATATGTTTTATTTTACTTAATGTTGTTAATGTTGGATTCCACCATGGGACAGGGGATTTTGTGGAATGTGATTTGGTTTTTGGAATACTTTTATCTGCAGC
Organism: Macrobrachium nipponense; assembly: GCF_015104395.2. Taxonomy (NCBI): domain Eukaryota; kingdom Metazoa; phylum Arthropoda; class Malacostraca; order Decapoda; family Palaemonidae; genus Macrobrachium; species Macrobrachium nipponense. Next base: position 28,408,734 of record NC_087220.1, on the reverse strand, counting down.
ATTTATTATGAAGTTTGAGAAGGATTCACATGTAGTATTGTGATCTTCATTATGTGGGAATGGTGGTATGTTTCGTGTGTATAGGAAATATTTATCCCAGTTAGCTTTTTGGATATTATATCTTGTAGGTGGCAATATTTTGACATTACTTAAGTAGTTCAGAATGATTGGGAAATGGTCACTTGTGTATGAATCGTCTAGGACGTTCCATTCAAATTTCTCTGCTACATCATTTGAACATAATGAAATGTCAATTGAAGAAAAGGTTAGGTGTGTATTTGAAAAATATGTTGGAACTTCACTTTCATTGAAACAATACAGGTTGTGTTTCATTATAGTATTTTCTATGTTGATTCCAGATGTGTCAGTGGGGCGGTATTAATATCCCATAACTGGATTATGTGCATTAAAATCTCCTACTATAAGTCGTTGGTTTCCTGTATACTTTTGCTAATAAGTTCAGAAAAATCACTGAAACTTGCATTGAAATTTGGTTGGTTATATAAATTACAAATAGTCATTTTACTTTTATCAGGCATATACAGTTTAATTGATGTTATTTGATATGGCATAGATGGTATGTCAACAGGTTCATATGTAATGCTATTATGAACGTATATGGCTGTGCCTAATTTTCCACCGTCAGTTGGTGAATAACAGGCAATTTTATAGTGTTGGATATTTGTAGGGTTACTTCCTATATGTTGTAGACATATGCACATTGGGTTTGTGGTCTCGTATGATTCTTTGTAATTCACCCAGACGTAGTCGGGTTTAAGAGACCATTTATATTCCATTGAATGATTTTATATTCCATTATTGGAAGGAATTGGTGTTAAATTCTGTAAATTGATTGCTGATTTTACTTTATCTCGTAGTTTATATGCATTTGAATTTATTTGTGGTTTTTTAATCGTTGTATTTGTATGTTGGTTATTAGATTCTGCAGTTGTTTGTTTTTCATAGTTGAATATTAATAAGTCTAATTTTTTGATTTTTATAATTTCCACTTTTTGTATTTTAATGGATTCCAGAACTAAGTTCGTTTCTCGATGTTGGTGTATTAAAGGGCACCTCCTTAATTTGGTAAAATTTGTTCAATACAATTTCTGTTACTGGTGTCCTGGTCTGTCTTGGTAGTTAGTTGGTTATATGTAATTAGCAAAGCATTCATTACAACCACAAGATGAAGCATGTTTGGTAATGTTAATTATTGGTTCAGAAGTTTTTGGTCTAGCTTTGGAAATTTCTGGTTTTGTAATTCTATTGTTCCTTTTCTGTAGTGATAAGGACTGTTGGTTTGAGGGGTTATTTGTTTTGTTGTTGTTAATGGGATATTTGGGTCTTGTGGATGGTTGGGGGGTGATAGTTATATTTTGGTTTGGTTTAATGGTATGATTTTCATTAGTATTATTTGATGGAAATTGTAAAGAGTGATCTTTACTGTCCAGATGTTGGCTGTTTGATTGAGATTGAGGGTAATTGTGTATTTCCACTTGTGATGAGGTTAGTTTAATATCTTTTTTAAAATGTTCTCCTGGTGTAGTTGGACTCTCTCTGGATTAATTGTAATTTTCAATATTTACTTTTTTTCCCTTAGGTGGGGTTCTTTCTAGAATTCTTTTCTTTTTGCCAGTTCGATTATCATCATTATTTAATTCTTCTTCTATTGGAAGTTCTTTTCCATGGATAACTGAATCATCTATGTTTGTGGTGGTATTGGTTGTTGTAATATCACTTTTATTTTGGATTTCAGTATTATTGGTATGAAATCCAGTTTCCATGTTTATACTATCTTGTTTGTCATTGTGCTGTTTGATGTCTTGATTTTTAGTCACATTTGAAAAGGTGGGGGTTTTGGATGGATTGTTAACGCCTCTTACTTTTAGCTCAAGTCTGGCTTCCATGACTGACATTCCTGTCCTATTTATTAACAACTGAAGTTCTGTTATATATTGGTAAAATGAACACTCCTTAGATTTTGCGTGATGGGCTAGTCCACAATTAATACATTTTGATTGATTACAGTTCCAATTAGTGGTATGGTCATCTGATGCACAGACTGCACATAAAGCCTTATTACGGCATCTATTGTGTGTGTGTCCATACCTAGAGCACTGTACATTGCAGTGGTTTAGGAACAAAAGGACGAACTTCTCTATTTTGTCCAAGAATTTTTATTTTAAATGGTAGGTCTTGGCCTGTAAATTTTATTTTGGCAATGTTGATATTTTTACTTTTATCTTTCCTACTTGAAATAGAGTATATTTCTAAATCGTGGATATTGTTATATCTCAATTTTAGGGAGTCTAGCAATAGTTGTTTTGAAGGAAGCTCCTGCTCGATATTGGGTAGGATAACTGTACCCTGTACATAATTCAGTTTCGTGGCTTGTAATTATTACCTTTATATTATTTATTTCTGTTATACTTAAAAAGGCAGTGGACTGCTTTTTATTGGTTACTTGGATAAGCCATTCATTGTCCTTGATGTGTCTGCATTCCATGTCTTGTTTTGGATATATGTTAAGTAATTTGTTTTCTAGCATCGCTGCTGAGATTTTGTTGTCAGCTTTGAGGACTAGAAATCTTGACCAATTATCTGGTCCAAAGAGGTCATCAAAATGTACCAATGTGGGATTAAGTCGGTAATTTTTGTTTCTTTTTGGTCCTTGTTTTATGTATGTTGCTTGTCTATTATGATTTTTATATTTTTCTGTATTGCTGGGAGGATTATTTGTCTCTAATTCAGAATTATTGTTCATCATATATGGTTCCATTGTTACGATATTGGAGTTTACCATTTTATTTTTGTTTGTTTCTTTTTTATTTATGCACTCTATTTGGTTTTCTGGCTCTGCTGCTTTACTTGGAACAGGGTGTTCCTTTGTATCTTTTATAGTACTTTCACTACTTGTGGCAGTACCTAGGAAATTCGGGAGTGACGTGCCAATGGTCATCAACTGTGCCGTAGTTTTTGTTTCCATCATGGGGCCCAGGGGTAACTCAAATCATTTATTTCACAGTTCATAAATTTTTGTTAAAAAAAAAAAAAAAAAAAAAAAAACAAAAAAAAAAAAAATTAAAAAAAAAAAAAAAAAAAAAACATCTTGAAAAGATATCATTGGCCCTTCGCGAAGTTAAATCTTCTGCCAAAGCCACAAGTAAGAAAGGACTCCCAAATGTCCGCATCCCTACCCTACCCCAAAAAGGGGATGGCATAACATGATTAGTATGGCCCAAGTGTAAGCAGAACCCGCTTACTAGGACTGAGAGTATTATGTTAATACAATTATCCCCATCCTAATCACATTATGGGCAAACTGGATAGAATGCCGAGAGTTCTATTCCTAGAACCAGGCCCCCCCTGGAATCCGTGGTCCAGCTCCACAGAATAGTTCCGCCTGAAAAACAGGTCCGAACATTGTCGGGTCGATGATGGATCTACCACAGTTCCCACTATTTAGCTTCGGATTTAACTCCACGTTAAGCCATGATATGTTTTCTCATATATTTGCTTTCAAAAATTTTGGCAAAAAATGGAAAAGTCCACATAAGTTTACTCGAAAATATATAATGTCATATGGGACTCTTGGGTTCGAACCTGGGAAGAGATTCCTGAGGTTCGAGAGCCCCCTCACCACGTCAAGGTGGTCCCAAAATGAGGGGGAATTAAAAGTATAACTGCATACACTTGTGTGTATTAGGTGAAAGGTAAAATTAAATATTAATACGTCAAATTTTATAGTATATATCAATCTCTTTTAAGAACTTTACAAGATTATTGACATCATCATCATCTAAAATATAAGAAATTTGTTTCCCTGAAAGACCGAATTTCCTGCGGACAGCACCATACACTGGGCAACAAACCAGAATATGCTCCTGTCAACAGGCAGCTACAGCGAGCACAAACTGGAGCCTCACTTCCTTCAAGTATAAAGCTGTGTGTCAATCGGGAATGGCCAATACGAAGTCTCGTTAAAACAATCTCGGTCCTCCTGTCTCTATGAAACGAAGACTGCCAAAAATTCGAATTAGGTCTGATTGCCTTCAGCTTCTTATTTCTGGCAAGGTGGTTTGAGGACCATCGCTCCTGCCATTTGTGGCGGATATAGCTTCGAATAGGAGACTTCATATCAATGTATGGAACTTCATGGATATCCAGATATTTTTTTATTGCATACTCTTTTTGCTGCTCTATCAGCTTTTTCATTACCTTTGATCCCTACATGGGTAGGAACCCAGCAGAACGAAACAGCTGTATTTGCAAGAAATCCGAAACTGCCACTCTTGAGCTTGGAGAATCAAAGGATCTGATGTATTGCAAATATTAACTCTCCAAACCACTTTTAGAATCTGAATATATAACAATTTTCTTCTTCTCGGTACGATGAACAATAGCAAATGCTCTATTAATGGCAGAAAGTTCTGCTGTATATACTGTAGCCGAATTTGGTAGTTTTGCAGCCTCACAAGTGTCTTCTGTAATTAGGCTAGCCCAACTCCCTCTCTTGACTTGGAACCGTCTGCATAAATCTTATTCGCACCATCATGAGTTACATCACGTTCTAAGAATAAACTCTGCCATTTTATTTGAAAGGTTCTTCTTGACCATAGTTTTGTTACAAACTTTTGCTTTAGGGATAAGCCATGGGGGGAATCTGGAGGCAACTAACTGAGAAACATTCTGATTTTTTTAGTGTATTATTATTCACTTCGTGATGTAGCCTTATCTGGAAGGGGACAGATGACATTAGTTTAAATTTCCTGTTGCCAAGTTGGCGAATGACCTTATTGGAAGGATTTTCGGAACTGCTTTTTATGCGCATTATGTAGCGCAGACCCAGTTCCTCCCGTCGTAAGTCAAGTGGCACTTGATGGGTATCTACAGACTCGACAGATATTCGGAATGCACCAGAGCAAATTCGTAATCCCATGTTATGGACAATATTGAGGTCGTTAAGTTTGCTTTTACATGCTGAAGAATAAATCCGATATCAATAATCTACCTTTGATCTACAAAGTGCATCATAGTCTTAATGAACATTTCTTGTCAAGTTCCCCACTCATATCCAGAGACTACTTTCAAAAGATTAAAAGATGCTTTAAGGTTATCAATATGTTTGGTCCAGGTGAGTTTTGAGTCAAAAGTCATTCCCAAAATTTGACATCGGCAGCACATGGTAAAATAGATCCCTCGAGTTTTAAATTAGGTATAACCTCTTTACGCCTGCTCCTTGAAAAGCGGATAGCAACACTATTAATGGCTGAAAATTTAAAACCATTTAGGCTGGCCCATTTGGAGACAGAATCAATAGCTTTCTGTAGATATCAGCATGCAGATATAGCATCGTAGGCAGTGCAATTTTAAGGGATGGGAGGCCTTGCAATGAAAATCTTTTCTGACCTACCTGTTGCAACGTGTATGCGCCTGCCACTGGCTGGCGGTGCCTGACTGAGCAGGTCAGTAACTCTGGCTGGGGAAAGATGTAAGTCCAGGTCCACTTAGAAGTGAATATGCATTAGATAACATCTCCAAAAGGACAGGTACAAGAGGGATATAAAAACACAATTCACAATATCATGATTTTCCTTAAAAATTAAATATTTACATCTAGATTATCTCCTGAATCCACCGCCACCTCCTCTTCCTCTTCCTCCCCCGCCACCTCTTCCGAAGCCTCCCCCCCACCGCTCTTCCGAAGCCTCCCCCGCCGCCTCCCCCCTCCCCCCCCCTCTTCCACCACCACCTCTACCAATCCTCCTCCTCCTCCTCCTCTTCCTCCCCCACACCTCTTCCAAATCCTCCTCCTCCTCCCCTACCACCACCACCACGACCGCCACCTCTGCCGCCTCCACGACCACCTGAAAAACAAAAATTCTTCACTTACTCTTGTATCAATGCAGTAGCATAGAAGAAATTGGTTTGTATGAATGAATGTTTGATTTTTTTTCATATTTTGTTATTAGGTTAATTAAGTTAGGCAATTTTTAAACTAGTTTTTAGGATTCAGTTTTTTATTTATTATATTTGTGTTGTTCTTCTGGGTGAGGGATTGTTGATTAATATTGGTCTTTTCTTTTTTTCTCATTGCAGTAGAACTAGTATTGAATGGGAATGAGTGAGAGCTGAGGCTCCCCCTCACCTAAGCTTTTCACAGTGGAAGCTGAGAGTTTTACCAGTTGGTTGTGGTTCCTCAGCAGCACTGAGAGAGATCAACGATTCCAGGCTTGAACATTACATGCAGTTGAATACTACTCAAGTATGTACAGTATTTTGCCTTTTTGGAGTCATATTTCTTACGTCGGATTGGCGTCGTAACCCTAGAAAATGTGTTGTAAGCCTGGAAATATAATTTACTGGGGTGTTTTTGTAGGGCTTGGAATGGATTAGGCAGTTTACATGTAAAATGCAGTTCAAGATACGAAAAGCTCATGATACGAAGGCTGCCTCGGAACGGATTAATTTCGTATGTTGAGGTACCACTGTACTACATTACTGTAGTACTGTGTTGCAAAAATTACATTACATACTGTACTTTTTTCTTTTTGCTCACAACACCCCTAGGATGGATGGATGTATGATACTTTGGGCAAAAGCCCAGGTTCTGGGGCCAAGAAGGCCATTCGGTCACCTAACAATACTAGGATGGGAGGCTGCTGCAAAATACAGTACATCCTCAACTTACGACAACTCAATCTCAAGGGGTTATTAATGGTCTTTTCATCAAGTTATGGCACCATCACATTATGGTGGAAGGAGAGACCTCAGAAAAGTAGATTATTATTAAAAAAGTAGTTTTAACCAGACCACTGAACTAATTTGTTTAGCATTAACAAAACTGGCTTACAAAAAGACTAACCATATCTACAGTATTACTGGACTGTCGAGTAGTAGGTATTGGGAGAAGTTAGCAAGAAAATAAAAGAGCAGTTATAGCCTGGATTGCTGGACTATTAGTAACAATACGTAAACAGGAAAAAGTTTTGAGGGATATATAAAGATGGCAATGTTCAAAGCAACAGACACATAGACAATGACGAAGAAACTAGAAAACTAGATGCTGTGTTCCCAACTGGAAAATAAACAGCTCAAGACACTCATGGTTCAGGCTTATGATGATAAGGGATGGGAAGCAGTCAGAAAAGTTTTAGATAGGGCAGCAGTATGACAATGACTAATAAGAAAGCCCATAAAATCATGGAAAAAAGGGTAGAGATATAGACTTAGACAACACAGAACTGTAAGGCGACCTTATTTCCCATCTAAACAAATGAAAATGATACAAAAACATCACTTAGGAGCGCCTTGAAAGTTCACAATCATGATATGTATTCAGGAAAAATACATGATAATTTACTTAATTATATTAATATATGAATAATGGCAATGGAATTATTTTGTAAGAGCCAGATATATGCATCTGGTTAAATGTGTTTAATTCCAAGAATGGATAATTATTCATGAAACTGAACACCTAGGTGGGAAGAGACCAAAAGGAATAATGGACAAACAGGCAGAAAGTACAGCAGCTGATCCCAAAAGAATGTTCCGTGGCACAGACAAACAGTCTGCTACCTAATGATGCAAAGCTGGCAGTAACCATCACCCATGTATATCCATATGTTCTCTCAAACCTCTCTTGTTTAACAAAGAAAAATTTTACTTGGACATCAGCATCTATGGTTATAACTGTAAAGCAAAAAAATTCTGAAACTTACCACGACCTCTACCACCTCCTCGGCCTTTATCACCACCAGGAAGAAAAATTCGTAGTGGCAAGAGTTTTGCAGGGTCAATGAACAACTGGAAAAAAAATGCCTTAATGATGAAAAGCTGCGTCACTTAACTAACAATGCACTTTTAAAAATCCTAATTACAGTGTGCAAGTCAAACTAAAAATAACTGTGTAGGATTCTTTCCATTACAATCAAGTTTGGCTAACAATAGTAAGATTAAATACCTTACCTGAAAACCTATTTTAAGCACACAAAATATTGCAATTAATAAAATTGAAGCAATAAAAGAAATATTATTATTCAGCTCTCATTTTTTCATTTCCTGAAGCCCTTACTAATGATATAAACTCAGCCAATCTGCCCAAACTCGAGACCTGTTGATCAGTAACTAAAGTTTGAGTTATAATAAAAAGATAGTGATTATGTATGACTTTTCCTCATCCAATAGCCAAACTACAGCCTTTAGGTAGCTCAGTGAAGAAGAAGCATAAATACTCTTAAAATAGCACAAAAGGCAGACAGCAGCAGACATCCTGGCAAGAGGCATAAGCATAGATTTATAAAAACTGAAACAAAAGCAATTGGGATTGACAGAAAATAAAAAATAATTTCAAAATAGCATTACAGAATAGGCATTTATTTATTTAAAACAGATGAAATGATATATAGATGGAAGGATTAAGAATACTGAAAACATAAAAGATCTTTTGAAAGGTAATTCAAGTGATATAAAAATGTGAGTAAACCGATACAAGGTGAACTAATGAACGTGTGAACCAACTAAGCTGATTCAAGACTGTGCGGGGAGGATAAATATTTGAAGGGAGCAGCCAAGAAGGGAAAGAAATGCAATATTGGAATTCTGCCAGAGCAGTGTTTACAAAGCCAACCAACAGCCTGATTACTGTACATTTAAGAGTGGCAAAACTGAAACGGATTGACTTTATGAGGTGAAGTAATCTCCAAATAGCACAGACTAATGCAAGCTGATTTCACTGTGATGAAAAGAAAATCAATGAATAACTAAAGGAAAGTTTCAATTAATATTCACAGTATACCTATAAGTGAACATTAAATGCCAGTGTTTTAAGACGATATCCTATGTATTTCACTTGATAAAAAAAAAAAAAAAAACAGAATGACATGAAAGATGAAAATGCCACATTGGTGAGATGCACAAAAAACAGGCAATTAGCAATGTTGACATAATACAGCTGAATGAAAGAATGAATTGTTAGCCATTATCAGGTCTCAACACGTAGTGAGGAAATCTCATTCCTGAGAGGAACAAGTTGGTAAAACAGATTCCATTCTATGGAAAAAAACAAAACTTGATTACATAGCATATTTTGAATAATGAACATAACAAATGTCAATATCCAATGACAACAATTACTATCATACTGAAACTTTAAACTGGTAACCAGGGTTTTCAAATAAAAACAATTACAGGCAGTTCCTGCTTACTGGAGGCATCGGTTAACAGTTTCAATTTTACGACGGTTGCCTAATGACGCAGTTTATTAGTGCCGATAACTGACTAATGGTACTGTTAAGCAGTCTATCAGTCCTTATGGCGTTTTAAATGCCAATTATTGCCATAATTATTGTGATGTTCTGGTTAACGATTTTCGGTTATCAGCGTCTGGCTGGGAACAGAACCCCACCTTTTAACCGTGGGCTGCCTGTATCCCCTTTATTCTCTTGGCAGTTGCAAATTCTCACAACTTTTGGAGTGCATATAAATCTGACTGACTACAAAAATACAAATGAGCAATTAAAAAAGGACTTGCGGTTGCAGTGTAATTTGTTATGGCCAACATAGGAATGGGTCAAGAAGAAAACTGTCCAAGTTCGAACACAAAACACCCACCCGGATACCTAACATAATTTCACTAACATTTTGCAACTACTGTATTTTAGTTTTTTGTAAAGTGCTAGTAGCATGACAAAAGCCTCTCCTGTTATTTCATCAATACAGGCAGTCCTCAGTTATTGGGAATCTGGTCTTATGGCACTGTCTAGCAACAACAATAACCGAATTTTTGGCGCCAAGCCTCGGTTATAGGTGCCGATAACCGGGACTCAGCACTATTATCGCCAATTTCCGTTTATCGTCAGTGTCGGGGGTTTGCGGGGACTGCCAGTAATAACGAAGATTAATGGTACCATGAATAGCAGATACTTTTATTTGATTTCTAACATGAAAACCATTTAGTATAAATTTACACAAAAGTAAACCTACCGTTGTGTTTGCTTTAAATGATTTAGCTTTCATGTTTTCACCCAACTTGACGGACATGAACTTCTGCTGGGGAGATCCAAAAATTTCATCAACTTTCCTACCTGAAAGGAAAACAAATCAGTTAACAATACACTATTCATATATGCTACACATCTGGTATCATACAAAACTACAAGTCGGTAGCTTCAAAAATGAAGCTTACACCATAAAACAAATTTTTTCATACATACCATTAAGTCAATTATTGTAGCCTTAACGTAGCTCACAGTAATGAACTCCCTCATTTATACTGAAAGGCTCATCTCTTATATATATACGTATTCTATATATAATAAAAAAAAAATAATAAAAAAAAAAACATGCTTCTTTACAAAAAATGAAATTTTCATTATTAAAATGAAGTTTATTGTATACTTACCGAACAATTATAGAGCCGTGATTTCCACGAGCGGCAGGATACTAAATTCAAATTTAGCGCGTCGGCGTCGCCAACACTGGTGGTGATGACGTCATCTCCCTCCACTCGCGGGAGAACCAGGTACAACTGCCCAGGTGAATCCAATTCTTTCTGCCCGTCCGTCCACCTAAGGGGAGGAGGGTGGGTATAATCATAATTGTTCGGTAAGTATACAATAAAACTTCATTTTAATAATGAAAATTTCATTTTTATTGTAGTGTCTTACCGAACAATTATAGAGCTGATTACACATTTATGGGAAGGTGGGATTCAGTGACCACTAGTATTTTTAAATGGTTACATTTATTGCAATACCAGTAAACACTCAAGGTGTCTGTTGTACCTTACCTTGTAAGAGAGCTACAGCAGACTGTTACTGCCTCTGGTCGGTGCTCTTCTTACTATTGTAGAGGAATTGGAATTTGACCAAAGTTAGCCTCTACAGGAGTGGAATCCTTCCGTAGTTCAAGCGAGTCAAGGCTGACTGACGGAGGATAGTAACAACAAAGATTGCCCTTGCCCTGGCTAAGACCAGAAATTCAATCATACAAATCATTTGTCACCAACACCAGATTTAAAAACATATATACCCAAACCATTGTAAAATCTGACCTAACAGACTGGTGAGTATCCCAGGTACTCAGTACCCCAGCTTCCCTTGAACTCGACAACCTATTCAAGGTGAAAAGTTAGCATAGAGGTGACGACCCCTGTGCCGTTTCTCCCAACACCATGCCAGAAACCGCCACCGGACCTAACGTTTTACAATTCTCGAAAACCGTTTCTATCTCTTTGAGATAATGACTCGCAAAAACCGAATTCGATCTCCAGAACGTGCTCTGAAGAATCGAAGCTAAAGATAAATTCTTTCTGAATGCTAAAGAAGTTGCCACTGCTCTAACCTCGTGAGCTTTAACTCTCAGAACGGAAAGATTGTCGTTTCTCGGACTGCGAGTGAGCTTCCCTGATAAGCTCTCTAATAAAGAACGATATAGCATTCTTAGAAAGAGGACGAGAGGATTTTGAACCGAGGTCCAGAGCTTAGAAGATTGTCCTCTGATACCCTTAGTGGCAAACAGATACTGCTTAATAGCCTGACTGGACATAAGAGCCTTTCTTCCTCCTCATGTCCAACCAAAATCAGATAAGTTCCTTACCACAAAACTCCTCGGCCAAGGATTATAAGGATTCTCATTTTTGGCTAGAAAGGTCAAAGATACCGAAAATACAGCATTGCCTTGAGAGAAACCGACTCTTTTGTCTATAGCGTGCAATTCGCTGACACCGCTTAGCAGAAGCTAGTGCAATAAGAAAGAGTGCCTTCTTAGTCAAGTTCCTGAGTGAAGCCGACTTCAAAGGCTCAAACGGTGGCCCCATGAGGAACTTAAGCACCACATCTAAGTTCCAAGCCACTGTATCTTGCGGGAGCTTAGTGGTTTCGAAAGACCTATGAGGTCCAACAGATCTGAATTGGAGGAAATATCCAAACCTCGATGTCGAAAAACCGAAGAGAGCATGGCTCTATATCCTCTGATCGTCGAAGGAGCCAGTTTCTTAGAGTTCCTAAGAAATAGAAGAAATCTGCTATTTCTGTTAAAGAGGTCGCAGAAGTAGAGACTTTAGCACTTCTACACCACTCTCTGAAGATTCTCCACTTCCCTTGATAGAGTTTGTTAGAAGACTCTCTCCTACAACGAGCGATAGCTTCTGCAGCTCTTCTTGAAAATCCTTTCGCTCTGAACAAGATTCCGGACAGTCTGAACCCTGTCAGAGCTAGAGCGGACAAGTTTTTGGTGGAACCTCTTGAAGTGAGGTTTGTTTGAGAAGCCACTTCTCTGGAGGAAGAAGTCTGGGGAAGTCTACTAACAACTGGAGAAGGTCCCGGGAACCACTCTTTCCTGGGCCAAAAGGGAGCGATTAACGTTAGCGTTACATTGCTGTGCGACATGAACTTGTTCAGCACCTCTCTTATTAGACGACGGAGGGAATGCATAAGCTTCCAGACCCGACCAATCCAACAGCATTGCGTCCACCGACCAAGCTAGAGGATCTGGGACTGGAGAACAAAAGAGAGGAAGACGGTTGTTCCTCGATGTCGCGAACAGGTCTATTGACGGTCGTCCCAAAGGCGCCAAAGTTTCTGACAAATCTTGTTGTCCAAAGTCCACTCCAGAGGTAACACTTGCTGTTGACGACTTAACTCGTCCGCCAGGACGTTCATCTTTCCCGGAACAAATCTCGGGACTAGCTGAACCTTCGCTTCGTTTGACCACAGGAGGAGATCCTTGGCTACTTCGTACAGAGAGAAAGACTGAGTCCCCCCCCTGTTTCCGCCCGTACGAGAGAGCCGTGGAGTTGTCGGAATGCACTGCCACTACTCGGCCTTCTACTAAGCTCCGAAACTGTCTGAGCCCTAAGAAAATTGCTAACAGTTCCTTTACATTTATGTGGAACTTCTTCTCCTTCTCCGACCAAGCTCCTGAAATCCGTTGATTTCCCAGTAGGGCTCCCCAACCTTTGTCCGATGCGTCGGAAAAGAACTGTAGGTTCGGGAGGATGGGTCGTAAATCTAACCCTTCTTCCAACCTTGCTCGAGAGAGCCACCACCTTAGGTCCTCTTTTATTTGATCTGTGACAGGAAAGGTAATCGAGTCTGGTGTGTCTTCCTGCACCAAAGAGGCTCTCAGGAAAAACTGCAGAGGTCTCATGTGCAGTCTTCCCAACCTCACAAATTTCTCCACTGACGTCAATTTGCCCAGGAGCCTCATCCACTGATTGGCAGAACTTACCTTTTGTCCAAGAACTCCTGAACTGTCTCCAGACAGCCTTGAACCCTCTTCGGGGACAGAAAAGCCCGAAAAACTTGAGCATTCAGAATCCATCCCCAAATAAATAGGATGCTCTGAGATGGAACCAACTGGGACTTCTGTTTGTTGACCAGAATTCCTAACTTTCTGGCAAGATCCAGAGTTTGTTCCAAGGTCCTTCATGCACCGACTCTCTGATTCCGACCGGAGAAGCCAATCGTCCAGATAGAGGGAGATTCTTACTCCAATATGTGTAGCCAGCTTCCTATCGGGGATAGAACCCTGGTGAAAAACTTGAGGAGCGGTCGCTAGTCCGAAGCAAAGCGCCCGAACTGAAACACCTTGCCTTCGAACATGAACCTCAGGTACTTCCGAGATTCGCGATGTATCGGAATGTGAAAATAAGCGTCTTGCATGTCCAGAGAGACCATCCAATCCCCCTGTCTGATGGACTCCAGAATCGACCGAGTGGTCTCCATATGAAATTTTGTTTTCTGGACATGCAAGTTCAGGGCGCTCACATCCAAAACGGCCTCCAGCCCCCTGATGACTTGGGAACTACAAAAAGGCGATTGTAAAAGCCTGGAGGAAAATCCCCTTCTATCTGTTTCTATCGCTTCTTTGAGAACAAGCGCTTCCACTTCTGCGGCTAGCGCCAGAATTGTCTGAGCCCTGGAGAGTATGCCTGGAATGGAATTGGCACAGGTGAGAGCGAGGGAGGTGAAACGAGAGGAATACGATAGCCGAAGAACTTGAGTACTTGCACTACCCAGGCTTCTGCTCCTCTGTTTTTTCCCATTCCTCCCAAAACAGAGCCAGCCTGGCTCCCACTGGTGCATGAAGAACCGAGCTTTCAATTTGGAAGGTTTGTTAACCTTGGCCGAGCCTTAGACTGAGGTCGCAAATTCGATTTCGGCCGAAAGAACGCGCTTGGGTTTTCTCCCTCGAAAAGGCGCTTGGGCCAGAGGAGAAACCGAAGGAACAGTCTCCACAGGAGCTTTAGGTCCTCTTAGTAGACTGTGCCAGTAAATCCGAAGTAGATTTCTTATCTAGCGCAGACGAAATTGACAACACTACATCGTCTGGAAAGAGGTTATCTTTCACAAAAGGAGCAACAAGAGAGCAGACTTCTGTTGGGACGTAACCCTTTTAGAAGCAAAGGAGCACCAAAGTTGCCTTTTCTTAAGGGTACCAAAGGAGATGAGCGAAGCTAACTCATCACATCCATGCCTAATGGATTTGTCCGCACAGGACAGAAACACCAATCCAATCTCCGCTAACTCCTGGGAAAGAGAAGGACAGTCTTCGATCTTGGCCGCTAAAGCGCCAATAGTCCAATCAAGGGAAGCTAAAGACTTCCAAAAGTTTAAATTGATTCTTTCCACAACGTGGGTCCAACTCAGGCGCTGTAAAGAAAACTTTCGCTGCGGCGAAAGCAGATCTTCTAGAGGAGTCGATTAAACTGGAGAAGTCTCCCTGGAGGAGGCAGGCATGAAACTCCCAGAGAAGAGCTTCCCCCAGTTACATAAAACCTATACCTCTTACGAAGCAACTTAGAGGGAGGGTAAGCAAAAAGAGCCTTCCCTAAGTCTCTTTTCATAGACATCCATTTCTCCGTCTCTTTCAACGAATGTCTAACCGCTTTAGATAGAACAAGTTTTGGGAGGAGAGGGTCTGAAGTTTTCCTCCTCATCAAAAAAGTCGAAGTTGGGGAGCGCGGAGCTGCTTTCTCAAAATAATTAATCTGGATAAGATACCAGAAGAAATCTAAGGAGACGAATAACACGAGAGGTGATGTGAATCCTCCTCCTCTCACTTCTTCTTCATTCTCCGATACCGCCGAAGAAGTAGACGGAAACTACAACCGGATCTGAAGGTTCGAACCACCCTTGGACTCATTCATCCAGTTGGTTACATCTCTAACTGCTTGCGCAAAGGCGCCAGTAGACGAATCAAAAACAGTTAACGTAGGCTTGGAAGAGCTAAATGTTCAGCAGGAGGCGGAAAAACTACTTGCGCCTCGCTCGGAGCCGCCGAAATTCGAGGCGAAACAGGCGCATCAGGCGGTAACAGACGAAAAAAAGCGCCTAAGAAACACCCTTAGAACTGCTAGCTACAGCGCTAAAACCACAATCTCTACTAGTAGATGGAGCCGAAAAAGGCACAGATTGAGGCGACGAACGAGCCGCTAACGGCCGAGGCGCAACCCTACTCTCAGGCTCCTTATACCGCTTGACTGGAGGAGGCGAAGAATCGGCGCCTGAACGCCTCTTTTAAGGGACGCGAAACGGGCGAATCTCGCCAAGAGCGCCGTGCGACCGGAGACGATTCGCTTGAATCATTTGAAAGGCGTCTGACCGCAAACACCTTTCCAACGCTTAAACCGAGCCCTGTTGAGGCGCAACAGGGCTCAACAAGAGAGGCGCCTGTCTGTGGGCAAATCCCGATCGACTCCCTTGGACTTCCGGTATGTCTTCTCCCCGGTGCGGGGAGCTGGACAGTGACCTTTGTCTAGGAGACGTGTCAGGACAGACAGACGCACCCTCAACTACACTCTTACCTGAGGCCGCTTTCTCCAAAAACGTCTTAACTGAATTACCAAGTTGCAAAACCGTATTCGCTAGTACCGAAAATTTCTGATCTATCCTCGATTCCAGACTGGCAATGGTGTCGGAAGAAACTCACGGGAAGCCGGAGAAGTGGGATTAGTAGGAGGAAGGAGGATGGTGTAGTTAAAGGAGACATAACAATTTGAGGAGAAAACAGAAGGAACTAGATGCATCGCAAGACGAAGCAGAGCTAAGTCTACTTTCCCTAAGCGCTGCTTTTCTAATTCTGTCTTTAGCTAATTTCTCCGAGTATGAACTAAAAAACTTCCATTGAGAATCAGTCCAATCACTACTCGTTACATGTTCGATCTGCTGAACAAAACCTGTCCCCTACACTTAACACATTTAGTGTGAGAATCATACTCTAGCTTGGATAATCTGTTTTACATCCTGAGATGCAAAACCTAACTCCCGACGGACTAGAATCCGACATGGCAACGCCTAAATAAAAACGCAAAATAACAACAACACCAAAAAGAACAAAGATACTTTCCCACCAATTCCGAAGATCAATCCACAAAAAAAAAAAGAAAAATAGCGAAGCCAAAGGTCCCTCCAACCGCACCGACCACCGATGTTCACCGGACGCCGGCGGCAGGAAAAGAATTGGATTCACCTGGGCAGTTGTACCTGGTTCTCCCGCGAGTGGAGGGAGATGACGTCATCACCACCAGTGTTGGCGACGCCGACGCGCTAAATTTGAATTTAGTATCCTGCCGCTCGTGGAAATCACGGCTCTATAATTGTTCGGTAAGACACTACAATAAAACCTGATAACTGGGTAGTTCATGATCCTGACATAATTTCTTTAACTGATTTGTTAAAATTCCAGAATGACTTTATTACAGCATGGCAAAACATACAGTGAAACAATTCCTTTAAATCTGTTTGTAGCATTTGTCACTTTTGCTGCTTTTATGGGTATTTCCGTCTCTCTTTATGCCCACATGGACGAGAGGATCCAACATAATTCAACATTTTTACCATCATATTACATGTAATTATGTAATGTGATAATAGTTTTGGAGCGATTCTGTAGCAGTCGCTAAATAATAATGATTACAAAATTTCTTACAATTCTGCAGCAAAAAAAAAAAAAAAATAAAATAAAATAAAATAAAAGGCATGATCCAACCTCCAGCTTACTCAGGATGCATATGCTGAATCTCTGTTAACTAGTGTGTTGTTTTACCAATGAAAATTAAAATAAATACACTAAATTTTATTAGAAATAATTGTTCTGTAGTGTCTAACATGCACATTATTAATTTTTTTACATTTTAATTCTAATTATATAATTCATAATATCCTATCCTAAAATTTCTCTATCTTTAACTCAATGCAAAACACCTTTTTCAGACCTTTTTAAGCTTTTCCATAGGTCTTTCCTAACCCTCCCCCCCAACAAGCCAACCAAGAACAGCAGCAGCAACAAAGTAGTTTGTAGGCTTGCTCCTCCTCCAAAGGCAAAAATGTTGTTAAAGAGAGCTCACATGCTTTAAGATGTATGTACATGGCAGCAAAATCTAGACATAATGAAGATTTGGTATCATCAGCATAAATATCAGTAAGGCAGTCCCCGGGTTACATCAGTTTCGGATTACGTCGTTCCAGACTTAAGGTGCTGCCTCATGGCGCTGTTTCTTATTCCAATTATAATTATGATGATTCGAGTTAAGGTGATCTTTGGCTTACAGCGCCCTGCTGGGAATAGAAATGAACCCCCGCTGCAACCCGGAGATTGCAGGTATGGACTTTTACATCTCTCAAGTTTAAATAAGATGCATGTTAAATTAGTTTACCATGACCATCCCTTGGAGAGAGTATGGCGAAGGCTGACTGAAATATGCAACTGTCCATTTCTAGAACTCAATCAATAAACACTGAAATATTAATTACACACAAAATATTGTACAAAGGTCAATTCTATATTGTTTATAAATGGAATATGTGGTAAGGACCTCTCTGAACCATAAGAAAATAATACCTTGAGATATATATCTGGATCTACAAGATGATAAACATTCCACCATTGCATTTTCAATTATAACTGCAGCTTTGCAGACTTAATGTACAAAAGAATCACATATTCAACTGAAAAGTTGCAAAATGATGCACGATCAACATTGTGAATACATACAGTTTCATAAAATTTGTTTTCACTACCAAGCCAAGTTTTAGAACAGTAGTCATACTAATTCAGTACAGTACCTCCCCCCCAAAAAAAGACCAAGAGCATTAGATGGAAAACTTTTAACTCACAATATAAACAGAAAACCTACCTGCTCTTTATTTTCAAGGTATACTGGAGCATTGAAATAGGGTACATCCGGATTTGTTACTGTGCATACTAAATCTTCCTGTGCTGTGTGTGTGAAGAAACCAATCTCTGCAACCTGCAAATAGAGATATTACACAATCAAACTAACATCTATGATGTGCATCCTCTGGTAACAAGGATAGTTTCATGTCGCTTCAGCTGTCCACAATGCAATGCCCAATTACACAAAACCCTTTTTCATGAAAAAGGGATCTATCAAGATGGAGCAAATTGAATTGAAAATTAGAATTTATGCCAAAGTCCAAGCACTGGGACCTATGAGGTCATTCAGCGCTGAAACGGGAATTGACAGTAAAAAGGTTTATAGTGTAACAGGAGGGAAACCTTGCAGTTGCACTATGAATCAACTGTTAGGACAAGGGTGGAAAGTAAGATGGAAGAAAGAGAATATGAACGGAGGTACAGTAAAAGGAAGGCAAGGGGTTGCAGCTAGGAGCTGAAGGCACGCTGCAAAGAACCTTGTATTGTCTACAGTAATACAACCACCTTAAATCATTACCTGATCAGGGGGACCTTGATCACCTCCACGACCACCAAAGCCTCCTTTAAAACCTGAAAAAGTGAAAACAATTTTAGTGATATATATATATATATATATAACAAAACTTTTGCAGAGTTCCACTCAGCTTTGATGGTAGTTGGCAATCTACACTTACTGAAAAGTCATGATCATTGTTGCCAAGGGAAAATAACTGTCTTCAATAGTTTGCTTTAATGTAAATCTTTCTTATGCTACAATTCTAACAGCATTTGTAGTTCTTCAAATGCAAATAATTCTGATGGTATTTATTACACCTTTTGGACAATTAAATATATACAGTGGGAAGTACCTCACATTATCTCCAACTACCTGAGAAATCCACCCTAACTTTCAGCTTTGTTTAATAATGAAGTTTAAACATGCTAGTGCAGCTTTCACTTATTTGATGGACAGTTTTTGATTGACTTTTCCTCAATGTGCCTTAAAGACAAGTTTTGAATTTTTCTGTTTTTCAAGTTTATTTCTATTAGCTCAATATATATTAACCTCTGACCCCCTAGTTAACTCACCTCCACCTCCCCGACCTCCACGGCCTCCTCCAAAGCCACCACCTCCTCAAAAACCACCACCACCTCCTCGACCTCCTCCACCCCCTCGGCCTCCATATCCTCCACCACCACCCCGCCCTCCATATCCGCCGCCGCCGCCGCCGCCTGCCGCCTCCTCCTCCTCCTCGACCTCCACCAAATCCACCACTGCGGCCAAAAGTCATCTTAAAAACGAGCACCCTGGAAGACAAACAGTATTAAGAGTTACCGATATTTAATATTCATTATGAAATTATTTTAAAAAATCCACAAATCTTATGCCTCAACATTTACCTACAATCTAAGACCACTTAGATATATATGTATGTATATGTATGTATGTATATATATATATATATATATATATATATAGTATAGTATATAAAATTATCTAAGATAATTATTACTGGCAGCCCCAAGTTGTAAACAGACTCTTACCTCATATATAAGCCATAATTTATTTTCCTGTGTATTTCAATAATCTCTTTTCACAAAAATGTTAAAAGAACAAGAATATGATTAGTTTAACACTTTGGCATCAAATGAAAGTTCAGTCTGCTGTCTTTTAACAAGATTGCATACAATATAAATTATTTCTGTAGTCTATAAAAGAACATTTTAGTTGCAGAGTAAAATAAAAATCATTATCTTGCCTTTAAGCATCCAGTAGAGACAAGAGAAAAGCATTTTGACTCAAGAAGCTGAAACGATCACTTAACCAAGGTTTTTCTCTTCCCTTTACCATCTAGCTATGCTTACACATGTATATTTTATAAATCTTGGCAAATAACCTCCATTTGTGTGAAAATAAACTTCAGTCATAACCAATTTATTACGTATCCATGATAATTCATTTGAAAATATTCATTACTGAAAAAGTAACCTGATTCCTGAGACAAATTTTAACAGTTTTGCTGTGAACATTAGCTTTAATGTATTTTTCACGTTTTCCTAATTTTCTTTTTAATAATATAGGTATATTACATATGGTGTAAATATTATATTACATACAGTGTAATATAATATAACGTGTATACATAAATGATATTGTTAAGATACAATAAACGAGTTTGTTCAATAAAAGACTTACCTGGCAGATATATATATATATATCTGTATTCTCTGAAGTCCGACAGAATTTCTAAAAACTTACAACACACGTAGTGGGAGTAGGGTGGTTAGTACCCATTCCCGCCGCTGGGAGGCGGGTATCAGGAACCATTCCCATTTTCTATCAGATTTCTATCTCCACTGTCTCCTGGAGGGGAGGTGGGTGGGTACTTAAAATATATATATCTGCCAGGTAAGTATTGTATCTTAACAATATCATTTTGTTCATGAAACTTACCTGTCAGATATATATATAGCTGAATCCCACCTTTGGCGGTGGGAGAGACAGAAAAGGATTTTAGGAACATATACATGTAGATGATTGACATCTTGGTTCCTTACCTGTTAGCATAGCTGACTTCGTGATTACTGTCACCTAAGCCTGCATCTGCTTCACTAGAGTTACCAACAAGGTAGGTGACCTGTGTAGTTGGTGCGCTCTAGATGATCTGTCAACGGGGACGTGACCACAATGTGACTAGACCATGACCACACTTCCGAGGGCAACGAGGTAAAACCACCACTCTCACATAAAAAGGCTAATAGAAGGGAAGTCCGCATTCGGCGGCCGACCCTACAACCATAAACATAAAGATTAAAAAACTCACCTACCCTTTTCTATGGGAAAGGATGAGTGCTACCTCCTGCCCCCAAAATAGTGTCTGCGGCGACGTATGGCCCAGAGAGTAACAGTTTTCGTACGTCGTTCTCACCTCCTGTAGGTAGTGCGAGGCGAACACAGAGTTACTCCTACGTGGCACTCACTCAAAATGTCTTTGAGGGCCATATTTTTCTGGAAGGCTATCGAGGTCGAAATAGCCCTCACTTCGTGAGCGTTCACTCTCAACAGTCCAAAATCACTGTCCTTGCAAGAAGAGTGCGCCTCCTTTATGGTGTTCCTTAAAAAGAATGCCAGTGCATTCTTGGACATGGGCATATCTGGTCTCTTAACCGAACACCATAAGTTCTCCACAGAACCTCTACAATTCCTTGTTCTCCGAAGGTATTCTCCGAAGGACACAGGACTCTTTCTGGCTCTTGACCAATGACCTCCGCCATACCCTTGATCTCAAATGCCTTAGGCCAAGGGTTAGAGGGGTTCTCATTCTTAGCCAGAAACGTCATTCCCAAAGAGCAGACCACATTATGCCCTTTGAAGCCGACGTGCTTACTAATAGCTTGTATCTCGCTTACTCTCTTCGCCGTCGCCAGAGCAGTTAGGAATACAGTCTTCTTCGTCAAGTCTCGCAAAGACGCAGTGTGAAGAGGTTCAAAGCGACTTGACATTAAAAACTTTAGGACCACGTCTAAGTTCCAAGAAGGCAACTTAGGAAGAGGCACCTTGGTGGTCTCAAAAGATCTCAAAAGATCATGGAGATCTTTGTTATTGGCTAGGTCTAGACCTCTATGACGAAAAACCACAGATAAAACACTTCTGTAGCCCTTAATGGTCGACACTGCAAGCTTCAAATCTCGTCTGAGATAAGGTAGGAAGTCGGCGATCTGGCTCACAGACGTCGTGGTAGAGGAAACTCCTTTCTTCTTACACCAGCTCCTAAAAGCTGCCCACTTCGACTGGTAAACCGCGATTGATGATGGTCTCCTCGCGGTGGCGATAGCTTTAGCCACAGGTCTCGAAAAACCTCTCGCTCTGGCCAGCTTCTGGATAGTCTGAACGCAGTCAGACTCAGAGCGGAGAGGTTTTTGTGGTACTCTCGAAGTGGGGCTGTTTGAGTAGATCTCTCCTTAAAGGAAGAGATCTCGGAAAATCTACAGGAAAGACCATCACCATCTCTGTGAACCAGTCCGCTGCGGGCCAAAAGGGGGCGATTAACGTTAACCTCGTCCCTTCCGAAGCTGCAAACTTTATCATCACTTCCCCCAGGATCTTGAAGGGGGGAAATGTGTAGAGATCTAGGCCCGTCCAATCCCATAAAAGGGCGTCTACTGCTACTGCTCTCGGATCGAGAACCGGGGAGCAGTAAAGAGGAAGTCTCGCCGTTCTTGAGGTTGCAAAAACGTCCACCAAAGGACATCCCCAAAGACCCCACAGCTCCTGGCATACGTTCTGATGGAGGGTCCACTCTGTCGGCAGCAACTGTCCTTGTCGACTGAGGAGATCCGCACGGACGTTCTCGAATCCGGCAATGAACCTTGTCAAGATCATGATTTCTCTCTCCTTCGCCCAAAGCAGAATCTCTTTCGCTAGAGCGAACAGGGAGAGAGAGTGCGTTCATCCTTGTTTCTTCAAGTATGCCAGGGCTGTGGTGTTGTCCGAGTTGACTTGGACTACACGACAGGAGACTTTGTCTTGAAAGAACCGGAGCACTAACTGAACCGCTGCCAGCTCTTTGAAGTTGATATGCCAGGCTACCTGTTCCCCTCTCCAGGTGCCTGACACTTCCTCCCCCCCTAGTGTTGCTCCCCACCCCGTGGATGACGTGTCGGAGAACAACACTAGGTCGGGGTTCCGAAGCTTGAGGGACATGCCCTCTGACAGCTTCAACGGATCGAGCCACCATCTTAGATGGCTCTTTACCTCTTCTGAGATGGTCAAAATCATTTCGAGGTTGTCCTTCTCTGTCCAGCTGTCCGACAGGAAGAACTGAAGAGGTCGAAGGTGTAGCCTCCCCAGGGAAACAAACTTCTCCAGCGAGGAAATGGTCCCCAGCAGACTCATCCATTCCCTCACCGAGCATGAATCCTTCCTAGAAAGGCTGACACTTTTTTCTATGCCTTGTTGCTGACGTTCCTGGGACGGAAAAGCCCGAAAAGCCACTTGAATCCCCAGATACACGATGGACTGTGTTGGGGTCAGATGTGAACTTTTCGAAGTTCACCAGAAGTCCCAGGGACGCAGCTAAAGACAGAGTGGTTTGCAGGTCCCTTCAGGCACCGAGTCTGCGAAGAGGCTCGTATGAGCCAGTCGTCCAGATAGAGCGAGATCCTGATGTTGGAAAGATGGAGCCACCTCGCCACATTCTTCATTAAGATGGTGAACACAAATGGGGCCGTACTCAGTCCGAAACAAAGAGCCCTGAACTGAAAGACCTTTCCTTTCAGGACGAACCGAAGGTACTTCATAGATTGGGGATGTATCGGGACGTGAAAGTAGGCGCCCTGAAGGTCGAGTGATACCATCCAATCTCCAGGTCTTAAGGCCTCCAGAACTGACTGAGGTGTCTCCATCTTGAACCTCTGCTTCTCTATAAAGAGGTTCAGACGACTTACGTCCAAGACCGGCCGCCACCCTCCCGACTGTTTCGGAACTAGAAACAATCTGTTATAAAAATCCTGGCGTTGCCAGGTCTAAGACCTGTTCCACTGCTCACTTCTCGAGCAGGTCGAAGAGTATCTTCCGCTTTTCTCGAGGATACGACGGGGACAAGTTCCCTGGGAGTGGGAAGTCAGCGGGGCGCTTTACGAAAGGGATTTTGTACCCCTTCTCTATGATATTGAGAGACCAGGTGTCCGCCTCTCTCTCTCTCTCCAGGCTTCTCCAAACAACTGCAGCCTGGCTCCTACCGGTGACTGAAGGACGGATCTCTCACTTCTTGCCCCTAGACTTAGCCGGGGCTCTACCTCTAGGAAGACTTCTTCCTCGGGGTGAAGATCTAGCTGAAGTTCCTCCACGAAAGGGCTTCTGCTTTCTACTAGATTGGGCTCCGTAGGACGTCGTGACGACTGAGCCAAAAGGTCTTGAGTGGCTTTCTCTTGAAGGCTTACTGCCAGATCCTTCACCATAGCCTGGGGGAAGAGATGGCTCGAAAAAGGCGCATACAAAAGCTCTGCCCTCTGTGCGGGAGAGACAGACTTAGCAGCAAAATTGCAATAAAGCGATCTCTTCTTTAAAACGCCTGCTGAAAAATGAGAGGCTAACTCCTCCGAGCCATCCCTGACGGCCTTGTCCATGCATGACAACACACTGGACAGCTCCCCGAGGCCTAATCGAATCTGGGCTTTCAGACTGGTTGTCTAACACTCCCAGACACCAGTCTAAGAAGTTGAAAACTTCCAAGGACCTGAAAAGGCCTTTCAAAAGATGATCCAGTTCAGACGTCGTCCACGAAACCTTCGCTGAAGCTAAGAGAGATCTCCTAGAGGCATCCACAACACTGGCGTAATCTCCTTGCGCCGAAGTAGGAACTTTCAGTCCTAACTCCTCACCAGTTTCGTACCACATCCCTGCCTTACCGCTAAGCCTAGACGGAGGCAGGGCGAAAGTGGTCCTTCCTTGTGCCTTCCTAGATTCCATCCAGGTATTAACCTTACGGAAAGCCCTCTTGGTCGATAGCGAAGTCTTCATCTTAACAAAACCAGGTGCTTTGCTTGCTTTCGACGAAGAAAACTGCGAGGGAGGAGAAGGCGGAGCAGAAGGAAGGAAGGTATCCCCGAACGAATCACGGAGAAGCCGAGCTAAGACTTGGTATTCCGAAGAAGCAGACGTCGAAGGTTGTTCTCCTTCAACCTCTTCCGAAGAGCAGCTTAACTCTCCTTCTTCCTTACCAGAGTGAAAACCCCGAAGGAAGAGGCAAAAGACCCTTCGCTTCGAGTCTCATATCTGAGCGATGTCGAGAAGAAGTGGGGAGCGGATCCGAACCAGAATCCTTCACAGTCACAGGGTCAACCAAAGCTTGAGGTGAACGTGATGTTGCACGTAGACGTGAAGCGTCAGCAAGAGACTCGGGAAAAGCGTCCGAGTGAGAGCGAACTTCCACGTTCGCGTCCAAAGCGCTTTTACGAACTCCTCTACAAGCGTCCAGCGGAGCGTCCATCCTAGCGTCCATGCGAGCGTTCAGCGAAGCGTCCCTCCGAACGTCACGCGAAGCGTCCTTATGAACGTCCCGCGAAGATACCGGAACTGCAAACTGACGAGCGTCACGTTGATCGTCGACACAAGCAGGTCGACGAGGAGCAGAAAGGGAAGACGCTTTTTCCTTACTACGAGGATCCACACGTACTGAAGTCCGTCCAACAGGCTCAACTTCGTCGTCCACAAAAGCATCGAGATCGGAATGCCGATCGTCCTCTCGCCGAGAAGAGAGGGGAGCGCGATGAGACCTCTCTCTCTCCAAGGTAGCCAGAGTCAAATAACGTCTACCGCCACCTCCAGACAAACACTGGGAGAAGAACGAAGTCTAGAGGCGAAACAACCGGAGACGGGGAAGAACGAGGAGAAGGCGGAGGAGACTGTCTGGTCCTTTTTGACCGGCAGTCTGTCGTCCTTCCTGCGACGAGGAACCGTCTCCCTCAGCTTAAGCAAAGCATCCAGTTGACGTTGCATAGCGAGTATAACTTCAGTCTGAGAAGTCTCCTTGCGAGGAGAAGAGCTGTGCCTGTGAGAAGGCGAGGGGCGAGGGGACGCCTTCTTCCTTCTCACAGGAAAAGCCCTGGCTCTAGAGCGACTGGGGCGCTCGAAGGCGTCATCGTCAGATGACATCCTAGTCTTCTTCTGGGGCGGAAAGGCTACGCTTTCCGGAGAAGACCGCCGCCCAATCAGACAAAGCATGACGTGAAGCGTCTTGATCTTGAAAGGTCCTCTTCAGAGACCGCGAATCCGGACGAGATTCCCACCCCTTGCACGGGGAGGACGCGTCGGAGGACGAAAAATGTTATTGTTATAATACAATTAAGTTTGTTCATACTTACCTGGCAGATATATATATAGCTGTATTCTCCGAAGTCCGACAGAATTTCAAAATTCGCGGCACACGCAGTGGGCGGCCAGGTGGTAGTACCCATTCCCGCCGCTGGGAGGCGGATATCAGGAACTATTCCCATTTTCATATTCATATTTTATCAGTGCCACTGTCTCCTGAGGGGAGGTGGGTGGGCACTTTAATTATATATATCTGCCAGGTAAGTATAAACAAAACAACTTAATTGTATTATAACAATACATTTTGTTCATGAAACTTACCTGACAGATATATATATAGCTGAATCCCACCTTCGGATGGTGGGAAGAGACAGAATAGGATTTTTGGGAAACTAAATTAAGTCGATGATATACATCTTGGTTCCTCACCTGTTAGCATAGCCGACTTCGTGATTACTGTCACCAAAGTCTGCTTCTGCGTTACTAGAGTTGCCAGCGAGGTAGAGACCTGTAATGCTGGTGCGCTCTAGATGATCTGTCAACGGGGGCGGGGGCGTGACCACAATGTGACTAGACCATATGACCATACTTCTGAGGCATCAACGAAGCTAAAAACCACCACCTGACCTAACCTATCAAAGTTAGTTCCATAACTTCTAGGCTAAAGAAAAGGAACGCGCCTCAAGCTACCAACCCTTCAAAGTTAAAAGCACACCAATCCCTTTTCTATAGGATAGGATTCGTGTTGCTTGCTGCCCCTAATAATATATCTACGGATATGTATGGTCCTAGCGACTTACAGATCTCAAATGTCGTCTTCACATCCCGTCGGGAGTGTGAAGCGAACACAGAGTTGCTTCGCTAAAGCGTGGGCACTCAGATGTTACTGAGTGTCATGCCCTGTTGAAATGCTTCCGAGGCCGCCCTCACCTCTTGAGCATTCATATTAAGGAAAAATATCAAATCTTTAAGGAAACATAACGAATGAGACTTCTTAAAAGAACTCCTTGACTATAATGCCAGGGTGTTCTTGGACATGAACTAGTCTGGTCTTTTACGGAACACCCGCAGATTGTCCGTTGACCTCGACTTTCTATAGTTTTATCAAGATAAAACTTGAGAGACCCGACAGGGCACAGGACTCTCTAATGCCCTTGCCCAATAATTTGTGCCATACCCTTGGTCTCCAAGCCTTCGGGTCAAGGGTTAGACAGGTTTTCGTTCTTATCAAGAACGGAAGGCTTAGAGGACAGACCGCATTATGTCCTTTAAAGCTAAAACCTCTTGATGATGGCTAAAAGCTCACTAACCCTCTTTGCCGTGGCTAGAGCGGTTAGAATGTTAGCCTTTCTGGTCATGTGCATTAAGTTCGCAGAAAGGATAGGTTCGAAATGCTTTTGGCATCAGAAACTCAGACTACGTCTAAGTTCCATGCCAGAACCTGCGATCCAGAGAATTTCAAGATCTCCCCAGACCTCAAAGATCGTGAAGCTTTGTTGTTTGACAGAACCGAATCTCTGAGCCTAGAGGCCGTCAACAACATATTTGCATATTCTTACAATAGTTAGGACTTCTATCTTATCTCATACTTCATACGGAAAGATAGAACCATAAAGAAATTCACAGAGGTCGAGTTGGAGGAACAGTCATTTCCCTTCACTATCTCCAGAAACGGCCCGCACCGCATTGAACACTGAAAATAGGCAGCACTGCTTTGCCTTGGCCAAAGAGACTGCCATAGTCTTGAAGATCTTATCGCTTCTCGATAGTCTGAACGCCTTCAGACTCCGAGAGGAGAGATATTAGATACTTCACTAAGTGACGATGTTAGATTACACCGATTCTCTCGGGAAGGGTCTTTGGACAATTCTCTGAATACCTGACCTCTGTGAATCCAAACCTCTTAGAGGCCAACATGTGGTGACTAAAGCTAATCCTCTAGGATCATGAATAAGGAACAACTTAAAGAGGAAGCTCCTTCGTCTTCAATATTACGAAAAATTTAACGAAAGGACGCCCTCAGTCTCTCCTCACTTTCGACACACTTCTAAGTGAGGATTACTCAGACGTCAGTAGTTGTTGCCTTCGATCGAGAAGACTCCGCACGGACGTGCACTAGTTTAACGAACCTCTTGAGGATCGTTACGTTCCGTGCCCAAGCCCATAACTAATTCTCTCTTCTTGAGCTATGAGAGAGCTGAGAAATTATCCTGAGATGATTTGGGCCACTCGATCCAAACTCATCCTTCGAGGAACTGGAGAGCCGACCAATTTGGCTTCCAATTCTTTCAGACAATGTGCCAGAACATCTATTCCTCTGTT
>NC_087220.1:28322885-28379934 GCF_015104395.2 Macrobrachium nipponense | reverse complement strand
GTGAGGGGAACGAAGTATGTGTGTGTGTGTGTGTGTGTTAGAGATGAGGGTGAGTGAATGGGGGGTGGGAGGGGTTGACTTATGGAGCGGTGTGCTGGTCGCCCTTCCTCACGGCGTCTCGACTCCAGCTGGCGGTTGCCCGCCGGGCCGGCAACCGCTACGCTCCGGGACTGAGGTCTTTGCTGCGCACGGCACTCCGTGAGGTGGTTGGCGTGACCCTCCATCTTTCCCGCGCGCTGATTTGTGGAGAGGTTGCCAAGCTTCGATGACGTCACGAGATCCCGCGCGCTGATTGGTGGAGAGGGTGCCAAGCTCCGATGACGTCACGAGATTTGGTTAGGGGCGATTTTTGGCGGGATAGTGCCCCACGCCAACCGCCGTTGTTCTTTTTGTCCCATCGCGTCGGTCTGTCTCTGTCTGTCTGTCTGTCTGTCCTGTCTCTCTCTCTTTCCTTTATTTTAGTGTTTAACGACGTTTCTTACTCTACTTGACTCGTTTTTTCAAATAGGTTGCTTTTTAAATTACCAGTAAAGAAAAAAAGTGTGAAAACACCCATATTCATCCGATAGTGGTGGTAATGTTTACAGTGACTGCTCAAAATCTCAATGCGACATGACGCCATAAGGATTTCGTTTCAAAATTCACTAACTGGCAACCTAGCATGCTCCCTATTTATCTATTATTTCAATGCGGAAACGCAATATTGCATACAATATGGACATAATATGTTTCTAAAGAGTGAAAATCTGTCATATATGTCAAAACTGTAAGAAAATGTCACGTGTAGCAAATTTCAGAAAAAACTCTTTCGAAACATTTTCAAAACTTTCGTTCACACATTGCTGAAGCATTTGACCAAAATGAAGTCGTCATCAAGCATCAGTTCAAATGTTAAATAAAAAAAAAAAAAAAAAAAAAAATTGTCATAACAGTAATAATGCTTCCAAAGCCAACATGAAATTTGAAATAGTCCTATTTGATTGCTTTTACACCTCAACGCTGAAAAAAATGTAAATATGTATATACAAAAGTAGAATGCGCCACCGATATCAACGTGTGAGGGAGCTGTGGACGTATCATTAGTGTCGGTGCAACAACAACCACCCGGTGTAACATTAGTAGGTCTACACTGAGTAGCGACAGTGAAATTATCTTGAAAAAAACTTACTTTATGTGTTAGAGGAATATTTGGATTTTCATACATAATTAATTGTTATAATTCTTAAAATATTTAAAAAATTATGGCATACTAGCAAATATTCGTCTATGCAATTATTTCTTTTGTCAAAGCCAAGATAATGTTTCTAGGCCTAGGTGTTAGATTTTTAACTTTACAGTTAACAGTCACATCTCTCTATTAACAATTTCTGGCCAGAAAGCAAATGAGGTTACTACACATTCTTGTTCTTCAAGTTACTTTATGAAAGAATAAATTATACACCAAAAGCGAGGAGAAGGACTTTTAAGAAAATAATATTTTAACCAGTTGAAAAACAAGTGTTCCATACGCCTTGATATTAATACTTATGATATTTCGATTAATGGTTATCTTCTCCATATAATCAAAATCATCTTTATCCCTCAAAGAACAGGAAATCTATACAAATAAAAACTTAGTAACATTACATCTCATAAGGCTTAGATTATTCTTTTAGGCCTATAAATCAATTTTGCAATATATAGGCAGCTTAAACGCAGCTTAAAACTTCAACATTCAAAGAAAAACTGGTTGTAATTCATATTCCTATTGTATTCGTCAAAAAAACAGATAATCTCTACAAATAAATTCATTAATAACAGATTATATCTAAGAAGGCTTAGATTATTTTTTAGGCCTATAAAACATTTTGCAACATACAGGCAGCTTAAATACAGCCGAAAGCTTCAACATTCAAAGAAAACTTGTTTTTAATTCATAATCCTACGTTGAAAATGTTGTTATGACTTTTGAGCTTAATTAAGTCTACTGTCATAATGCAGCAGAGTAGTTATGTTGACCAGTCCGAGGAGCATGTAAAGTGTGCTTTCATTGATGGCACAGCTAAACCTTATTACACCGCACTTTGAACTTAGCAGCGTAAAAAAAAGAAAATAAGTTCAAATCACACAGATTACGAATTATACCAGTACATAAAAGGGATCATATTTATTATAACCCATAAGGAACAATAGGGCTAGCAGTGAATTCACAAACTTTTCGACATGTATGTCATTAGAAAAAAAAGTATAACACTACTTGGCAACATCACGTTGAGTCTGAGAATGTGGACGATACAAAAAGAATCATGTTGCATGAGATTTGAGCACCACTGTACAGTGGTGCTCAAATCTCATGCGACATTATTCTTTTTGTATCATCCAGATTATCAGACTCAACGTGATGTTGCCAAGTAGTGTTTGTACTTTTTTTTTTCTAATATCATATATGTCCGAAAAGTTTGTGAATTCACAGCTAGCCCTAGCCTTCCTTATGTTATATAAATATGATTCCTTTTATCCATTGGTATAATTCGTAATCTGTGTGATTTGAAGTGATTTTCTTTTTTTACGCTGCTAAGTTCAAAATGTGGTGTGATGAGGTTAGCTGTGCCATCAATGAAAGCACACTTTACATGCTCCTCGGACTGGTCAACATAACTACGTCTCTGCATTTACAGTAGACCTAATATGTTCAACAGTCATAACAACATTTTCAAGGTAGGAATATGCATTAAAACAAGTTTTCTTTGAATGTTGAAGCTTTCGGCTGTGTTTAAAGCTACCTGTATGTTGCCAAATGTTTTATAGGCCTAAAAATTAATCTAAGCCTCTGAGATATAATCTGTTATTAATGAATTTATTTGTAGAGATTATACTGTTTTTTGACGAATACAACAGGATATGAATTACAACCAGTTTTCTTGAATGCTGAAGTTTTAGGGAGTCAGCGTAAAATGCAAAATGATTTATAGGCCTAAAAGAATAATCTAAGCCTTATGAGATGTAATGTTACTAATGTTTTTATTTGTAGAGATTACCTGTTCTTTGAGGAATATAAGATGATGATTTTGATTATATGGAGAAGATTACTATTAATCGAAATATCATAAGTATAAATATCAAGGCGTATGGAACACTTGTTTTTCAACTGGTTTAAAATATTATTTTCTTAAAAGTCCTTCTCCTCGCTTTTGGTGTATAATTATCCTTTCATAAGGTAACTTGAAGAACAGAATGTGTAGATAACCTCATTTGCTTTCTGGCCAGAAATTGTTAATAGAGAGTGGTGACTGTTTATTGTAAAGTAAAGAAATCTAACACCTAGGCCTAAGAACAATATCTTGGCTTTGACGAAAGAATAATTGCATAAGCGAATATTTACTAGTATGCCATAATTTTTTAAATATTTAAGAATTATAGCAATTAATTATGTATGAAAATCCAAATATTCCTCTAATACATATAAAGTAAGTGTTTTCAAGATAATTTCATTGTCGCTACTCAGTGTAGACCTACTTATGTCACCGGCTGGTGGTTGTTGCACCGACGCAAATGATATGTCATACACGTCCGCTCACACGTTGATATCGGTGGGCGTATTCTACTTTTGTATATACATATTTACATATTTTCCAGCATTGAGGTGTAAAAGCAATCACATAGGACTATTACAAATTTTATGTTGGCTTTAGAAGCATTATGAATGTTATGACAATTTTTTTTCGTTTTTTTTTTCTATTTAACATTTGAACTGATGCTTGATGACGACTTCATTTTGGTCAAATGCTTCAGCGATGTGTGAACGAAAGTTTTGAAAATGTTCGAAGAGTTTTTTTCTGAAATTTTGCTACACGTGACATTTTCTTACAATTTTGACATATATGACAGATTTCACTCTTATGAAACATAGTTATGTCCATATTGTATGCAATAATCGCGTTCCACATTGTAATTAGATAAAATATGGAGCATGCTAGTTGCCAGTTAGTGAATTTTGAACGAAATCTTATGGAGTCATGTCGCATGAGATTTGAGCATCACTGTACGTATACACCCAGATATCCTTTTATTTACCTAAAATTACACAGAGTAATTTAAAGCCCGGGAAGCAGTATTACCATGTGA
This sequence comes from Macrobrachium nipponense, assembly GCF_015104395.2. Lineage (NCBI taxonomy): Eukaryota > Metazoa > Arthropoda > Malacostraca > Decapoda > Palaemonidae > Macrobrachium > Macrobrachium nipponense. The sequence goes on along the minus strand of NC_087220.1, from coordinate 28,375,830 downwards.
AAACACCACAGGCGGATGGACAGATAAAAAAAAAAAAAAAAAAAAAAAACAGAGTATAGAATAACATTGTCACCTACAATGAAATAAAAACCACAAAACATCCACTGACAATGGTGGGTGGGTACTACTCCATGCAAATTGTAGGTGCCCCATCGCCTCCTTAAAACTCTGTAGTAACTTAATACAAGGTGAAGAGATAGTAGGAGAAAAGCCTATGCTTCTTTCCGCAATACATGCCAGTACTAATAAAATGCAAAGGTACTGCCAAAATTTTAACACTGCTTCCCTTCCTGAAAAGTGAAAAGCAAAGATGATTTTATTATATCCTCGGTACAACCACTCCCAGTCTATCATTTCAATGCCTTGAGCTGAGTGGCCGTTGCCCAATGCCTGAGTTGACAGCCTAATTTTCATAAACCAAAACGTACGACTTTTCATCTTCATCCAGGAAATAAATGGCTCTCATTGCTCTTAAAGTTATACACAAACTTATTGAATTCTATACTCTTTTTTTTTTTTTTTTCATTTGTCCATCCGCCTGTGGTGTTTTTGTATGGTAACACTGCGTCCCGGGCTTTAGATAGTTACTTCAACGATTATAATATTATTCTATTTCGAACATTAACGGTGGAATTCGCATACAGTAAATTATTAAAACACTTTTCAGTTGTAAATGTACACCCAGATATCCTTTTATTTACCTAAAACTTACTTACACATACGCGTAACTATCTACGCCCGGGACGCAGTGTTACCATACAAACACCACAGGCAGATGGACAGAGATAAAAAAACAGAGTATAGTTATCTACTACAGTAATATGTTTCAGATCTTGTGTCTCACTGCCAATAGGGATATTTCCTCCTAATTGTTTAATTGCTCTCTTCATGTCCATGGTTTGCTATTTTCCTGGATCACCTATACCTCAGTGGAATTCCTTATTGGTTGTGCTGCTTTGATTTCCTTTTTTTGCTTGAAATCGGCTTGGGTTTAACTCTGATTGATATCTGTGTTACTTGTAATCTCTGGGTAACTTGTTCAGTGTTGATCGTTGTATCATTCAGTTTTACCTTCACTTAATTGAAAACAAATGAAACCTGCTTAACCTAGTACTGGGTGCACTAAGATTTGGTAGGAGGAATCATATAGCTTAAAGGGTAAATATAACTCAGAAGTTAAAAAATCAAATAAAAGTTAAAGATAAAAGGAAAAATTGTATTTGAATTAATTTGTAATGTCACCTAAAGTATAGAGTTAGGATGACTTTACACCCTACAAAAAGTCTTATTAACTAAGAGTTTTACTGTCTTTTTATTGTGCCTTCTATTTCTCACAGGCATAAGATGGCAATGAAGTGAACTCTATATAACACCTTACTCACCTTGGGAATGTTGTCACTAACATCGCATTCTTTGGTGCTCTTCATTGGATCCTGAAGCTGGTTCGCCCTAAAGACTGTCTGATTAACTCCCACTGACACCTGTCAGTACTGTAGTTTGTTTGTTTGTATAGTGTTTTTACGTTGCATGGAACCAGTGGTTATTCAGCAACGGGACCAATGGTTTTACGTGACTTCCGAACCACGTCGAAAGTGAACTTCTATCACCAGAAATACACATCTCTGACCCCTCAATGGAATGCCCGAGAATTGAACTCGTGACCACCGAGGTGGCAGGCCAAGACCTAACCGTCCATGCCATTGAGGCGCTAGTAGTGTAGTTCTGGAATTTTGAAGGGCATGGGAGAAAAATTGGTTAAAAGTTGGTTAAAAATGCTGAATGATGTTTAGTTTATGGAATTGCTCCCTGTGAGTTTATTTGTTTCAAATTTCCTTTACTTTAAAGGAGATTATTCAGTTTCAATTTTAGTTGGCTAGGCAGCCTTCAGTAGCTTCAACCAAGGTTATATAAATACTTACACAAGCGAAAATGTCTTCTGGTAGTCACCACTCTGTAAGATTTAAAGTCTGTTGCTGGAAGGAAAAAAAAAAAAAGTTCAATTATGGGAAGTTAAAACTTTATTGAAAGAAGTTCAAAGTATTGCCCTATGAAATTTATGACGTATTATCTTGACCCTAATTCTTCAAAAGAAAATAAATACGTACAATTTAGGCCAAAGGCCAAACGCTGGGACCTATAAGGTGTTTCAGTGCTGGAACAGAAATTGACTGTAAAAGGGTTTGAAAGGAGCAACAGGAGGAAAACCTGGCGGTTACACTATGAAACAATTGTTAGAAGACGGTGGCAAGTAAGATGGAGGAAACGGAATATGAATGGAGGTACAACAAAAGGAATAAAAGGGGTTGCAGCAATAGGGACCAAAGGGATGCTGCCAAGAACCTTAAGTAATGCATACAGTGCACCGTTTGAACAGACTATACAACTTGAATCATTGATTCCAGGCCTCATGAAGAGACAAGACTGGTAATACATAGTTTTTTTTTAGCCCTCGAGTTTTTTCACCATTCTTTTCTGTTTTAACTTTTTCTTTTTGATGTATGCATGTATTTCCATTAATAACACATCAATAAACTTAGGCGGTCATTACAAGAAAGCCAAACAACCAGGTCTCGGAAGAACATCTTTTTCACTGTTCCATACTTACGAGCAGTTTCAAAATACAATGGTCCCCGGTATTCGCGGGGGCTGCATACCAGACCCCCTGGAATAGTTAGAACCCGAAAATAGTTGGAACCCCTATAAAAATGCTTAAAACCTCTTATTTGTTAGTTAAAACTCAAGAAAAACCCACTAAAAATTATTACACCTGGTTTTATTCAATAGCTTTATCACAAAAAGTGCATTTTATGATGAAATTGATAAAAAAAAAAAACAGGAATTTCTGGATATTTCTCATAGGAAAAATACAGCGAATAATACAGGGAAATTTACAGAGAAAAACCCATGAATATGTGAGTCCGCGAATCCGGAGAACGCGAATACGGGGGTCCACTTTGTTTTCTTTCATGCCTTTACATGCTTTCACAGTCTCATGTTATGCTAATATTGCCAAAATTTCATTTTGGTAGTTGAGATCTCTCCACCTATGGTCATCATTCTTCTTTGCTGATAGCTATTTTAATAAGGTATGTCCCTTAAATTCAGAACAAATGACCAGTCATGGTTTGATGATTGTGTAGATGAGCTTACCATGAGAAACAGACCAAATTCAACACATGGAGACAAAATCATTCACATGAAAATTGCACTCACTTTTGTTGAACCTAGCTGTGCTTTCGATAGAATTTACCATATAGCTGAGAGAAATTATGAGATCCTTAAATATGATACTTTTAAGGATGTACTCAGCCTCACCTATGGGGGCATCAAACTTCCACTTTTATCTTTTGGTCAGGATAGCCTTTCATTTCACCACTGCTAACAGATGATGGTATGTTTTAGATTGGTTACTGGCCCCGAGGAAAAGGCTGAGCTGTTTCATTGATCTTTGGAAGCTAAGTAGTGTGCTGAAGATGTCCTTCTACCTGATATTTGTCACCCTAACCTACTTGAGGGATGGTATGAAAATTCTTGATAATCTTGATAGTTAGGTTGGGGAAGACGCTGATGGTTTCTTCCTTTGTCTTTTTAAGTAGGTTTCTAGTGTGGTTTCTCCCAAGATTAGAAGATTTTTATGTAGATGTATCATTCATGTGAATGAGAACAAGCTTGGGACAGTGCCTCATCCATAAAGTGGTATATCTGCAGACTGCAATCACTACAGGCTATTTTGTATTCTGTGCTCTCCAAAATTGCATTAGAACTTACTTTTAAGCTGCTTGACAAGTATGTGTAATCCAAAGAATTTTTGGCTGATGGAAAACAAGATTATTCAGTGCCAATAATGAAGCACTTGTGGGCATAGTAGTCTTCACTTATGAAAAATGAAGCCGCCCTAGTCTCATTTGTGACATGGAGCAGAGTAGTGAACAGTGTACATAGTTGGTAGCGTCGTGAGGCTGATCTGTAAAACTGAAAAAAGATTTTCCACCCCACCCTCCCTTCAGGTGGCTGGGACTCTGAAACTTTAACTACACTTGGCCTAACTTTTGGCTTCCATCTTAATTTGAGAAATGCCTAATGAAAAAGTTAGCAGATGCTGCACACAAGTATTGTAAGGCCTCCTGTATTTATAAGTGATAAATTTAATGGAATCTATTTTGAAGTTCATTAACAGATCTTTCATTTTCTAAGTTGATCCCCGATTCTCTTTTCCTGTAGAGAGCTACCAGGTTTGCTGAAGAACAGCACCAGTATGCAATAAATGTGCCTTACTCTTGAACCTCTCAGTTCCAGATGTCCTTATTTCCCAAACTCTTGGGCTGGAGAACAATCTTGCTGAGGATGTGCTATTGGAACCTCCAAGTTCAAAGTTGCAATGCATTACTACTCTAAAAAAATTCTTGTATTTTGCAATTTATTAATTTACTTCCTTTTTATCTAATAATTGATCTCATCTTTTTGTATTGTCTATTACCTTCTGTTACCACTTTCAAATGAACACCATAGTCTTTAGAAACTTGAATCTCCAGTAGCCACTGTGGACTTGTTCCATATGAACAGGGTTCCTCTTTTTAATTGTAATAACATAAAAAAGGCAGGCTAGAATACTGCCTTCAGGATGCAGCCTCTTTGTACAGGAAATGGTCTGTGAAGGATGTCATAATCCTTCATAGGAAGGAATACATCACAATTTTACTTGTTCATACAGAATTCACTTTTGATGGCATCTTATCATGTGGATGGTTAACCTAAACCTCTCTTCAGCTCTTGACTTAATGTAATTCTTGTACCTACTTTTTGAACTGGCCCAACAGATGCTGATCCTGCATGAAGCAATATATCAGTTCCAAGTGGCATTTACAATACAAGCTTACTGCCAGATTGCAAGGAAATGACAACAGTATCTAGAACAAAAACAGTATCAAAACTCCTTACCAGATTCCACACTGAGGTCCAGTACCCATTTTGTAGTGTTGATTAGCTAGTTGGCATAACATAATTATAAGTACTATATTCTCTTTGGATTTATATAAAGCAGGTCAACAAAATGGCCTCAATCCAATGCTCTAGTATATATGGATAGAAAACAGACGCCATTTTCTCTCTCACTACTCCCATTTGGTGATAACAAGTGCCAATAAATTTTTGTCACATACACCTTGACATTTTCACAAATATTAAGCCAAAATTGTTTTATTCATTACACCTTGAGACTAACTTGCACTACAGGGAATTATAATTGTCAAGTGCTTTTTCACCAGTGGTTATTAAACAACGGGATCAACGGCTTTACGTGTCTTCCGAACCACGCCAAGAGTGAACTTCTATCACCAGAAATACACATCTCTCACACCTCAGTGGAATGCCCATGAATCGAACTTGCGGCCACAGAGGTGACAGGGGAAGACTATACCAACCACACCATTGAGGCGCTTACTAGTGGGATTCAAACTGCTATCTGGTTTGGCAGACAATGGTTTACACTGACATTAAACCACTGAGCTATGAAGGTCACAGTATGTTGTTTTCTGCCAAACCAGACAGCAGTTTGAATCTCGCTAGTGGAAATGCAATTATGAATTATAATTCCCTACGGGAGGAAGTTATTCTCAAGGTGTAGTGAATTATACAATTGTGGTTTAATATTTGTGAATTTGCCAAGAAGCTTCCATTTTTTATGAGTCATTCCTACCTTAATTAAAACAGTCTACAATTATATTTAATACTTTTCATATAAACTGTATGCAGGCTAGATTTAGATTTTACAAATATACATTCAGTGAATAACCCTTCATTTTTTACAACTTTCAGAGTTGACATCTCTGCAGAAGTGTTTCTATAAGTTTGTTTGTATGGCGTTTTTACATTGCATGGAGCCAGTGGTTATTCGGCAAGGGGACCAACAGCTTTACGTGACTTCCGAACCATGTCGAGAGTGAACTTCTATCACCAGAAATACACATCTCTTTAAAGTACAAACAGGCTCCCCAAAATATGGAGGCCATAAAGCACACTCAGTGGTAAGGTGGGGGAAACCCCCTTGGCAATGGGGACCCTGAGGGTTTCCCACAATATTAGGGGCAGGAGGCCTACACCCTTTCGATTTATCAACAAGGGGAGAAGGGGTACATAGCCTACCTACATCAACTTTTGAGAATTAGGGCCCAAAGGGTCAAAGATGGCCCTACTGCATTTAAATTTGGCTCCATTAGTTAACATAAATGACTGCAAATGCATTTAATTGAATATTTGAGTTTAACTATATGCAGAGTTTTATCAACAGTAGTTTAAGGGATGGGGATGGATGGATTATGAAATTTAGGGACAAGCCCAAGCACTGGGGAACCTATTATGGGTTCATTCAGCGCCGTAATGGAATGAAATAAATAATCTGATAATTAATGAAATGTAATTGAACGTGATGATAATCTGATGTGAATGAAACTTTAAAAACCTTATTTCATAAAAAAAATTATATTTTTTTATATTAAAATACAATTAAAAGTATAACTGCATACACTTGTGTGTATTAGGTGAAAGGTAAAATTAAATATTAATAAGTCAAATTTTATATTATATATCAATCTCTTTTAAGAACTTTACAAAATTATTGACATCATCATCATCTAAAATATAAGAAATTTGTTTCCCTGAAAGACCGAATTTCCTGCAGACAGCACCATACACTGGGCAACAAACCAGAATATGCTCCTGTCAACAGGCAGCTACAGCAAGCACAAACTGGAGCCTCACTTCCTTCAAGTATAAAGCTGTCTCTCAATCGGGAATGGCCAATACGAAGTCTCGTTAAAACAATCTCGGTCCTCCTCTCTCTATGAAACGAAGACTGCCAAAAATTCAAATTAGGTCTGATTGCCTTCAGCTTCTTATTTCTGGCAAGGAGGTTTGAGGACCATCGCTCCTGCCATTTGTGGCGGATATAGCTTCGAATAGGAGACTTCATATCAATGTATGGAACTTCATGGATATCCAGAGATTTTTTATTGCATACTCTTTTTGCTGCTCTATCAGCTTTTTCATTACCTTTGATCCCTACATGGGTAGGAACCCAGCAGAACGAAACAGCTTTGTGTTTGCAAGAAATTCGAAACAGCCACTCTTGAGCTTGGAGAATCAAAGGATCTGATGTATTGCAAATATTTACTCTCCAAACCACTTTTAGAATCTGATATAACAATTTTCTTCTCGGTACGATGAACAATAGCAAATGCTCTATTAATGGCAGAAAGTTCTGCTGTATATACTGTAGCCGAATTTGGTAGTTTTGCAGCCTCACAAGTGTCTTCTGTAATTAGGCTAGCCCAACTCCCTCTCTTGACTTGGAACCGTCTGTATAAATCTTATTCGCACCATCATGAGTTACATCACGTTCTAAGAATAAACTCTTTGCCATTTTATCAGAAAAGTTCTTCTTGACCATAGTTTTGTTACAAATTTTGCTTTAGGGATAAGCCATGGGGGGAATCTGGAGGCAACTAAATGAGAAACATTCTGATTTTTTAGTATTATTATTCACTTCTTGATGTAGCCTTATCTGGAAGGGGACAGATGACATTTGTTTAAATTTCCTGTTGCCAAGTTGGCGAATTACCTTAATGGAAGGATTTTCGGAACTGCTTTTTCGTGCATTATGTAGCGCAGACCCAGTTCCTCCCGTCGTAAGTCAAGTGGCAGTTGATGGGTACCTATCTACAGACTCGACAGATATTCGGAATGCACCAGAGCAAATTCGTAATCCCATGTTATGGACAATATTGAGGTCGTTAAGTTTGCTTTTACATGCTGAAGAATAAATCCGACACCCATAATCTAGCTTTGATCTACAAAGTGCATCAGAGTCTTAATGAACATTTCTTGTCAGTTCCCCACTCATATCCAGAGACTATACTTTCAAAAGATTAAAAGATGCTTTAAGGTTATCAATATGTTTGGTCCAGGTGAGTTTTGAGTCAAAAGTCATTCCCAAAAATTTGACATCGGCAGCACATGGTAAAATAGATCCCTCGAGTTTTAAATTAGGTAGGTATAACCTCTTTAAGCCTGCTCCTTGAAAAGCGAATAGCAACACTCTTAATGGCTGAAAATTTAAAACCATTTAGGCTGGCCCATTTGGAGACAGAATCAATAGCTTTCTGCAGATATCAGCATGCAGATATAGCATCGTAGGCAGTGATATTTTAAGGGATGGGAGGCCTTGCAACGAAAATCTTTTCTGAGCTACCTGTCGCAACGTGTATGCGCCTGCCACTGGCTGGCGGTGCCTGACTGAGCAGGTCAGTAACTCTGGCTGGGGAAAGATGTAAGTCCAGGTCACTTAGAAGTGAATATGCATTAGATAACATCTCCAAAAGGATGGGTACAAGAGGGATATAAAAACACAATTCACATTATCATGATTTTCCTTAAAAATTAAATATTTACATCTAGATTATCTCCTGAATCCACCGCCGCCACCTCCTCTTCCTCTTCCTCCCCCGCCACCTCTTCCGAAGCCTCCCCCGCCACCTCTTCCGAAGCCTCCCCCGCCGCCTCTTCCACCACCACCTCTACCAAATCCTCCTCCTCCTCTTCCTCCCCCACCACCTCTCCCAAATCCTCCTCCTCCTCCCCTACCACCACCACCACGACCGCCACCTCTGCCGCCTCCACGACCACCTGAAAAACAAAAATTCTTCACTTACTCTTGTATCAATGCAGTAGCATAGCAGAAATTGGTTTGTATGAATGAATGTTTGATTTTTTTTCATATTTTGTTATTAGGTTAATTAAGTTAGGCAATTTTTAAACTAGATTTTAGGATTCAGTTTTTTATTTATTAAATTTGTGTTGTTGTTGTTCTTCTGGGTGAGGGATTGATGATTAATATTGGTCTTTTCTTTTTTTCTCATTGCAGTAGTACTAGTATTGAATGGGAATGAGTGAGAGCTGAGGCTCCCCTTCACCTAAGCTTTTCACAGTGGAAGCTGAGAGTTTTACCAGTTGGTTGTGGTTCCTCAGCAGCACTGAGAGAGATCAACGATTCCAGGCTTGAACATTACATGCAGTTGTAATACTACTCAAGTATGTACAGTATTTTGCCTTTTTGGAGTCATATTTCTTACGTCGGATTGGCGTCGTAACCCTAGAAAAGGTGTTGTAAGCCTGGAAATATAATTTACTGGGGTGTTTTTGTAGGGCTTGGAACGGATTAGGCAGTTTACATGTAAAATGCAGTTCAAGATATGAAAAGCTCATGATACGAAGGCTGCCTCGGAATGGATTAATTTCGTATGTTGAGGCACCACTGTACTACATTACTGTACTGTGTTGCAAAAATTACATTACATACTGTACTTTTTTCTTTTTGCTCACAACACCCCTAGGATGGATGGATGTATGATACTTAGGGCAAAAGCCCAGGTTCTGGGGCCAAGAAGGCCATTCGGCACCTAACAATACTAGGATAGGGAGGCTGCTGCAAAATACAGTGCATCCTCAACTTACGACAATTCAATCTCAAGGGGTTATTAATGGTCTTTTCATCAAGTTATGGCACCATCACATTATGGTGGAAGGAGAGACCTCAGAAAAGTCGATTATTATTAAAAAGTAGTTTAACCAGACCACTGAACTAATTTGTTTAGCATTAACAAAACTGGCTTACAAAAAGACTAACCATATCTGCAGTATTACTGGACTGTCGAGTAGTAGGTATTGGGAGAAGTTAGCAAGAAAATAAAAGAGCAGTTATAGCCTGGATTGCTGGACTATTAGTAACAATACGTAAACAGGAAAAAGTTTTGAGGGATATATAAAGATGGCAATGTTCAAAGCAACAGACACATAGACAATGACGAAGAAACTAGAAAACTAGATGCTGTGTTCCCAACCGGAAAATAAACAGCTCAAGACACTCATGGTTCAGGCTTATGATGATAAGGGATGGGAAGCAGTCAGAAAAGTTTTAGATAGGGCAGCAGTATGACAATGACTAATAAGAAAGCCCATAAAATCATGGAAAAAAGGGTAGAGATATAGACTTAGACAACACAGAACTGTAAGGCGACCTTATTTCCCATCTAAACAAATGAAAATGATACAAAAACATCACTTAGGAGCGCCTTGAAAGTTCACAATCATGATATGTATTCAGGAAAAATACATGATAATTTACTTATTATATTAATATATTGAATAAATGGCAATGAATTATGTTGTAAGAGCAGATATATGCATCTGGTTAAATGTGTTTAATTCCAAGAATGGATAATTATTCATGAAACTGAACACCTAGGTGGGAAGAGACCAAAAGGAATAATGGACAAACAGGCAGAAAGTACAGCAGCTGATCCCAAAAGAATGTTCCGTGGCACAGACAAACAGTCTGCTACCTAATGATGCAAAGCTGGCAGTAACCTCACCATGTATATCCATATGTTCTCTCAACCTCTCTTGTTTAACAAAGAAAAATTTTACTTGGACATCAGCATCTATGGTTATAACTGTAAAAGCAAAAATTCTGAACTTACCACGACCTCTACCACCTCCTCGGCCTTTATCACCACCAGGAAGAAAAATTCGTAGTGGCAAGAGTTTTGCAGGGTCAATGAACAACTGGAAAAAAAATGCCTTAATGATGAAAAGCTGCGTCACTTAACTAACAATGCACTTTTAAAAATCCTAATTACAGTGTGCAAGTCAAACTAAAAATAACTGTGTAGGATTCTTTCCATTACAATCAAGTTTGGCTAACAATAGTAAGATTAAATACCTTACCTGAAAACCTATTTTAAGCACACAAAATATTGCAATTAATAAAATTGAAGCAATAAAAGAAATATTATTATTCAGCTCTCATTTTTTCATTTCCTGAAGCCCTTACTAATGATATAAACTCAGCCAATCTGCCCAAACTCGAGACCTGTTGATCAGTAACTAAAGTTTGAGTTATAATAAAAAGATAGTGATTATGTATGACTTTTCCTCATCCAATAGCCAAACTACAGCCTTTAGGTAGCTCAGTGAAGAAGAAGCATAAATACTCTTAAAATAGCACAAAAGGCAGACAGCAGCAGACATCCTGGCAAGAGGCATAAGCATAGATTTATAAAAACTGAAACAAAAGCAATTGGGATTGACAGAAAATAAAAATAATTTCAAAATAGCATTACAGAATAGGCATTTATTTAAAACAGATGAAATGACATATTAGATGGAAGGATTAAGAATACTGAAAACATAAAAGATCTTTTGAAAGGTAATTCAAGTGATCTAAAAATGTGAGTAAACCGATACAAGGTGAACTAATGAACGTGTGAACCAACTAAGCTGATTCAAGACTGTGCGGGGAGGATAAATATTTGAAGGGAGCAGCCAAGAAGGGAAAGAAATGCAATATTGGAATTCTGCCAGAGCAGTGTTTACAAAGCCAACCAACAGCCTGATTACTGTACATTTAAGAGTGGCAAAACTGAAACGGATTGACTTTATGAGGTGAAGAATAACTCCAAATAGCACAGACTAATGCAAGCTGATTTCACTGTGATGAAAAGAAAATCAATGAATAACTAAAGAAAAGTTTCAATTAATATTCACAGTATACCTATAAGTGAACATTAAATGCCAGTGTTTTAAGACAATATCCTATGTATTTCACTTGATAAAAAAAACAACAACAACAGAATGACATGAAAGATGAAAATGCCACATTGGTGAGATGCACAAAAACAGGCAATTAGCAATGTTGACATAATACAGCTGAATGAAAGAATGAATTGTTAGCCATTATCAGGTCTCAACACGTAGTGAGGAAATCTCATTCCTGAGAGGAACAAGTTGGTAAAACAGATTCCATTCTATGGAAAAAAACAAAACTTGATTACATAGCATATTTTGAATAATGAACATAACAAATGTCAATATCCAATGACATCAATTACTATCATACTGAAACTTTAAACTGGTAACCAGGGTTTTCAAATAAAAACAATTACAGGCAGTTCCTGCTTACTGGAGGCATCGGTTAACAGTTTCAATTTTATGACGGTTGCCTAATGACGCAGTTTATTAGTGCCGATAACTGACTAATGGTACTGTTAAGCAGTCTATCAGTCCTTATGGCGTTTTAAATGCCAATTATTGCCATAATTATTGTGATGTTCTGGTTAACGATTTTCGGTTATCAGCGTCTGGCTGGGAACAGAACCCCACCTTTAACCGGGGACTGCCTGTATCCCCTCTATTCTCTTGGCAGTTGCAAATTCTCACAACTTTTGGAGTGCATATAAATCTGACTGACTACAAAAATACAAATGAGCAATTAAAAAAGGACTTGCGGTTGCAGTGTAATTTGTTATGGCCAACATAGGAATGGGTCAAGAAGAAAACTGTCCAAGTTCGAACACAAAACACCCGGATACCTAACATAATTTCACTAACATTTGCAACTACTGTAGTAGTTTTGTAAAGTGCTAGTAGCATGACAAAAGCCTCTCCTGTTATTTCATCAATACAGGCAGTCCTCAGTTATTGGGAATCTGGTCTTATGGCACTGTCTAGCAACAACAATAACCGAATTTTTGGCGCCAAGCCTCGGTTATAGGTGCCGATAACCGGGACTCAGCACTATTATCGCCAATTTCCGTTTATCGTCAGTGTCGGGGGTTTGCGGGGACTGCCAGTAATAACGAAGATTAATGGTACCATGAATAGCAGATACTTTTATTTGATTTCTAACATGAAAACCATTTAGTATAAATTTACACAAAAGTAAACCTACCGTTGTGTTTGCTTTAAATGATTTAGCTTTCATGTTTTCACCCAACTTGACGGACATGAACTTCTGCTGGGGAGATCCAAAAATTTCATCAACTTTCCCTACCTGAAAGGAAACAAATCAGTTAACAATACACTATTCATATATGCTACACATCTGGTATCATACAAAACTACAAGTCGGTAGCTTCAAAAATGAAGCTTACACCATAAAACAAATTTTTTCATACATACCATTAAGTCAATTATTGTAGCCTTAACGTAGCTCACAGTAATGAACTCCCTCATTTATACTGAAAGGCTCATCTCTTATATATATACGTATATATATATAATAAAAAAAACATGCTTCTTTACAAAAACCTGATAACTGGGTAAGTTCATGATCCTGACATAATTTCTTTAACTGATTTGTTAAAATTCCAGAATGACTTTATTACAGCATGGCAAAACATACAGTGAAACAATTCCTTTAAATCTGTTTGTAGCATTTGTCACTTTTGCTGCTTTATGGGTATTTCCGTCTCTCTTTATGCCCACATGGACGAGAGGATCCAACATAATTCAACATTTTTACCATCATATTACATGTAATTATGTAATGTGATAATAGTTTTGGAGCGATTCTGTAGCAGTCGCTAAATAATAATGATTACAACATTTCTTACAATTCTGCAGCAAAAAAAAAAAAATAAATAAATAAATAAATAAATAAATAAATAAATAAAGGCATGATCCAACCTCCAGCTTACTCAGGATGCATATGCTGAATCTCTGTTAACTAGTGTGTTGTTTTACCAATGAAAATTAAAATAAATACACTAAATTTTATTAGAAATAATTGTTCTGTAGTGTCTAACATGCACATTATTAATTTTTTACATTTTAATTCTAATTATATAATTCATAAATATCCTATCCTAAAATTTCTCTATCTTTAACTCAATGCAAAACACCTTTTTCAGACCTTTTTAAGCTTTTCCATAGGTCTTTCCTAACCCTCCCCCCAACAACCAACCAAGAACAGCAGCAGCAACAAAGTAGTTTGTAGGCTTGCTCCTCCTCCAAAGGCAAAAATGTTTGTTAAAGAGAGCTCACATGCTTTAAGATGTATGTACTATGGCAGCAAAATCTAGACATAATGAAGATTTGGTATCATCAGCATAAATATCAGTAAGGCAGTCCCCGGGTTACATCAGTTTCGGATTACGTCGTTCCAGACTTAAGGTGCTGCCTCATGGCGCTGTTTCTTATTCCAATTATAATTATGATGATTCGAGTTAAGGTGATCTTTGGCTTACAGCGCCCTGCTGGGAATAGAAATGAACCCCCGCTGCAACCCGGAGATTGCAGGTATGGACTTTTACATCTCTCAAGTTTAAATAAGATGCATGTTAAATTAGTTTACCATGACCATCCCTTGGAGAGAGTATGGCGAAGGCTGACTGAAATATGCAACTGTCCATTTCTAGAACTCAATCAATAAACACTGAAATATTAATTACACACAAAATATTGTACAAAGGTCAATTCTATATTGTTTATAAATGGAATATGTGGTAAGGACCTCTCTGAACCATAAGAAAATAATACCTTGAGATATATATCTGGATCTACAAGATGATAAACATTCCACCATTGCATTTTCAATTATAACTGCAGCTTTGCAGACTTAATGTACAAAAGAATCACATATTCAACTGAAAAGTTGCAAAATGATGCACGATCAACATTGTGAATACATACAGTTTCATAAAATTTGTTTTCACTACCAAGCCAAGTTTTAGAACAGTAGTCATACTAATTCAGTACAGCACCTCCCCCCCAAAAAAAGACCAAGAGCATTAGATGGAAAACTTTTAACTCACAATATAAACAGAAAACCTACCTGCTCTTTATTTTCAAGGTATACTGGAGCATTGAAATAGGGTACATCCGGATTTGTTACTGTGCATACTAAATCTTCCTGTGCTGTGTGTGTGAAGAAACCAATCTCTGCAACCTGCAAATAGAGATATTACACAATCAAACTAACATCTATGATGTGCATCCTCTGGTAACAAGGATAGTTTCAAGTCGCTTCAGCTGTCCACAATGCAATGCCCAATTACACAAAACCCTTTTTCATGAAAAAGGGATCTATCAAGATGGAGCAAATTGAATTGAAAATTAGAATTTATGCCAAAGGCCAAGCACTGGGACCTATGAGGTCATTCAGCGCTGAAACGGGAATTGACAGTAAAAGGTTTATAGTGTAACAGGAGGGAAACCTCGCAGTTGCACTATGAATCAACTGTTAGGACAAGGGTGGAAAGTAAGATGGAAGAAAGAGAATATGAACGGAGGTACAGTAAAAAGGAAGGCAAGGGGTTGCAGCTATGGAGCTGAAGGCACGCTGCAAAGAACCTTGTATTGTCTACAGTAATACAACCACCTTAAATCATTACCTGATCAGGGGGACCTTGATCACCTCCACGACCACCAAAGCCTCCTTTAAACCTGAAAAAGTGAAAACAATTTTAGATGATATATATAATAATTATATTATATTATATATATATATATATATATATATATATATCTATATATATATATATATATATAGAACAAACTTTTGCAGAGTTCCACTCAGCTTTGATGGTAGTTGGCAATCTACACTTACTGAAAGTCATGATCATTGTTGCCAAGGGAAAATAACTGTCTTCAATAGTTTTGCTTTAATGTAAATCTTTCTTATGCTACAATTCTAACAGCATTTGTAGTTCTTCAAATGCAAATAATTCTGATGTATTTATTACACCTTTTGGACAATTAAATATATACAGTGGGAAGTACCTCACATTATCTCCAACTACCTGAGAAATCCACCCTAACTTTCAGCTTTGTTTAATAATGAAGTTTAAACATGCTAGTGCAGCTTTCACTTATTTGATGGACAGTTTTTGATTGACTTTTCCTCAATGTGCCTTAAAGACAAGTTTTGAATTTTTCTGTTTTCAAGTTTATTTCTATTAGCTCAATATTATATTAACCTCTGACCCCCTAGTTAACTCACCTCCACCTCCCCGACCTCCACGGCCTCCTCCAAAGCCACCACCTCCTCCAAAACCACCACCACCTCCTCGACCTCCTCCACCCCCTCGGCCTCCATATCCTCCACCACCACCCCGCCCTCCATATCCGCCGCCGCCGCCGCCTCCGCCTCCTCCTCCTCCTCGACCTCCACCAAATCCACCACTGCGGCCAAAAGTCATCTTAATACGAGCACCCTGGAAGACAAACAGTATTAAGAGTTACCGATATTTAATATTCATTATGAAATTATTTTAAAAAATCCACAAATCTTATGCCTCAACATTTACCTACAATCTAAGACCACTTAGATATATATGTATGTATGTATGTATGTATGTATGTATATATATATATATATATATATATATGTATATAAAATTATCTAAGATAATTATTACTGGCAGCCCCAAGTTGTAAACAGACTCTTACCTCATATATAAGCCATAATTTATTTTCCTGTGTATTTCAATAATCTCTTTTCACGAAAATGTTAAAAGAACAAGAATATGATTAGTTTAACACTTTGGCATCAAATGAAAGTTCAGTCTGCTGTCTTTTAACAAGATTGCATACAATATAAATTATTTCTGTAGTCTATAAAAGAACATTTTAGTTGCAGAGTAAAATAAAAATCATTAATCTTGCCTTTAAGCATCAGTAGAGACAAGAGAAAAGCATTTTGACTCAAGAAGCTGAAACGATCACTTAACCAAGGTTTTTCTCTTCCCTTTACCATCTAGCTATGCTTACACATGTATATTTTATAAATCTTGGCAAATAACCTCCATTTGTGTGAAAATAAACTTCAGTCATAACCAATTTATTACGTATCCATGATAATTCATTTGAAAATATTCATTACTGAAAAAGTAACCCGATTCTTGAGACAAATTTTAACAGTTTTGCTGTGAACATTAGCTTCAATGTATTTTTCACGTTTTCCTAATTTTCTTTTTTAATAATATAGGTATATTACATATGGTGTAATATTATATTACATACAGTGTAATATAATATAACGTGTATACATAAATTATATTGTTAAGATACAATAAAGTTTGTTCATACTTACCTGGCAGATATATATATATATAGCTGTATTCTCTGAAGTCCGACAGAATTTCTAAAAACTTACAACACACGTAGTGGGAGTAGGGTGGTTAGTACCCATTCCCGCCGCTGGGAGGCGGGTATCAGGAACCATTCCCATTTTCTATCAGATTTCTATCTCCACTGTCTCCTGAGGGGAGGTGGGTGGGTACTTAAAATATATATATCTGCCAGGTAAGTATTGTATCTTAACAATATCATTTTGTTCATGAAACTTACCTGTCAGATATATATATAGCTGAATCCCACCTTTGGCGGTGGGAGAGACAGAAAAGGATTTTAGGAAACATATACATGTAGATGATTGACATCTTGGTTCCTTACCTGTTAGCATAGCTGACTTCGTGATTACTGTCACCTAAGCCTGCATCTGCTTCACTAGAGTTACCAACAAGGTAGTGACCTGTGTAGTTGGTGCGCTCTAGATGATCTGTCAACGGGGACGTGACCACAATGTGACTAGACCATGACCATACTTCCGAGGGCAACGAGGTAAAACCACCACTCTCACATAAAAAGGCTAATAGAAGGGAAGTCCGCATTCGGCGGCCGACCCTACAACCATAAACATAAAGATTAAAAAACTCACCTACCCTTTTCTATGGGAAAGGATGAGTGCTACCTCCTGCCCCCAAAATAGTGTCTGCGGCGACGTATGGCCCAAGAGAGTAACAGTTTTCGTACGTCGTTCTCACCTCCTGTAGGTAGTGCGAGGCGAACACAGAGTTACTCCTCCAAAACGTGGCACTCAAAATGTCTTTGAGGGCCATATTTTTCTGGAAGGCTATCGAGGTCGAAATAGCCCTCACTTCGTGAGCGTTCACTCTCAACAGTCCAAAATCACTGTCCTTGCAAGAAGAGTGCGCCTCCTTTATGGTGTTCCTTAAAAAGAATGCCAGTGCATTCTTGGACATGGGCATATCTGGTCTCTTAACCGAACACCATAAGTTCTCCACAGAACCTCTACAATTCCTTGTTCTCCGAAGGTATTCTCTTAGAGCCCTGACAGGACACAGGACTCTTTCTGGCTCTTGACCAATGACCTCCGCCATACCCTTGATCTCAAATGCCTTAGGCCAAGGGTTAGAGGGGTTCTCATTCTTAGCCAGAAACGTCATTCCCAAAGAGCAGACCACATTATGCCCTTTGAAGCCGACGTGCTTACTAATAGCTTGTATCTCGCTTACTCTCTTCGCCGTCGCCAGAGCAGTTAGGAATACAGTCTTCTTCGTCAAGTCTCGCAAAGACGCAGTGTGAAGAGGTTCAAAGCGACTTGACATTAAAAACTTTAGGACCACGTCTAAGTTCCAAGAAGGCAACTTAGGAAGAGGCACCTTGGTGGTCTCAAAAGATCTCAAAAGATCATGGAGATCTTTGTTATTGGCTAGGTCTAGACCTCTATGACGAAAAACCACAGATAAAACACTTCTGTAGCCCTTAATGGTCGACACTGCAAGCTTCAAATCTCGTCTGAGATAAGGTAGGAAGTCGGCGATCTGGCTCACAGAGGTCGTGGTAGAGGAAACTCCTTTCTTCTTACACCAGCTCCTAAAAGCTGCCCACTTCGACTGGTAAACCGCGATTGATGATGGTCTCCTCGCGGTGGCGATAGCTTTAGCCACAGGTCTCGAAAAACCTCTCGCTCTGGCCAGCTTCTGGATAGTCTGAACGCAGTCAGACTCAGAGCGGAGAGGTTTTTGTGGTACCTCTCGAAGTGGGGCTGTTTGAGTAGATCTCTCCTTAAAGGAAGAGATCTCGGAAAATCTACCAGGAAAGACATCACCTCTGTGAACCAGTCCGCTGCGGGCCAAAAGGGGGCGATTAACGTTAACCTCGTCCCTTCCGAAGCTGCAAACTTTATCATCACTTCCCCCAGGATCTTGAAGGGGGGAAATGTGTAGAGATCTAGGCCCGTCCAATCCCATAAAAGGGCGTCTACTGCTACTGCTCTCGGATCGAGAACCGGGGAGCAGTAAAGAGGAAGTCTCGCCGTTCTTGAGGTTGCAAAAACGTCCACCAAAGGACATCCCCAAAGACCCCACAGCTCCTGGCATACGTTCTGATGGAGGGTCCACTCTGTCGGCAGCAACTGTCCTTGTCGACTGAGGAGATCCGCACGGACGTTCTCGAATCCGGCAATGAACCTTGTCAAGATCATGATTTCTCTCTCCTTCGCCCAAAGCAGAATCTCTTTCGCTAGAGCGAACAGGGAGAGAGAGTGCGTTCATCCTTGTTTCTTCAAGTATGCCAGGGCTGTGGTGTTGTCCGAGTTGACTTGGACTACACGACAGGAGACTTTGTCTTGAAAGAACCGGAGCGCTAACTGAACCGCTGCCAGCTCTTTGAAGTTGATATGCCAGGCTACCTGTTCCCCTCTCCAGGTGCCTGACACTTCCTCCCCCCCTAGTGTTGCTCCCCACCCCGTGGATGACGTGTCGGAGAACAACACTAGGTCGGGGTTCCGAAGCTTGAGGGACATGCCCTCTGACAGCTTCAACGGATCGAGCCACCATCTTAGATGGCTCTTTACCTCTTCTGAGATGGTCAAAATCATTTCGAGGTTGTCCTTCTCTGTCCAGCTGTCCGACAGGAAGAACTGAAGAGGTCGAAGGTGTAGCCTCCCCAGGGAAACAAACTTCTCCAGCAAGGAAATGGTCCCCAGCAGACTCATCCATTCCCTCACCAAGCATGAATCCTTCCCTAGAAAGGCTGACACTTTTTCTATGCCTTGTTGCTGACGTTCCTGGGACGGAAAAGCCCGAAAAGCCACTGAATCCCCAGATACACGATGGACTGTGTTGGGGTCAGATGTGACTTTTCGAAGTTCACCAGAAGTCCCAGGGACGCAGCTAAAGACAGAGTGGTTTGCAGGTCCTTCAGGCACCGAGTCTGCGAAGAGGCTCGTATGAGCCAGTCGTCCAGATAGAGCGAGATCCTGATGTTGGAAAGATGGAGCCACCTCGCCACATTCTTCATTAAGATGGTGAACACAAATGGGGCCGTACTCAGTCCAAAACAAAGAGCCCTGAACTGAAAGACCTTTCCTTTCAGGAGACGAACCGGTACTTCATAGATTGGGGATGTATCGGGACGTGAAAGTAGGCGCCCTGAAGGTCGAGTGATACCATCCAATCTCCAGGTCTTAAGGCCTCCAGAACTGACTGAGGTGTCTCCATCTTGAACCTCTGCTTCTCTATAAAGAGGTTCAGACGACTTACGTCCAAGACCGGCCGCCACCCTCCCGACTGTTTCGGAACTAGAAACAATCTGTTATAAAATCCTGGCGTTGCCAGGTCTAAGACCTGTTCCACTGCTCACTTCTCGAGCAGGTCGAAGAGTATCTTCCGCTTTTCTCGAGGATACGACGGGGACAAGTCCCTGGGAGTGGAAGTCAGCGGGGGCGGCTTTACGAAAGGGATTTTGTACCCCTTCTCTATGATATTGAGAGACCAGGTGTCCGCCTCTCTCTCTCTCTCCAGGCTTCTCCAAACAACTGCAGCCTGGCTCCTACCGGTGACTGAAGGACGGATCTCTCACTTCTTGCCCCTAGACTTAGCCGGGGCTCTACCTCTAGGAAGACTTCTTCCTCGGGGTGAAGATCTAGCTGAAGTTCCTCCACGAAAGGGCTTCTGCTTTCTACTAGATTGGGCTCCTGAAGACGTGGAAGGGCCAGTAGGACGTCGCGACGACTGAGCCAAAAGGTCTTGAGTGGCTTTCTCTTGAAGGCTTACTGCCAGATCCTTCACCATAGCCTGGGGGAAGAGATGGCTCGAAAAAGGCGCATACAAAAGCTCTGCCCTCTGTGCAGGAGAGACAGACTTAGCAGCAAAATTGCAATAAAGCGATCTCTTCTTTAAAACGCCTGCTGAAAAATGAGAGGCTAACTCCTCGGAGCCATCCCTGACGGCCTTGTCCATGCATGACAACACACTGGACAGCTCCCCGAGGCTAATCGAATCTGGCTTTCGAGACTGGTTGTCTAACACTCCCAGACACCAGTCTAAGAAGTTGAATACTTCCAAGGACCTGAAAAGGCCCTTCAAAAGATGATCCAGTTCAGAAGTCGTCCACGAAACCTTCGCTGAAGCTAAGAGAGATCTCCTAGAGGCATCCACAACACTGGCGTAATCTCCTTGCGCCGAAGTAGGAACTTTCAGTCCTAACTCCTCACCAGTTTTGTACCACATCCCTGCCTTACCGCTAAGCCTAGACGGAGGCAGGGCGAAAGTGGTCCTTCCTTGTGCCTTCCTAGATTCCATCCAGGTATTAACCTTACGGAAAGCCCTCTTGGTCGATAGCGAAGTCTTCATCTTAACAAAACCAGGTGCTTTGCTTGCTTTCGACGAAGAAAACTGCGAGGGAGGAGAAGGCGGAGCAGAAGGAAGGAAGGTATCCCCGAACGAATCACGGAGAAGCCGAGCTAAGACTTGGTATTCCGAAGAAGCAGACGTCGAAGGTTGTTCTCCTTCAACCTCTTCCGAAGAGCAGCTTAACTCTCCTTCTTCCTTACCAGAGTGAAAATCCCGAAGGAAGAGGCAAAAGACCCTTCGCTTCGAGTCTCATATCTGAGCGATGTCGAGAAGAAGTGGGGAGCGGATCCGAACCAGAATCCTTCACAGTCACAGGGTCAACCAAAGCTTGAGGTGAACGTGATGTTGCACGTAGACGTGAAGCGTCAGCAAGAGACTCGGGAAAAGCGTCCGAGTGAGAGCGAACTTCCACGTTCGCGTCCAAAGCGCTTTTACGAACTCCTCTACAAGCGTCCAGCGGAGCGTCCATCCTAGCGTCCATGCGAGCGTTCAGCGAAGCGTCCCTCCGAACGTCACGCGAAGCGTCCTTATGAACGTCCCGCGAAGATACCGGAACTGCAAACTGACGAGCGTCACGTTGATCGTCGACACAAGCAGGTCGACGAGGAGCAGAAAGGGAAGACGCTTTTTCCTTACTACGAGGATCCACACGTACTGAAGTCCGTCCAACAGGCTCAACTTCGTCGTCCACAAAAGCATCGAGATCGGAATGCCGATCGTCCTCTCGCCGAGAAGAGAGGGGAGCGCGATGAGACCTCTCTCTCTCCAAGGTAGCCAGAGTCAAATAACGTCTACCGCCACCTCCAGACAAACACTGGGGAGAAGAACGAAGTCTAGAGGGCGAAACAACCGGAGACGGGGAAGAACGAGGAGAAGGCGGAGGAGACTGTCTGGTCCTTTTGACCGGCAGTCTGTCGTCCTTCCTGCGACGAGGAACCGTCTCCCTCAGCTTAAGCAAAGCATCCAGTTGACGTTGCATAGCGAGTATAACTTCAGTCTGAGAAGTCTCCTTGCGAGGAGAAGAGCTGTGCCTGTGAGAAGGCGAGGGGCGAGGGGACGCCTTCTTCCTTCTCACAGGAAAAGCCCTGGCTCTAGAGCGACTGGGGCGCTCGAAGGCGTCATCGTCAGATGACATCCTAGTCTTCTTCTGAGGCGGAAAGGCTACGCTTTCCGGAGAAGACCGCCAATCAGACAAAGCATGACGTGAAGCGTCTTGATCTTGAAAGGTCCTCTTCAGAGGCCGCGTATCCGGACGAGATTCCCACCCCTTGCACGGGGAGGACGCGTCGGAGGACGAAAAACAATCCTTAAGGAGGCGTGCTCAAGCACGCTCCTTAGCAGCCTGGGAAGCGTCTACAGGAGCTGCTGAAGGGACGTCAGATCGGTGGGGGATCCCCGTAACCCTCCTTCGGCCTTCGACATGCCCTCTCCCTGAGTCCTGGGAGTCCGGCAGAGGTCCCAGCCTAGAGGCGCTATAGGACCGATCTGATGCCCCCTCCACTTCACTAGGGGCACTATCACTGCACTTAGCAATTTGCCTATTTTCAAGGGCAAGCACTTTGGATTCGAGCGTTTTCAAAGAATCCAAAATAAGCGAAAGGGCATTACCCTCCGCAGACACCACTTGAGGGCCCGAAGGCAACACTACGGGGTTAGGAGTTACAAACTCTACAGGAAGGTTAGAAGGGGATACATTAATACCCTGTCTGCTACCCGATTTACTCCTGGAGGAAGACCTCCTGATCCTGTCACGCTCTAATTTATTAACGTAGGATTCATACGTCTTCCATTGCACATCAGTCAAACTTTCGCATTCAGTGCAGCGAAAATCATACATACAAACTTGTCCCCTACAACCTTTACATACTGTGTGAGGATCAACCAAAGCCTTTGGTAGCCTCACCTTACATTCATCCTTCATACACACCCTGGCGCTAGCCGAACTAGACCCAGACATCTTAGTAAAGGAAAAAACCAAGCCAAAATCTAAACAATCCAAAGTCAACGTATGCCTAGCTATCGATCCAATATCAAAAAACCAAAAAGTCAAGAGGATACTTAAGCAAGAACAGTTTTCCAAAATCCTGAGGCGGAGGTGCTGTAAACAGTTGTTTACAACACCGGCGACAGAAGAAATCTGATAGAAAATGGGAATGGTTCCTGATACCCGCCTCCCAGCGGCTGGAATGGGTACTAACCACCCTACTCCCACTACGTGTGTCGTAAGTTTTTAGAAATTCTGTCGGACTTCAGAGAATACAGCTATATATATATCTGACAGGTAAGTTTCATGAACAAATGTAAGTTTTGTATGATATAAGGGTATTCTAAGTAATAATTTTGAAATTGGGACCTTTACGTATTTCAGTCCTGTATTATGACATCATATTCAACTTTCTTGCAGAAGATAGTGACTTGGATATGTACACTATACATATCTGAGATGTTTACCAGTTATTAATGCAGATTGTTATAAGGTATTCATGTAACTGTTATAATCGCAATGCCCATATATCTTTATTATTTACATTTTGGATATGTGAAGATGTTTGACTTCTGGATTACCGCCATAGTGTGACGCAATTCCCTCCACTCCCTGGGCCACTTGTCTGTTTTCACTTTACCCACCATAAGAAATTAATGTAAGATTAAGTGAAGATTTTGAATACTTAAGAATGAGAATATAAGAATTTTCAATGCTAATGATATCTTGTTCCAATTATAATTTAACCTTTCATCATGCACTCTATTCCACATTTATCACTGTTGCCAATGGGTATGTGTTTACCCTCCGAACTGGGGATAAGGCTTACACAAAAACATAGAAATAAGTGAATTTAGCATATCTATTTGTAATATATATACATAAATATTGGGACAATTTTATCATTATTGGAGTACTAAGACAGCTAGTATTCATGGAAACAGTTTGTAAAGGCATTGGCATCTGTGTCAAGCCCCACTAAACTGGCAATGATGATTTGCCCTTCCCAGCATGTAAACATTAAAGGTTACATTTATTTCAGCCATACAATTAAAAACGTAAAAAAAAGTCAAATTAGTAATATAGACTTAAATCAATGAAAAGTGCTAACAAAAAAAATTCAAAATTGTTGTCATAAACAATTCACTAATGCTTCATCTGCTTGCCAATGTTTTAGGCAGCCAGATGTACAATAAGGCTGAAAAATTGTTCCCACCAAGGCTTTGCTGTAAACAAACTCTCACATATTTCAAATGGAATTTAGAGTGAATTAAGAACAAAATAACAATTTGTTGAAAATTGTATTTTTCCTAACTATACAAACCTGAGGTCCTTTAACAATAGGAAGGTAATTTAGCGACAGCTGAACCGGTCGTAGGCTTCGAACAAGGGGGTTCGGTAGTTAACTACTTGTCCAGCAGTTAGCGGTAAGCTCGACTGCGAGGAGAGGAGTCACTTTGCTTTAGGCCCAGGAAATGCAGAGTGAGGGGTGGCATGAGGTGGGACTGTGTGTAAAGGACCTCATGCTTGTATAGTTAGGAAAAATACAATTTTCGACAAATTGTTATTTGTTCCGATACGTATACAAACCTTCGGTAATTTAACAATAGGGTCCCAAGGAAAAGGTGTCCAAGGACCTGTGGGTAATATCCCGGAGGTAGAAGGAAGTAAAGGTGGTTTGGTTGGGTGGAATCTGAGTCTTATGAACAGACTGGCCAGTGGCCAGACTTCTGGACCAAATTTATAAGAGGGAGGCAAGTGTACCTCTTATAAATAGCAAATAAACAAGAACTAGTCCCTACTTCAAGAGCCAATATGAAGTCATGGGTTTGTCTCTTGTTGGCTTCCACTTCCCCCCTTTGTAGGGGAGTGGTGGATAAACACTCCTATCCCTACTGAAAGGGACAGGATGGAGCTCGGTCATGTAGCTTCCTGTTGAGCATAGAGACGACCGCGGCCCTCTGCCCACAGGTAGAGGAGGAAGAAAGAAGGAGTAAGAGAAGCCAGTCACACTCTCTTTCACTCGTCCATTCATGCAGTCACACAAGGATGCAATGCTGTTGTCTGCTCGGGTGCTGGGTAAGCTACACAACTTGTTGAGCAGCCCCCATGGGTCCCAAGGAAAAGGTGTCCAAGGACCTGTGGGTAATATCCTGGAGGTAGAAGGAAGTAAAGGTGGTTTGGTTGGCCTAAACCCCTGCCTTCAGAACCTGCACCATAAAGAAGTTCCGCAAGGGTTGGACCAATGCCTCTGACTTCTTGAGCTCTCGGACGAAGGGTACGGGTGTCGTCGCTACCATCCGCGTTATACACCCTCCTGATCACCTCATGCAGCCAGAAAGAAAGTGTTCTTGGAAACCTCTTTCTTGGTAACCCCGGTGCTAACGAAGAGGCGTCGATACTCAGGCCTGAGGTGTCGAGTTCTCTTCAGATAGCGCCGTAGTGCCCTCACACGACAAAGCAGCATCTCATCTGCATCATTATCAGTGAAGTCATTCAGGGAGGGGATCGTGAAAGACTCAAACCGGTCGTCAGGGACCGAAAGATTCTGAGCATTCGCTACGAAGTTCGGGACAAAATCGAGCATCATGGACCCCCATCCCCTGGAATGCTTAACGTAGAAGGAAAGACCATGAAGTTCCCCTACTCTCTTTGCCGATGCCAGGGCCAGCAGGAAGAGGGTCTTGAGGGTCAGATCCTTGTCTGATTACTCTCGGAGTAATCAGACAAGGGTCTTCGAGTCAAACTCCTAAGGACGAGAGTCACATCCCACCCCGGGGGCCTGAGTTCCCTGGGTGGGCAAGACCTCTTGAAGCTCTTCATAAGGAGGGAGATCTCAAAGGAGGAGGAGATATCCACTCCTCGCAGTTTAAGGACTAGGGCAAGGGCGGCTCTGTATCCTTTAACTGCGGAGACGGAGAGGAGCTTCTCTCGGCGAAGGAAAACAAGGAAATCCGCTACCTGCTGAATAGTGGCTCTAAGAGGAGAAGACCCCGTCCACGACACCAACCACAGAAGACGGACCACTTTCCCTGGTATACAGCTGCAGAGGACTGTCTGAGGTATCTAACCATCTCTATTATTGCTCGGCGAGAAAATACTCTCGCTCGCAAGAGATGGTGGATAACAGCCAGTCGTAAAGACACAGGGACTCGACCGACCGGTGGTACCATTCCACATGTGGCTGGCACAGGAGGTTGTGCCAGGGGGGAATCTCTCTCGGTGCTTCGGCGAGCAGAGCCAGCAGGTCCGGGTACCAAACGGCCTGAGGTCATTTGGGTGCCACCAGGATCATCCGAAGATTCGGGGTGACCAGCGCCCTGCGAATCAGACAGAACGGGGGAAAGGCGTACACGAATAGGTTGTCCCACGGGTGTTGAAGAGCATCCTCTGCAGCTGCCCATGGGTCCGGCACAACCGAGTAGAAAACCTGGAGTTTTCTTTTGTGCCGGGTGGCGAACAGATCTACGACTGGACGCTCCCACAGGTTGAAGAGCCTTTCTGCCACGTCTGGGTGAAGGGACCACTCGGTTCCTATCACCTGATCCCGACGGCTGAGCTTGTCTGCTGCCACATTCCTCTTGCCTGGAATGTAGCGGGCTGACAGCTCTACTGAGTGTGCCACGGCCCACTCGTGCACCTGCAACTGATGCAACGGGAGGGACACTAGGCCCCCCTGTTTGTTGACGTACGCCACTACCGTGGTGTTGTCGCTCATCAACACCACTGAGTGTCCCACCAGACGATCTTGGAACTCTTGGAGAGCGAGGAACGCTGCCTTGAGCTCCAGGACTTTGATGTGAAGGTGCTTGTTGTGATGATTCCACACACCCGCTGCCAGCAACTCCTCCAGGTGTGCGCCCCATCCCTCGGTCGATGCATCTGAAAACAGTAACATCTTGGGGGGGGGGGATAGGGGGGGGGGGGGGGGGGGGGGGGGGAAATGCAAAAGGGCACTCCTCTTAAGAGGTTCCCGTCGTCCAGCCACCAGGCTAGGTCCTGCCTCACCTCCTCCGTGAGAGACACGGGGAAGAAAGGTGGGTCTCTTGCCTGTGACCAACACTCATTTAGTCTCCATTGAAGAGACCGCAGGTGAAGACGCCTGCGAGGGACTAACTTCTCGAGAGACGACAGGTGACCGATCTCGACCTGCCACTGCTGAGCTGGCTGCTCCTGTAGGGACAGGAACCCTCCTGCTGCCTCCCTGAACCTGCTGATCCGCGAGTCTGCGGGGAAGACTCTCCCTGCTACCGTATCGATCAGCGTGCCCAGGTACTTCATCCTCTGCTTGGGCTCGAGATCTGACTTCTCGTAATTCACTACAATCCCCAGATCGCGGCAGAATTCGAGGAGTCGATCTTTGTCCTGTAGCAACTGCAAGCGGGAGCTCGCCAGGACTAACCAATCGTCGAGATACCTCAGAAGACGTATCCCTACCGAGTGGGCCCAAGCCGACACCAGCGTGAACACCTGTGGGGCGGTAGAGAGACCGAAACAAAGTGCCCTGAACTGGTAGTCCCGTTGAGGATGAAGCGGAGGTACTTCCTGGAGGATTGATGGATGGGTATCTGGAAAAACGCGTCCCTCAGATCCACAGAAAGCATGAAGTCATTCTCCCTGATGGAATCAAGCACTGACTGTGCTGTCTCCATCGTGAACAGAGTCTGGGGAACGAATCGGTTCAAGGGAGAGAGATCTATCACTGGGCACCAGCCCCCCAAGGTGGAAAAGTTGACTGAAGAAGCCCGGTGACTGATCCCACCCGACCTCCACAACTCGTTTGCTCGGCATGGCTTCTACTTCCTGACGTCCTTGTCGTGACGTCATAATACAGGACTTAAAAGAAAGTTCTAATTCCGAAAAATAATTACTTAAATTTGAGTCAGATTCGAGTTACTTTTTCAATAATGAATATTTTCAAATTAATCATCATAAATGTGTAAAATATTGATGTTTTACTATTTATTTAAATAAGTATCTAGTGCACGCTTCGTCGTAGTCTTCTGCCAAAACAGTAGTTTCCTTAAAAACGTCGTGGGCAGTGACCGTGTTCCGATTGTTGTGATGAAAGTGCCCCAGTGTCTATGGGTACAAGTGGTGTGCGGATTTATCACAGGAAATGGGAAGTTTGTTGACACAAGCGACTCCACAAACATCGAGATGGCGTCAATCTTCGAAGATATTTAAGCGTAAGTAAAAATTTCGAAAGCGTTTTGGAGAAATTTGCACTGTGTTGGCCACCTTTTTCACTACCCTCTGTTTAAAGGTTTAAATTTGGCCTTAATTTCTAACTATAGAAAAAATACTTACTTCGAAAGGAGAGTAGAGGTCTTTAGCCCCGTCTCTCACTAACAACAAATCGCGACTGCTGCCCATCTCCCATGTCAGGAGGCGTTATAAGTACTTTTTCGGAGGGTGGCATGCCGAGACCGTCTGTGAGTTGGGCCAATCCATGCGCTTGTTTACCCTAGTTACAGGCAGCCCCACCCCCCCAAAAGTAACAGTAAATTTTTAATAAGCAATCCAAATACAGTAG
This sequence comes from Macrobrachium nipponense, assembly GCF_015104395.2. NCBI lineage: Eukaryota > Metazoa > Arthropoda > Malacostraca > Decapoda > Palaemonidae > Macrobrachium > Macrobrachium nipponense. The sequence goes on along the minus strand of NC_087220.1, from coordinate 28,347,038 downwards.
GAAACTTTAATTTCCAAAGAAATACCAGACGCAGAGTTATTAACTAGATAGGTATACCATTTTTACTTACTAAATGCCACATGTCAATATTGGTGGTAGGCTACACAATGCTCTTGCCCTCAGCCTATGCTTGATAGGAAAATGTAGGGGGAAAAACCAGCGACTACCAACCCTTATCAAGGTTTTCAGGTCTTATTTAAATGGTGAAACAAGAATACAATTACAACTCCAAGCATACCATTCAAAAGATTGTTTCGTCAACATAATGTGATATATGAAAGCCCCATACGAACAAAAATAAGCATGTGACGCTCTTCGTAAAATATGTTTTCAAGGCAGTTTTGAAATCCAATATGGCGGCTACCGTGGGATGTACTGGTTTTGATCAGTGACGAAAATCATCTTTCCCAGCCTTCCCAGCAATCATTTGAACAATGTTAGCGTATGTATGTAACGTTTATTGATCTTACTCAAGATTGCAGTTGTAATCAGCACAATAAAACAACATTTTGTTGCCTATATTACTGAAAGTATGAAACTTTATTCCCAGGGTCATGGTTTGAACTGAATTCATTCTTACCTTGTAATCGGTGGTTTTTATCCTTACTGCCATCACAACTGAAACTCCAAAGTGCTTATTTGATTGTTATTATACACATTTTGGTCTCAGTTCACTCCACATTGCACTTTAAACAAGTTGCTGTTCCTGGTTCCTAAGCGCACGCGCCACAAACACAGTTACGAACAGCAGACGACGAAACTGCAAAGTTTTATTCCCTAAATTGTTTACTTTACTCGTTATTTAGTTCAAATTTACTTTGTTATTTAAAAATTTTAATTTAATTCATGTATATTATCCCTTTTTTGCAATGAAATTACCCTGAAAAATTACAGATACTTCTAAAGTAGATACAATCAAATGTTTCTAACGTTTTCGTACATCTGGCTTTCGAAAACCATAGAGGAACGACTACGGATAAGTGAATTATATACATATTTGTTTTTTTTTTTGCTTTTTTATTTTTGCTAGCACTTTTCATTGATTTCAGTCTATATTAGTATTTTGAATTTCTTTAATAACCGTATGCCAGAAATAAATGTAACCTTTAATGTTTGCATGCTAAGAATGGCAAAATCATCGTTGCCACATTAGTGGAGGCTTCACACATACGCCGTTTCATTATTATAAACTGTTTCCATTAATTCTAGTTGTCATAGTACTGCAATAATGATAAAATTGCTTTAATATTTATGTATATATACTTCCAATACATAGCCTAATTTCACCAATTTCAACATTTTGTGTGTAGTCTTATACCCAGTTTGGAGGGTCAACACATACCGAATGGCAACAGAGAGAGAGAGAGAGAGAGAGAGAGAGAGAGAGAGAGAGAGAGAGAGAGAGAGAGAGAGAGAGAGAGAGGCGAAGGAACGAAAAAGGAAATGGGTGGCGGTGGAGGGGGGGGGAGAGGGTAGGTGGAGCTTTATACACGTGTTCGTATCCATTTCTGCATAATGGAGTTTTTGTCTCTTGGTACAAGGACAAGTGTCGTTATTCTTTAAGATTAGTGATTCTCGATACCCTTATAAATTACGGCACTGGGTGTAATGCACTATAGCAAAATCTCGTTCTGATACGAGTGTTCGTTACAGAAATAGGTATTGCCCAAAAACGTGCTTGCACTGTCTCTGAAACCCATAGTAGGTATGCTGCTTAGTTGTCAATCAAGTTTTTTGTAATCAAGTATTTTTTACAAGCTAGCTATTGAATAAATTTGTATTTTTCTCAGTCAAAACATATGCCCCTCAATGGTAACTTTCCTCTTTTAACGACTTTCTGGTCATTGCAAATTTGGCCCCATAATTTCTTATGGTGCGAAAATCTGGCAGTAAAACATCTTCAAATATCCAAAAAGTAAATAATAAAGATATATATGCGCATTACGATTATACCAATTACATGAAAAGCTGATAATCTGCATGAATAACTGGTAAACTGTTCTGCAAGAAAGTTGAGTAAAGCAATTATTTACAATAGGTACGAAAATCAAGATGTCGTGACGTCATAATACAGGACTTGAATGAACGTTCTAATTCCAAAAAATAATTACTTACTAAATTTGAGTCAGAATCGAGTTACTTTTTCAATAACGAATATTTTCAAATTAATCATCATAAACATGTAAAATATTGATGTTTTACTATTTATTTAAACAATTATCGAAGTGCACTCTTCGTCGTCGTCTTCTACAAAACAGTTGTTTACTCGGTGAGGAAAAGTTTTCAGATTGTTGTGATGAAAGTGCCCCAGCGTCTGTGGGTACAGGTGGTGTGTGGATTTATCACAGGAAATGGTTAGTTTATTGACACAAGCGACTCCGTAAACATCGAGATGGCGTCAATCTTCTAAATACTTCGAGTTATAAGTAAAAATGTTAAACGCGTTTTGGTGAGATTTGCACCAAGTTTGACACCGTTTTCACTACCCTCTGTTTAAATCTTAAAATTTGGCCTTAATTTCTAACTTTGGAGAAAATACTTACTTCAAAAGGAGAATAGAGGTCTTAAGCTCCATTTCTAACCAACAAGTCGTGACTGATGCCCATCTCCGATGTCAGGACGCGTTATAATGTACTTTTTTTGGGATTGTTCACGTTGATCGTACATGGTCCACTCTGTACCCTGCAGTTTTTTACCCTAAATGCCACAAGTCACCATATTGGGACCCCAATATTGGTGGTAGGCTACACAATGCTCTTGCCCTCAGCCTACGTTTGATAGGAAAATGTAGGCCACTGTTACCAAGAGAGCGCCCTACTTTAGTTTACTAAGTTTGAATCTTCCTTTCCATGGTGCCGGTGGTCGTGTTTGTTTGTACTTTGAGTGCAAAAATTTCCTAGTAGCTAGCCCGACTATGGTAAAATACCGAACGGCCGGCCTCTACTACAGAGAGACCATCTTCCCGAAAAACGGAAATTCTGGCCTTAATTTGTGACTTGGGAGAAAAAAAATTACTACGAGAGGAAAGTAGAGGTCTCGAAAATGTTTCTTCCACGGACGCTGGCTATTGACTAATGTCTATCCTAACTCCTGGGGGTTAGAAGACTTGTTACAGTACTACTGTTTCGGGAAGGTGGTCGCGCTACGGTAAAGGCCAGGTGGCCTTTCGACATTTTACCCTACGTCATACAAAAGCTGTCATAATTGGTTACGTTTAATGCTATATGCTCCTTAGTAGTTGACCTTTGGGAGAAGGGGGGCGGGGAAACCACCCAATTCCTACAGCAAAGGAACCCCTGGGCCGGGCGTGCAGCAGAAGGCTTGGGCTACGACCATGCTCGAGAAATAGGAAGCTAAGTAGTACCTATAGCTAACCAAGCCTAGATTACGTACTTGTTAATAATAATAATACCAACTACACTTAGCTTACGCTGACAATAATTGATATAATTACCCAAACTATCAGTAATAGCAGAACCTTGTCCGGTAATCAACGAAACAAAATGTACCACGAGACACTCGTGCCGATGTCGGCGCGACACAAGTCGACAACAACAATTTTCGTAGTAGTAGTAGCGTGTGGATTCCTTCCACGTGATCGAAGGTGACGAGTAGGCATTATCTCTATAACGGCACATCCGAATGAGGCAGCCGTTCTAAACCAGGGTGCGAATTCCAGGTTTTCATGGCTGCGGGACGTGGTGGAAATTGTAATCAAGGATGTTTGGTATTATATACATATTATTTGGGATGCATTTTTTGAGGATGACAATTTTGGAAAGGCACTTTACAACGGCACATCCGGATGAGTCCACTCCTTTCTTCTATAGCAGAGGTTCTCAACCAGGGGGGATTCCCCCCTAGGGGGAATATCAGGTTTTCAAGGGGCTGGGAATGTTGACAAGGATCATTATTACTATATACAAATTGATCTAGAATGCACCTTTTGAGGCAGACAAAATCAGAAATGGGGGTTGGGAATGACGTTCTGATATATGGTAAAGGGTCCATAGGCTAAAAAGAAAAGAAAAAAAATAATAATTGAGAACAATTATTGCACTATAGAATTAGCCGATATCGTTGAGAGGAAAGGAATGTTAAACTCATCTTTAAAAACAGTTCGCCTCTTTTGGCTTCTATAATATTGTTCAGTATGCCCATGCTGTAAAACTTGTGGGCTTAGTAAAGTCTCCACTTGTGAGAAATGAAGCTGCCCTCAGTCTCAATCGTGACACAGAGGAGAATAGTGAATGGTGCAGTGTGTGGTATGAGGTTGAGCTCCAGTCAAACGAAAATACAATTATTATAGTGGTTAGGAGATCTCGTACTACAGTTTTTCTTCCTCGTCCTCCCCTTCCTGTGGATGGGGGGACTCTGCTGAATGAGTCTGAAGCCTTAACCTTTAAAACACATCTTACTTTTGAGAAACATCTCATTACAGTTTCAGCAAATAAACCAGGAGAGCCATAGTTAGCTATAGTACATAATAACCCACATATTTATAGCATTGCTAAAACCAATGTGACCTGTTTTTAGGTCATTTCGTCCTTCATTTACTAGAATACTACTTTATCCAGTGTGGATGTCTATACTTCTGTCAGAGATTTGTCTCTTTTAGACAGCGGTTTGTGGTGGTAGGTTTCTGTTTCCTAATATTATCAGTTATGACTTGGACCATCGACGGATGGTCTCTTATATTTGTCGATTTTTCATAATTTGTATTTTAACAGAAATCTTTCAGATTCGCTGTCGAACTTGTCAGTTCCAGAGTTTTTTTGATCCTCACGCCGTTCGACTGTGGAACAGCACAGAGTCAAAGTATAGAACAGCCTCTCTACCGAGGATATGTCGTGCAATTGGAACTTTAATAAAAAGTCCAAGCGAAGATGCAATGCATTACTACCATAATAATGTTCTCCCCGCATTTAAAATATTTTCATCTATTTTTTTTATTTATCCATTATTACTATTTTTTAAATAAGTGAGCTCTCTTCTTTCTGCATTACCCTTTAGATTCTGGTTACTTCCTAATGATCACCGCATTCTTTGGAGCTTGAGTTTCAAGTCAATGGCTCCTGTGGCCTTGTTCCATGTGAACAGGGTTCATCTTCTGAATAATAATAATAATAATAATAATAATAATAATAATAATAATAATAATAATACCCAGTCGAATTGGAGGACTGTGATAGACAGGCCCCCCCCAAAAAAAAAAAAAAAACAAAATAATAATAACCAATGATTAGACTTAGTTTTCTATGACAGTAATCGTAAATAGATAAAAAAAAAAAAGTCCTAGGGGTGGCTATAATGACTGTGATCTACCATATTTTTATTATATAATAATCATTAAAGTTAGTATCGGTAAAAGAAAAAAAAAAAACACTGGAGCATGATGCATATTAGTAACACCCTGTTTTTTTTTTTTTATAAGAGAAGATTACATACCGGCATTTATATGACTGTTTAAAAGAATGTTATAATACTAACAAAGACTTTTCATTGTAATTGTCGCGAAAAAAAGTTAGAAGAAACAGTATTGGTGCAAATAGAGTAAGTTGTGGCACTCTTGCACCCCTCCCCACGGATCACAACAACCCACAATGCACCAGTCAAACAGCAGAGCTTCGACATGCCCAATCGCACATGCAAGGCTTAATACACAACTCTTTCATTTCTGTACCTCCGTTCATATTGCCTTTCTTATATCTTACTTTCCACCCTCTTCTAACATAATTGCTTCATAGAGTAACTGCTTTGAGTTTTTTTTTCCCGAGAGAAAAACAAGGTGGTGGCCCAAGCTAAAGCAAAGTCGTATGATGTGTATAATGAGCTGGGGACAAAAGAAGGATTAAAGAAGATGAGCAAGCTATCAAAGGCTAGAAATAAGAGCACCAAAGATATTACATATATCAAACAAATAAAAGATCAAGATGGTGTACTGCTTAGAAAGAAGGAAGACATTGTGAAGAGATGGAAAGAATATTTCGAACAGTTGTTAAATGAAGAAAATAATAGACTAATAAGAGAGGATGGGCAAGTGAACATTGGCATGGTAATGAGGTTTTCAAGGCAAGAGGTACTAAATGCACTGAAGAAGATGAAGAATGGGAAGGCAACCGGACCAGACATGATTCCTGTAGAAGCATGGAAAGCATTAGGAGATGAAGGAGTGGATATACTGTACGATCTTATGATAAAGATCCTTGAACAGGAAAAGATACCAAATGAGTGGCGTGGGAGCATATTGATCGCAATTTTTAAAGGGAAAGGCGATGTTCAAGAGTGTGGTAATTATAGGGGCATTAAATTGATGTCCCACACTTTGAAGATACTGGAAAGGGTGATAGATGCTAGACTGAGAGAAGTACAAATAGGTAAAGAGCAGATGGGATTTATGAAGGGAAGGGAAACAACAGATGGTATATTTTGTCTGATGCAACTAATGGAAAAATTTCGGGAAAGGCAAAGTAACCTACATATGGTATTCATTGACCTTGAGAAGGCTTATGACCGAGTCCCGAGACAAGAGGTATGGAGGAGTCTGAGGGAGAAGATGGTTCCAGAGAAGTACGTGCGATTAATACAAGAGATGTACTGGAATGTATTTACCAGAGTGAGGAGCAGTGTTGGGGAGACAGAGGGTTTTGAGGTGCGAGTAGGATTACACCAGGGGTCGGCTCTGAGCCCATTTATCTTTAACATAGTGATGGATGTTATAATAGAGGAAGTAAGGGAGGCAGTACCATGGAACACATTGAATGCGGATGATATTGTTCTGTGCGCAGAGAGCAGGGAAGATCTGGAAATGAAATTGGAAAGATGGAGACAAGTACTGGAGGACAGAGGAATGAGAATAAGTAGATCTAAGACAGAATATATATGTGCACCACCACTGAGGGGGATGATAGAGAAAGTATTCAGCTTGGTGGAGAGCAAATAAAGAGAGTTGATAAGTTTAAGTATTTGGGATCTTTTGTTAATGCTGGAGGAAATATGGAAGAAGAAGTAAAACATCAGGTACAGGCAGGCTGGAACAACTGGAGAGCGGCCTCTGGAGTTCTTTGTGACAAAAGAGTACCGCTTAGGTTAAAAGGAAAATTTCACAAGACAACGGTAAGAACAGCAATGCTCTATGGTACAGAAACAGCAAGCATGATAAAAACAGAGCAGAAGATGGATGTGGCAGAAATGAGAATGCTTAGGTGGATGTCTGGGGTGACAAGAGAGGATAGGATCGGAAATGACTACATAAGGGGGTCGACTAAGGTGGTGGAAGTATGAAAGAAAGTGCAGGAGGGGAGGCTGAGATGGTATGGACTCCTGTTGAGAAGAGATGAGGACCACGCTGGGAGACATACTATGGGGATGGAGGTTCAGGGAAGAAGAAAAAGAGGGAGACCAAGAAAGAGATGGAAGGACTATGTGAGAGGAGACTTACATGAGAAGGGAATTGATGAGGCAGAAGCGCAGGATAGAAATAGATGGAAATGGCTCATCCGCAACGGCGACCTCATATAAAAATGGGAACCAGCTGGGAAGAAGAAGAGTAACTGCTTTGAGGTTTTTTCCTCCTACCTTTGCAACCTTTTACTCTCAAATTTCCTTTCAGAGCTGATGATGTCATAGGTCTCAGCACTCGGCCTTCAGCCTAAATGGTTTATTCTGTTCTGTCCTATTCCAAGCCCAAACAACTAATAGGTCTGAGGGTTCACTCTTCAACTTCTCAACTGTTGTTATGAGCGCCAAAGGACCATAAAATTAAGACATGAGGGAAACTGGTCCGGGAAGAACTTAGAGGATACTTTCCAGTTCTGCTTTGAAAGTATTGCACAAAATTAGGTGAGACAGAATGTGTTCCTAGAACAGGATGAGCAGGAGAGGAGAGTGATCTCAGAGGAGTTTGAGAGGAGCTTCTGTGAGGTCATTCAGAGATGAAGTGGAAACTGAGAGTAGAAAGATTTGAATTTTGTAACGGGAAGAACACCTCCCAATTGCACTATGAATAAGTAGTTAGGAGAAAGGTGGATAGCAAGATGGAAGACAAGAATATGAATGGAAGTGCACCAAAAGGAATGAAAGGAATACTGCAAAGAACCTTATGTAATGCCTACATGAGGTACACTGACGGCACTAACCCTCTTTGGAGATGAGGTTCTAGAGATGGATGAGAAGGGAACGTAAATGATTTGAGGAGGTAATCCCCCCCCCCCCCCCCCGCCACATGAGGGGGAGGACGAGACTCTGTCCATATCTCTTTCATATTTGAGATTTCAGCCTCACAGAATCAATAATCAATAGGTTCATTCGGACATGGGAAGTCAAGGGAAAAGATACAACAAAATTGCTTCACTTTTAATCATGAAAAGGTTTGAGGATTAATTGCCAGTGGAAAAGAAACAGAACTTATAGACAAATTTACATGATAAAAGACGGAAACGAATTATCCAGTAAAGCTGAGGTTAAAGTCAGTACAGTTTCATTTTCAAGTCGAAGACAGGAAATGCTGAGAGCTACATAGAGGCTTCTAGTGTTTGTGCAGACATCTGTGTTTTTCCATCTCGCCGTTTCGGTCGATCCTGTGGGAAAGAAGAGGTAGAAACACTAAGTGAGAGAAAAGAACTAAGCACTGACATATACAATCATATAGATGGTTAGTTAGAGCCTTCCGGTGCTCAGCACTGCCTGGGCTGCTAGACCTCCAATGCCCTTTTGTCGACCTGAGTTGACCTTGGTGCCTATTTCCATCCTTGGTTGGTTGGTGACAGGGCGGGATCATACCAAGGACCTTGTTAATGGGAGCGGTTGGTATCTTGTGATGGGGGTTGCTAGCAACAGGCCCTTCTGCATAATGGCAGGCTCGCCTCCTGATTAACTACAAGCCAACTTTTGTTTCCAGAGACATTATTCTTCTCTTCCAAAGCTTTTCCAGAGATTTGCTGCTGTCCTGGCTCCTATTATATTTACATTTCATTTCTATTTCTAATTCAATCTAATAAAGATCGTATGTAGATCCTGCTAACATAGCATCCATCATCTAGTTCAGCGGTTCTTAAACTTGGTGTTGCCACGCCCCCTCAAAACGTTGGTCCTTCCCCATGACGCCCCCTTTGCATCCATGAGTGCAATTCCCGTCCAGATTAAAATGAAAATCTAAAAAAGAGAAAGAGAAGTGGCTTCGAGAGATATGGAGGGAGGCAAATAATCACAAAACATGGTGAACTCTACGAGTCTTAACTAGAGTAGTAGACTATAGGAAGCTAACGTTACAAGGGGATACCTTTGCATTTTTCATAAACTTCTGAATCTTAGTTCCTCTTTTAGAACTTTCGCACCTCCCCTGGAAATTCCTGACAACCCCCCCACCCCAGGAAGGGCGTGTCCCCCAGTTTAAGAATCACTGATCTAGTTTTTCATCTAAGTGTACCAACAAGTCTAACAGAGATTCTTCTTTACAAACTGTGTAGCCAGCTGCCATATCCCTTCCAGAAACTATAGCTTCATCTTCTGAATAATAATAATAATATCGATATCATTTTTCCAATCCCATTTCCTCTAGTCACTTCAGACATACCAAATAAACCACCACTTTGTCTGGACCCTACTTTTGCATCTAAATCACCAAGCTCAGCTATCCGATTCCATTCTACAGACTCTGCCAGGAGTGAAGTCCTACTTCCCAGAACATTTTTTATTTTATTTTATTTTTTACTCTTGTCTATTCCTATACTACAAACAGTTACTGGCAACCTCTCTGCTTCCGCAGAAACAGTCGCTCTTTGTCACTCTGGTGTTTAAACTCATATGAGGGACGAAACATAAATTCAATTTCAAAAGATTGAGAGAAAATATTCTTCAGACAACAAGCAGCAGCTTCAGACCATTGCTTTGAAGGGATAATATACACAGGCACACACACATATTGTACAGAAATCAACTCTTCTCGTAATGTACCTAGCTTGCATCTTTCCTTAAAATTAGAGTAGTTCTCGTGATGATGAATGATACAAGATATATGCCACATTAACTCCCCTGTATGAAGGAATTACTTCCATATTTCCATTTTGGAGGACCTATCAGGCCTTGTAGTGATTCATTTGACCCTCATACTATACCTAATGGAGAGCAGTTGTTGCTAGTTCAGTTAAATCTGGGGAGTCAATCTTTCACTCACTTCCATCTTTTATCTAGTCTTGAGACTGGCTTAAGCGAGAGATCTTCTCGCTGACAATTTCCTGATTGTACATTAAATTTTCATCTCCCTTTTGGGAAAAGGTTCTTGTCCTATTTGTTTATGAGTTACAGGTGAAAATTGTGAACTTTAAAATGTAACAAAAAACTGAAAGGAGAGAAATTTTGGTTGCGTCCCCAGAGGGTAAATTGTAACACAATTATGGGATTATTAGTTAAATAATAAGAATTTTGTATGATAAGATTTTGTGCATTTTTCCATATAAAGACATTAAAGATGACATACCTTCCATTTCAGTGCACCAGGGACATCTTAGGGCCTAGACCCTCCCCTAGGAGCACCCCCACCTCCTGGGCGTCCTCCATTACCTCCTGGGCCTCCTGGGCGTCCTCCACCAGCACCGCCTCCTCGGGGTCCTTGACCACCACCACTGCCTCCTGGGCCTCCAGTGCTTCCTTGTCCACTGCCTCCTGGGAACTGACCACCTCCTGGGGATTGACCTCCTGGGAACTGACTACCTCCTGGGAATTGACCACCTCCTGGTGATTGACTACCTCCTGGAAACTGACTACCTCCTGAGAATTGACCACCTCCTGGGGATTGGCTACCTCCTGGGAACTGACCACTTCCTGGGAACTGACCACTTCCTGGGAACTGACCACCTCCTGGGGATTGACTACCTCCTGGGAACTGACCATCTCCTGGGAATCCACTACCTCCTGGGAACTGACCATCTCCTGGGAATCCACTACCTCCTGGGAACTGACCACCTCCTGTTGGGTCTTGACGACGAACTCTCATCAGTTCCATCGTTTCTCCCTGTAGCGTGAAAGGCCAGTCAGTGAGTAGTGAGTGATGAAAATCATATAAATCTGATGACCAAAATATATCCCAGAGGATTATGAACTCTTGATAACAAGTTAAGAGACACAAAGAAATCCAAAGTTCTGTGAGCTGAATTTTCACTAAAATTTAAAGTTGTAAATTTAGTACATTATGGTTATACGGGGCTAGGGACGAGGTAATCTACTCAGTTTGCAATAGGAATAGAATTATTGAAGGTCAGTACTGCATGATTAAATAGACAGAAGAAGAAGAAGATCTGTTCCGTAACCAGACAATCTTCTTTGATTTCTTCAGCATGGCAATGTTGCAAAGGCAAAGTGTCAACCTGAACCTAAACCTGAGCCTGAGCTCTATTCTCTCTGCTGCTCCTCTTACTGACAAAAGCTGGATTAGCCCAAAGAAAATGTAAAAAATTAAGCAATTTCTGCTAACAGTGGGTGGCCTTCAGAGTATAAAACAAGAAAAATGTCGCTCCTACTTTCCTGCTTTAATTGCCTGAACATGGGTGCAGTCCCTGTACAGAAAACTTACACTATATTAGCCAGTTCGTACACCTACCAATTGGAAGTCTTATACAAATCCCCAACAAAACACACACATGCTCTCCCCATTCACGCCTGTCTTGCAATGCACTCTTATTCTTTATGGAAAATACCTAAGACCCTTTCTAACCAATATTTCTCTCATTGCATTTTCCAGCATTTTGTAGATCGCCCATCCTTTTGTTTCCTAAAACTTCCTAGTATCCCCATTATTTCCATATGACTGACCCACCTTAGTAAACAGATCTATGCTTTCATCTGTACCGTTTTACCATATCTGTATACTTCCATATATCTCACCCTTCAAATTCTTCTTGTGTTCTGTATACATCACAAAAAGTCCCAACATTTTAACATTCAATGTATCATTTTCTTAGCACCCTTTTCCCCTCATTAATATTTAAGCCTCTGAGAAATTTCGGAATTCAGGTGCTCTGTACGACCAAATCGAAAAGGAATCTTCTCAGTATCCGGAAAGGAGTTGTTGGTTAATATAAGTATTTGAGAGTAGATATCGAGGATAAGACAACACTGAAGAAGAGGCTGTTCACGTGATTTATAAGGCAAGGAATATGTAGCACGGTGTGTGCCAAAGATCAGCCAGAGACTTTAGCTGCAGTATTTTAGAACAGAAGAAGAAGACTCCTAAGGGAGAGAAATATGGAAGCAAATCGACTTGGCAAAATGGTAACACGAATGAAAGCGTGAATCAGTTCTCTGGAGTGGTTTAGTCTCGTGTGGAAAAAATGGGGGACGGTAGTATATTTTACAGTGATGGAGAAAAGCCTTAATTAAGTCAGAGAGCAGAATGAAAATTGTGAATAGAAAATGGCAGTTTTAGGAAAAATAGATTGTACACAAAGTAGCGTATGCCAGCACCAATGTTTACTAGTTCATGAAGTAGCCTCAAGAGAAGTCGGCCTATGCATTCAGGGAGGCTGATGAAACGAATTGTCCAAAAGTCAAGAGCAACTGGTTCTTGGAGGGATTGAAAATCAGCTGTTGAAACCACAGTTGCTTGAACAGCAGGAAATAGGTACTGGTTCTGAATGCTTAAGAAATTTGTATAGATCGTTGGTTTATAAAAACATGACGAATGCCAAAACGGGAGGAGTGGATATAAACTGTTTGTCTAGAAACAAATTGTTTAGATGGCATTCAACACAAGTAAATCTGTGACAGGAAAATCGTGATAGTTTGTTACATAAAACTGAAACTTGAGTAAGCCTTAAAACCCTTCATTAGAAAATCTCAAGCGCTAATGCTGCAGATGGAAACTGGACTGATTTCCCTGTTGGAGGGCTCCAACAGGGAAATCAGTCCAGTGAGAGAAAAAGAAGAGATGGAAATAATGCAAAGCTATGTGAAACAAAATGACAAAGAAAAAATAAAACAGACAAAGTTGTGACTCACGCAGACTACAGAAAAAAAGAAAAAAAAAAATTGACTCGGATTGAACTTCCACAATTCTAACAACTCGACTTGGAAGAAATTTCCATATTTTGGTCATATCTGGGACGAAACTCGTAGAAATCTGTGCGATACTAAACATAGCAAAATTAAATGCGAAACTACTAAAACTGACCGCAAATCTATCACTACGTGTCTGGGAAGAACAAGAGGTGAATACAAAACAATGGAAATGCTCTTATGATAACATACTCTATCATAATAATAATTTCACCCAGACAAGAGCCTTTCAATGAAGTATCTTGAACAGTAAAAAAACGATTCCTCGGAAAGGAGACTCGAAGAAGAGAAATATCAGACTTAAGCCAAACCTACAAAGTGCCATAAACTACAGTGTTTACTGCTTTTCAGGAGACTGACCTTTGCCTCAGAGGCGATGAGGGAGACGAGGACTGCTAAGACCACCAGAACCTTCATGGTTCGCCCGAAAGAGACTTCTGAATAGGAAGCCATTGCTGCCAGTTGACACAGTCGAGCTTCCTTTTATATGGCGAAGATAGCTCTGCATCGCCAATCAAGGACAGATCAAAGCCATCTATTTATCTCTTTTATTCCGTTCAGGAAGCGGAAGATTAAATGTTTTGAAAGAATCGAGCGCAACGAACAGCACCGTTTCCTCTTCACTGGTCTCTCTTACGTCAGACGACAACAGAGGAATCGAACGATGTCATCTGCTTAGCCATCTGGATAACTGACGACTATAAACGAGTCGTTTATATAGTCGAGTAATAATGGTTAGTAGTATTACTCGCATCATTATGCACCTGACGAATGCGTTGGTGATGTGTCTCAGTATTCATATGTAGTAAATAATGACCGAATAATCAACTATGTTTATACTGTTCCTTGTTGGCACATGTGTAACTTCTAAGTTTCAGTAATAAATAAAAGAATATATATATATATATATATATATATATATATATATATATATATATATATATATATATATGATATATATAATATATATCTCTATATATATATATATATATATATATATATATATATATATATATATATATATATATAAATTAAAACATGTTTTTATTAAAAAGACTAAAAAGTAAGAAAAAAATATATTTTTGAGACAATGTGGGAATTTTTTACAATTAATCTTGTCTACAAAAAATATATCATGGACCCCAAAGACGGAAGAAAATAATAAAAAAAAAATATTTTTCTTTTCTTGTTCCCTCCATCTTTGGGATAAATGATTTTTTTTTTGTAGTCATGATTAATTGTCAGAAATTCCTGGTTTGTCTCAGAAGACCATTCTTTAAAACTTGATGCATTTAAATAAAACGATGTTTTAATTTTCTTCAAAATATTTTTTATTTTATACTTCTTAGTTCTGACAGAAATTGTATGTAGCCGATTTATGATTTTAGATAACGAAACTGATAACCGTTTACGGGGAGGTAGAGGGAAGGGGGAGGGGGATGGGAGAAGGAATGGGAGAGGGAAGGGGTGGAAGAGCGAAGAGGAGGGGATGGAATAAGGAAGTGAAGGGGAATGGGAGAGGGAAGGGGATGGAAGAGGGAAGGGTAGGGGAGTGGGGGGAAAATGGAAGGGGGTGGGGATGGAGTTACAAGACTTGACACAGACAGACAGACGCACGAGTCAAGTTAAATGCAAGAGCATGTATTAAGTATTCTTTCTGAATAATCAAGTCTGCTTAAATACTGCTTCTGAATACTTACACAATACTTACTTCAGTTATACAGACTGACTGAATATCCTGTATTCAGGAAAAACATTACATTCTTTTGTGTTTAAATATTTCTTCGTAGTTCATTTCATAAGGAATCTTCAAACTTCAGGTTGCTAGTTCAGTATTGCACTATTGCTATTTCTTACTCAGAGAAATTCTATTATTATTATTATTATTATTAATTCAGAAGAAGAAGAAGAACCCTATTCATATGGAACGAGCCCACCAAAGGAGCCACTGACTTGTAATTCAAGCTTCCAGAGAATAAGGTGTTTATTCGAATCTTTAAGTTCTTTTTGCTTATTATGCCGAGGAAACAAATTTCTCTTCTCCTGAAGAAACCAACTGTGGCGAGGAAACGATCACTTGTTTTCGTCCATCATTGAGAAAAAGAAATTTCTGTTTAGACGATGGAAGAACAATAATTATGTCCACTGTGAGGAGACATCCTTCGGTGGATGCAAAGGAAAAAATTGCTCCATTTGTCCTTTCTGCTGCTGTAATCCACTGAATGATAAAATTGTACTAAAGTGATGCTTTCTTGACGCTTCGAGATACTTAAGATACCCCTGAATTCGTGGCTTACTTAACTTCGAGACAGGTATGAATATAATTGAACGGAGACGAAACTAGAAGCAAATTCGCTCTTACAGAGACCTGAAGTTAATTGGAGGAGGACGTGGAAGCGAAATTTGACCAGTTTATAAAAAGAAAAACCTTTACAAGACCAAGGAGGTTTAATAGGGACTAAGATGAATTACTTCCATCATCGCCTCCAGCGACGCGAGGCAAACAGGGCTTCAGTAAAAAAAGCCAGTCACGTCTTTCCTGTGTTTTTATCTTCTGCAAATCACTACACTGTTGGTATTACGCAAGATTCTTAGCAGAGTTCCTTTGGCCCATAGCTGCGACCCCTTTCATTCCTTTTGCTGTACCTCCGTTCGCCTCTTTTCTTTTATACTTCTTCCCACTCTCTCCTATAAATTGTTTTATAGCGCAACTGCTTTAAGGTTTTTTCCTCCTGTTACACCTTTCAATCATTTCTACGCTTATATTTCCCTTTCAGTGCCGAATGACCTCATAGGTGCCAGTGCTTGGCCTTTGTCCTTAAGCTCTATCTTCCATTCCCGTCACCTCCTGTTCATCATTGTCCCAACTACACTTTGGAGTTCTGCTGTTTCCCTCCTGATTCCAGATTCCTGATATTTCTTCTTCGATTCTGATGCGCAAATCGACAATATTTCTCCATATATAATTTCATTATTATTATTATTATTATTATTATTATTATTATTATTATTATTATTATTTAGAAGAGGAAGAAGAAGAAGAAGAAGAAGAAGAACCCCATTCATAAGGAACAAGCCCACCAAAGGGGCCACTGACTTGTAATTCAAGCTTTCATGTCCGTAAAGAAATACAGATCGCATTGGAGTTGTGTCTGTCATCTTAGAATAGAATAGAATATAAAATTTAAGCCAAGGGCCAAGCGCTGGGACCTGTGAGGTCATTCAGCGATGAAAAGGAAATCGACAGTGAGAAAGCTTGAAAGGTGTAACAGGAGGAAAACCTCAAAGCAGTTGCATTAGGAAGCAATCTTTAGAGAGGGTGGGAAGTCAGATGGAAGAAAGAGCATATGAACGGAGGTGATGTAAAAGGAATGAACCACATAAGGTGCAATGACGGCACTTAACCCCGTAAGGGTATGTGTAATCTTTCTATAGGAGCATATTTCAATTTCAAGACACTTTATATATATATATTATATATATATATATATATATATATATATATATATATCTATATATATATATATAGATAATATATATATAGATATATATTATATTATATATAAATGTACCATAGAAAGTACCATTTTCCCATAAAATGTATCATATTGTCCTGAAGTACTATGTTGTGTTTTAAAGGTAAAAATTCACTGGGAATAAAAAGCCAAATTATTGACGAACTATAATTGAAACGTAGCTTCTTCATCACTATACTCTGTTTTTTTCCATCCGTCCACCCGCCTGTGGTGTTTTTGTATGGTAACACTGCGTCCCGGGCTTTAGATAGTTACATTCAGCAATTATAATAATATCCTATTTCGAATATTAACGGTGTAATTCGCAAACAGTAAATTATTAAAACACTTTTCAGTTGTAAATGTATACCCAGATAACCTTTTATTTACCTAAAACTTTTACACAGCGTAACTATCTAAAGCCCGGGACGCAGTGTTACCATACGCAAACACCACAGGCAGGTGGACAGATGGAAAGAAAGCAGAGTATAGTCATTTGTTTTTCATGCCTAATGCATAATGCCTTCCCGGGAATTTAACGCTATGAATTAAAATACGACTAAGATTGTCTTAGATGATGCATTCACTGGAATCATGGTAATATACGTGTTTTACACCAACTTCTGTGTGTATTGATACTTAGCGAATAAATCCAATGCCACTAACAGCGTTTGAGGATGAAAACGAGATTGACTTATGAGGAATACTACTGCTTGAAAAAAGAAAGAAAATGGTTGTTACCGGTACTGATTGGATAATAAAGCTTGCCTTATTTATCAGCAACATCTGAGGAATGAACACTGAAAGCTCTGTGCAGTTTATCAGCAATAAAATAATTTTGCATTTCTGCTGTTACTTCCCTTCAAGACATGGAGGAGTGTTTCCTCCATTTTATTTTGTTCATAGAAGTCCGTTCATGTTAACCGCGTTTAGCCTGGATGGGAAGTCATGCTACTCTCTGCTTTATGGTCTATCGCCACACGGTTGTAATGATTGTAAACAGTTCTAGTCTTTCTGATTTTCGGAAAACTGAGTCTCCTTCAACTGACAATAATCAATACGGACAGAATCTGACAGATACTACCAGCCTTGATTTTTTTTTATATAATTCAGTAACAATTTTCTTAACAGAAAAACACATTGAAAATTGTTACAAATTTAGACAGACTAACTTTGAAAACAAAATATTCAGAAAAAATAAGTTAAATATTTACTTTACGAAATACAGGAACATATTCAGTTGAGACATTATGTACTGTACCAAGATGAACCAACTTTTCTTAAATTGTACCAAAAATCTGAAAGACGTACCATGTACCAGAAAACGGGAAGTTGTACCAAAATGATACAAATGTACCATATCCAGCAACCCCTAGCGTACATTGATACTTTTTTTTGTTTGGGGGGAGGGGCTTACCATCATACAAATATTAAGAATACATTTATGACCTCATCCGTACCGGGGGAGTGGGGTTATTGCAGTCAGTGCACCTCATGGGGGTCACTGTTAGCATTATTATGTAAGGGTTCTTTGCAGCTCTCCATCGGCCCCTAGCTGCAACCCCTTTTCATTCCATTTACTGTACCTCCATTCATATCTTTCTTCCATCTTGCTATCCACCCTCTCCTAACAATTGATCCAAATTGCAACTGCTTTGAGGTTTTCCTCCTGTTGCGCCTTTCAAACCTTCTTACTGTCAGTTTCAGGGTTGAATTACCTCGTAGATCCCAGTGCTCGGCCTTTGGCCTAAACTCTACATATTCCGTTCCAAATGTATGACC
This sequence comes from Macrobrachium nipponense, assembly GCF_015104395.2. Taxonomy (NCBI): domain Eukaryota; kingdom Metazoa; phylum Arthropoda; class Malacostraca; order Decapoda; family Palaemonidae; genus Macrobrachium; species Macrobrachium nipponense. The sequence continues at coordinate 28,328,691 of NC_087220.1, read as the reverse complement.
TCGCTGTCGTCATGGAGTCTCTCCTGAGTATCTTTGTGAAACTCCCGGAAGCCCCGGCCTTGGGAATGAGTCAGGAATGTGTTGTGTACTGCGCATGTCTACTACACATCCACTTGTCGCTAAGGACAAGACCAGCGGACCGCGTAAGTGTTTCCTCCAGAGTGCAATCTTCGTGGAATCAGCGTCGCGAATTCCACCCGAGACTTCCTTCCTCCATAACGGCAAATGCTACTGCAGAGATGCGTCGATTTTTCTTATGTTGGGATTTGATGAAATGCTGTTGGGGTAGGCTCCTTAGGGGGATCAGTGCCGTCAGTGCACCTCATGCGGTGCACTGAAGGCATTAAGGTTCTCTGCAGTACCCCATTCCGCCCCTATCTGCACCCCCTTTCATTCCTTTAACTGTACCTCCGTTCGTATTCCCTTTCTTCTCTCTTACTTCCCACCCTCTCTAACAATTGTTTCATAATGCAACTGCTTTGAAGTTTTCCTTCTGTTACACATTTCAGACCTTCTTACTCTCAATTTCCCTCGCAGGGCTGAATGGCCTCATAGGTCCCAGCATTGACCTCTGGCTTAAATTCTAAATGCCAATCTATTCTGTTGGGTGTAGGAAATCTATGACCAAAGGCGAGGATTGAACTTCTCTCTTCTTCTATTACAATAATAATGGGTTTCATTAATTATCTGCCAGATCCTTCTCTGTTGATTTGAATACTCGTATGTCCAGGACGATCTCCTCAGTCATCGTCCCCTTCGCTATAAGAAGTAATGTGATCACAAGAGCCAAACTTTTCCCGTTGATGATAATAATAGTAATGATAATAAAAAACATCCTCATAGTCACACGAGTCTTCAAATGGAGAAACAAGTCCACAGTTATGTAAATGTACATATATTTAAATCTAAAACTTGAAGGATAGCTTTCGCGAATCTGTTCGATTCCCCCTTTGCAACCTGGCAGATTGAAAAGGGGAACCGAACTGATTCCCGAAAGCTATCCTTCAAGTTCTAGATTTAAATATATGTATATTTACATAACTTTGGACTTGTTTCTCCAATAATAATAATAATATCCACAATTATATATAAAATATTTCTATGTAAAAAATATATATATATATAATTGTGGATATTTTTTAAACAATTTGTTTTCACGGAATTGTGAATTTCTTAACAAACAATAATAATAATAATAATAATAATAATAATAATAATAATAATAATATTAATAATAATAATAATAATAATAATAATAATAATAATAATAATAATAATAATAATAATAACTTATTATTATTATTATTATCTTATTATTATTAATATTATTATTATTATTATTATTATTATTATTATTATTAATATTATTATTATTATTATTATATTATTATTATTATTATTATTATTATTGTTTGTTAAGAAATTCACAATTCCGTGAAAACAAATTGTTTAAAAAATATCCAAATTATATATAAAAATATATATTTTTACATAGAAATATTTTTATAATATAATTGTGGATATTTTTTAAACAAATTATTATTATTTATTATTATTTTATTTATTATTATTATTATTATTATTATTAGTATTCTTATTATTATTATTATTTTATCTTATTATTATTATTATTATTATTATTATTATTATTCATTTATTATTATTATTATTATTATTATTATTATTATTATTAATTATTATTATTTATTATTATTATCCGGACTTTGTCCTTGAGAAGCTTCGAAAATATACCTTGAGAAATGCGTGAACAAAAGAACCACAAGAGATGAGGGTCGGGGGAATACGCAAGTGTTCCGGACAGCCGCCTGTTCGATGCATAGATCCACCCCCCCCAACCCCCCAAAAAAGGAGATACTCTCATGGCCACCAGAAGCACAGGCGGCGTTGCTTTCCCGTAACATCATCTTGTGCCTGTCGGACCTGTGTCAGACTCCGGTCTCCCCAGGAGATTGATTAGTCAGTCGCTGATTATTCAACCCCCGTAGGGAGGTAGTGCCGTCAGTGCACCTCATTCGGTGCGATGTAGGCTTTACTTAAGGTTCTTCGCAGTGTCCCTTCGACCCCCTAGCTGCAACTACTTTCATCATTCCTTTTACTGTGCCTCCGTTCATATTCTCTTTCTTCCATCTTTCTGTCCACCCTCTCCTGACAATTGTTTCATACTGCAACTTCTTTGAGGTTTTCCTCCTCTTAAACCTCTCAAACCTCTTACGGTTCTTTTCCGTTTCAATGCTGAATGGCCTTAGCTGCCCCAGTGCTTGGCATAATGCCAAAGATCTAGATATAAATATAATAATATTCTTCAACTTCTCATCCTTTTCAGGAGCTTTGGCTGCGAATGAATTCAGCGCTGTTGAATCATAACTTAGAAGTTAGTAATTCAACAGGACTGAGACACAGGAACAAAGGCTCTGAAAGAATCTGATATATATATATATCTATATATAGATATATATATATATATATATATATATAAGATATATATATATATATATATATATATCGTTGTTTCAGGAGGAATACCGCGCCCCGCAAGATCTTCCTTGATGGCCTATAGGCAGACCCTCATAAAAAAAAAAAAATAATAATAATAAAAAAATTAAAAATTAGGCTAAGTTAAAACGACAGATTTATTGATTGATTACGTCTATTAAAGCTGGCGTCACAACATCTAGGTTCTTGACGACGTAGTAGACTTAAATGGAAAACTAAAAACAAATAGATAAGATTAAAAACAATTCCTATTAAAATATCTAGAAAAATATATGAATATTATCATAATTGTTCGGATATATTATCAATACTGATTTGCTTCAATATGTATATTCTAAATTTTGAATAAGCTCACACTTTTCACTTCCTGGAAGCCATAAAATAATGTCCTTCAAGATCAAATGTCAGAGGAAAATGTGAATAACAGCAATACTGAAGAATATTTTATGGTATTTTAGAATTTCTTGCTAAAGTAATCTTCGCTTATTGTCACTGAAGTATTCAGATTTTCCTCCTCTGAACTTTGACCTTCAATGAAATCAATAATTTCGAAGATAATCAAAATGGGAAACATCATAAAACCATGTTTCAGTACTGAATGACCTCATAGGTCTAAGCAATTGGCCTCTGGCCAAAATTCTATATCCTGGAAGGAAACAAACTTGGTTGCTAGTCTACCAAACCCTTCTGGTTTCATCTTTTGTCATAATAACTGATGTTGGATTCTATCTAATTGATGTGAGAGTCCTTTCTGGGTAATAGTTTGGTTGCTGTGAATATTCCTTCGGCAAGACAACGAATATTCTGCTGAAAGCTGACGCAATCTCCCACCGCAGACCCCACACTGCAGCAGTGACTGATCATGATCCAGAGCCATGATTATTCATTGCCACGGGAGAGGACACAAACCTGCGGGATCTGAGTAGCATGCCACGACACTAACAACTATAGCAGAGAACTAGTTGAAAGTCTCAAAGCGTCGCCTGTGTCACAGCAGTGCCAACACCCCCGCCCCCACACCATCCAAATAGAGTAATAAGAGGGTTTAACTCAGTATCAGAAAGATCCACGAGTGGTTACTTTTAAATTGTTGGCCAAATATGGTGTTCTGGGTCAAGAGTTTTCGTTTCTACAAGAAAGGTTACCACAGTCAACTGCTTCAAACAAGTAAGACTTGCTCCGAAGTTTCTTTGGCCCAGTCGAGTTTTCTGTACGGTGCATAATGCTGTATGAAACTATCAGCCGCGGCCCATGAAACTTTTACCCACGGCCCGGTGGCGGCCTGTGTTGTTGGCACGTAGAGTGGCACCAGACGCACAATCCTACCTAACTTCAACCTTGAATTAAATGAAAACTACTGAGGCTAGAGGGCTGCAATTTGGTATGCTTAGGGTAACCATTTATGTTGAGTCGTTATAAATTCAGAAGTTTAATACATAATTATATTCAATTACAGGTGATGATAAATGAGGCAATCTATCAATCAGTGTTTTTATTAAGTCATTATCGCTGACATTTTAAGGTCTATCAATTAGGGTTTTTATTCATACATTATTGCTGACATTTTAAACAGAAAATTATTCTTTAAATTTTAAGGAAAATTACAGACATTATTTAAAAAGAAAAAAATCTTACATAATTCTTTGTCGTATTTTTGGCCTGATTTGATCTTCACTAAGTATATTTAATAACAGGTAATGATAAATTAGGTTCATCAATGACATTGTTTTTATTCAGACGTTATTTATTGCTGACATTTTGACTAACAATCAGTCTCTAATTTTCAAGGAAAATTGTAGTAATTACATAAAAAAAGAAAGACTGAAAGGGGGATTAGGGCGTCCCCCCAAATCAGCAATTTTTGGGGATAAAGAGTCAAAAAGAGGGACTGTCCCCCTCAAAGGGGGACGTATGGTCACCCAATAGGTATGCTTGATGACTGGAGGATGGATGACCAACATACCAATTTGCAGCCCTCTAGCCTCAGTATAGCTTTTAAGATCTGAGGCCGAACAGAAGAAGTGCGGACGGACAGACAAAAAGGATCTCAATAATAATTTTCTTTTACAGGAAACTGAAATGCAGTCGTCATTAGAATTGCTTTAGCGATGTTCAAGTGTTCCCGCTCTGCTGCCGTTGCCAAACCTGTCTTTTATGAAAACAAAATGATCATTGATTTCTTTAGACTTCGGGGAAACTTACACCTAAAAGAATAAATCCTTTGCTACGATATTGACGACAACAAGGTCTAAAGAATACTCTTTAGACCTTGGACGACAATACTTGATGTTTACGAATTCCAGCGAAACAGTACTTACTACTCTTGAGGCACAAAGCTTTAATCTATAATAATGAATTAAAATGCCACAGAAATCTTGAATATGACTAGTTTTTTAAACTGTTTATCAGCACTGACTCTCATTATTCGTAAGAGAAGTCAACCTCTGGAATGAGGTGTTTTTACAACAGTTACATTTTGCAGTATTTCAAGACGAATCTTCCCCGATCACTGGAAACTCCCAAGCGTGAAATCTTTGGTTTTAACGGTCTGATGTTTATGATCGTCCTGTGTTGAAGAGTAGCTCAAGGACTAAGGAAATGGATCCATGCTTAGTCATGCAGACAAAATCATATATATATATAGTTACGTGCCATGACTTGCCTCAAATTTACTGCCTTCGCAACAGGACAACGAATCAGTGACTACGATGGATAAACAAAGAGGCAGCGAACAGAATACTTATGTAATACAACAAAAGTATACTATAGGGACTGCAGTTTGTGGCCGGAGGGAAGTTACAAAGAACCTTTAGTAATGCCTACAGTGTACCACATAAAGTGCACTGACGTCACAACCCCCCTAGGGGTGAGGTCATGAGTGATTTCTCAATATCTGTATGATGGTAAAGCAAAAAAAAAAAAAAAACTATCAAAGTACGCCTTCATGAAAGTGCTAACGACTCTGTTTATAAAAAAAGGGAACTTGCTCTAAACAAATATTTCCTTCTCTGTTGATTTTCTTTGGTTTCAAAACGAGACGAGGTTCAAGCTTAAGGGCTGCTCTGAGCACCTTAGTGGCATGGTTGGTATGTTGTAAGCGTGCCACCTCGTTGGCCACGAGTTCGATTCTCGGGCGTTCCACTGAGGGGTGAGAGATGTGTATTTCTGGCGATAGAAGTTCACTCTGGACGTGGTTCGGAAGTCACTTACGAAGCCGTTGGTCCCGTTGCTGAATGAGCACTGGTTCCACGCAACGTAAAAACACCAGACAAAGAGACAAAGAAACAAGGGC
>NC_087220.1:28210385-28320385 GCF_015104395.2 Macrobrachium nipponense | reverse complement strand
GGACTGTGATAGAGCAAACAAAAAAAAAAAAAAAAAAAAAAATAATAATAATAATATAATTTCTCTTAGTAAGAAATAGCAATAGTATTTAGGCACACTATCTTCAATAGAACAGTTCGTGACACTAGGGAGACTGCATATGAGGAACCTACAGTTGTTCCTCAGGGCGAACTGGAACAGAAAGAAGTTTCTGGACTCTTTTTATGTTCCATATCACACAAAAATAAAGAAGGACCTGCAATGGTGGAAGTTCAGAGACAGACTTGTAGAAGGGAGATCTCTCCACCCGCTGAGCCCCAACCTAGTGTTCTTTTCAGTATCAGGCATTTGGAATGCACAACAAAAACAGTGGCATATAAATTGGAAGGAATTGACTGCCATCCACTGGGGATTGTTAAAGTTTGCGGAGACGAAGTTCGCAACAAAGTAGTGGCGATACATTCGGACAGTACGACAGCGCTCTCGTACATAAGAAAACAAGGAGGGACACACTCATTTTCTCTTTGCAAGATGGCAAGAATCCTGCTGTTATGGACGAATTGGAATCATACCACATTAATAACAAGGTTCGTTCAGGGGAAATTCAATGTACTCGCGGACGAACTAAGCCGCAGGAAACAAGTCCTTCACACGGAATGGATGATGAACCTATTGGTATGCCTCGAATTGTGGAAACTCTGGGGTAAACCAATGATAGATCTGTTTACCACAGCAAGAAACCATTGTCTCCTTCTTTACTGTTCACCAGCCCAAGACCCGAAAACATGGGGGACAGATGCGATGCTTATGGATTGGTCGAACAAGGACTTGTATGCCTTTCCTCCATTCAAGATGGTGAGAGAAGTCGTCAACAACTTTAAGCCAAGCTGGCTCAGTACAGCCTCACTGACAAGGCAAACCGGTGCTCCTGTATCAACAAGAGCACAATACAGAGTGCTGTGTAATGATACTAGACCTACCGTCGATTGTTCAGACACATGATTACAACTGGACTGACAAGGTGGTGTCTCAGTCATGTACTGGATTACCGGGCAATCCTCTACTACATCAGGATCATCAGTGGCCAAGCCTTCAGCATCAGGCGATCGAGCTTCTACTTCCGCCTTATGCCCCAGAATCATGTCAGCTGGAGGAACGTAATTCTGAACCGTTCCTACTGTAGCCCTTCTTTGCTTAACTCTTGTGATTTTGAGGTAGTCCTCTAAGTGATCTAATGAGCTAATCCTTACATTCTTTACACCTCTGTATGACATGCATTGCACTTCCCTACAGCTAAAACAAAAGGAATGTCTGTCATTTAAGGGTACTCATCCTTCGATACACTAGCACAGGAATGAAGCATGCCAACATCTCAACCAGCAGCTGTTGGAGGCAAGGCTGATGAAGCAGAGTTTGAGCTAAGGATTTTCTTGATGAGGCTTGACCATCTCCTCCCGCCGATAACAGAGAAGTTCCAAAAACATTCGAAATACGAAAGGCAAGGATATCAAAACCCTATCAAGGCCTCGGTAAACACTGTGAGGGTCGGGCTAAATGACCAAAAGTTTGTTGGGAGCAGGAATACTTCCGGCTCTCCACACGAACAGAGAACAGTTGAGAAGATGGGCCTGTGGGGGCCAGTATTTGCACCAGCTTTGCAAATGGTAACACAGGTAACTCAAATATGTGGGGATATAGTTCAGGCTGGTCAGTGACCAGGGCTAATTCAGGTGTTCAGGAAGTGTAATGCAATAACTACATCTCTGTCATGAGAAATGTCGAAAGACTCTTCGTTTGGGTCATCATCACTGGACAGATTAACTCTATGCTGAGAACTAGTTACAAAATTCTTTAATGCCTTGCTCGCAACCAAGCAAAACTGCAAACTTAATCTATCAACACAATGACAGTTTGTTTTCTGCCAGGATTTCAAATATGCATCTATAGTTTCAAAATTCATTTTAGCAATACAGTACTACTCATAAATGTGTATCCACACCACCAGTTTTATAAACACCCTGGTGTTCCAGTGCTTGGTTCTGTCCAACAGCCCTAACAGATGCTGAAGGGGAAACCAAGTTTACAGCAATGCAATTGAAACCCAAGAGCTGCCAATAGCAGCAAACAGTTTGGAATAGCTGGTGATAGTTCTGCAAGCCAGTACAAACCACCCGTCAGTGGCAGGAAATTGCATCCTATGTGTCTCAACATGGGAAGAGGTTTCAGAGGGAACCAGTTCTCTACTAGAAAGGGGCAGTCGCTCTCCAAAAGGTCTAAGGTGGGTATAAAATGATCAATAGGGGTAAACACCACTCTCATGGCAGCTCCAGTGACTGATGCCTACAATTACCCACAAAAATGAAGACTTACAACCAAATCACTGAAGCCCAGCATGCTACAAAGCCAGCAAACAAAGCATGTAACCTGGAGGTGATGGCATCACATTGTAAGACTGATCAAAACCCAAAATTCATTCCTAAAAAGTGTTCATCATTTAATATTTGTCCAAGATAAAGAAAGGTGAAACAGAAAATAAAACAGAATCAACACAGGCCCAGTTTTAGCCTGGATGCTCTGAACTTTTTGATTTGATTTATAAACTCCTCTAGTGATACTGCAGCAACTACCTTGGTAAAAAAAAAAAAAAAAAAAAAAAAAAAAAAAAAAAAAAAAAAAAAAAAAAAAAACTACACCAATACCTCTGCCCAGTTCTTCACTGCACCACACAAATCCTAACTGCATTGAAGAACTGGGCTTACAATATGGGATATAGAAAAGCCATTCTAGAGCATACTGAATTTAGGGATGAAATCCATTATACAAATTTGCATACCAAGTACTTTTACAATCTAAATAAATGACTGTAGTTGGACGGTACAGTAATTGTTAGTTCTATACTGATAACAGATATGTTCATCAGTAAACTGGCTAAGTATATACTGTATTTGAATACATTTGCACATCCAACTCCATTTACTGCTGATTTTAAGTCATCACTTTAAATTTTCTAATTGTTTGTTTGTTCATATGGTGTTTTTATGTTGCATGGAACCAGAGGCTATTCAGCAATGGGACCAACGGCTTCACGTGATCTCCGAACCACGTCGGAAGTGAACTTCTATCACCAGAAATACACATCTCTCACTCCTCAATGGAATGGCTGAGAATCAAACTCGTGACCACCGAGGTGGGACGCCAACACCATACCAACCACGCCACTAAGGCCCCTATTAAATTTTCTAATGAACTTCATTGTGATATGTGGTCTAGGAATTTGGTCCCAACTACACTTTTCTTCATAGCAGTTTTACAGCAGCAAGAAGCTTTTGATAGACACACACACACACACAAGGAGGAGCAGTGGCATTATCCACTTCACACATTTTTTTACCACGGACATTAATATCCACATGTCTTGTCTGAAAAGGTTTCAGGATCTTGCACCACACCTATCAGTTACATTCTAAAAGAAACTAAAGCTTATTCTTGCAGATGCTTGAGTACGGTAGCATATCTCAGACTGCTCTCTTCTAAAATTCATGGAAAACTAGTAGTAATGTTCTAAAGGTTCCAGAACATATTTGAATACCCAATGCAGTGGACAGCTAACCCTATCAGTTTGGATTCACAAACTGATGTGTGTAGCTTGTAGGCACAGACCAGTCTGTACTTCCACAGGGATTATTACCACTGTAATGTTACATAGCCAGATATGATGCTAAGACAAAGCACACCATTCATGATCATGCATGTGCATAAGTACACATGCATTCACTCATCAATGGACATTCCATACAACATTAATAGTAAATTACAAATAAAATTCTCAGCAACTGTCACATATTCTTATGATGTGAATGTGAAAAGTTTGAATAGACAACTAATTTGCAGTATTGTCTTAATCACTACGGAGAAACGCTTATGAAACATGAGTCAGCATCTGTGATATATGGCAATGAAATATTCAGCTGGTCCTTGGGTTGACCAATTTCATGAAATTTCGGCTGTCAAGCCAAGTACCAGAGCACTTCATCCATTCAGTGCTTGAGATGCTGAAAAGAGGAAGTTAGAGTGGGTGCAACTTATTGTCTCTTTTTCAGATCACAAAAGAAATATCATTAACACAGCATTAAATGGTTTTAAGTGATAATCAGGAACGAACCTTTAGAGCAATGTAGTATGCAAGTGTGAGCGCCCTTTCTGATAGGTACCTTATTGCTCTTATTGGTAGTGAACTCTGATGCTGGCTTGCTCATGTCTGCAATGTAAATGATCGCTGTAATGGCGGTTCTCATGAAGTTTGATTGACGTTATTGGTGCTCCCTGTGCATCAAGTTACGGTGCCGTAAGTGCCATCAACAATGCTAACGACAAGCATAAGCATTAAGTTAACTGCAACATCAAAATACGCCGCCGTAAGTGCCTTAAAGCATTGATAACGGGGACACACCAACTTACAGTGGGTAATCAACTTATGGCGATGGGCTGGCATTACAGAATCCTTGTTAGAGGCATACAAACTACTAAACAGTATAACATTACATATTCAGGCTAACTGAAACAAAGGACAGCTAATTTACCTCATTAACAATTCTCTTATTTATATCTAAAGCAGATTATTATTATTAATAGGGCTTAGTTTTTCCAGACCTCTGAGTCTTAAGTGACTCTTCTCGGGCTGGTTCTCAGTGATTAATCCTGAGAAGTAAAAAATAATAAATAAATAAAAAATACACTTTATTTAAGAAACCTGTCTTATTTTAAAAATTATGATGTTCATTGAAAAATCTTTGCTTTCAGAGAGAATATTTTTCATTTATTAATTCCGTAGATAAATTGATTTTTGTAGGGTCCAATTTGGGCATTCAACAAAAATATGCTGCACTGTCATGGATGTTTGACATCTATTACATTTTATTGGGTCAGTAATGTGGTGTCGTCATCAAGTGACCATACGAGAATCTTGTGTGTCCTATACGGAGTCTTGCTAGGATCACCTCTTTTGATCTTTCTTTTTGTGAGGATGTCCTCCATGCATACACTTCAGTTTTTATAGTTTTAAGTTTATTTGTGGTTGGCACTAAGGCCCATTCTCTTTTCCAATCTTGGTATATCAATGGTTTGACAGATGTTATCCAGTCTGACACTGAGGCATGTGTAACTGTTGGAGGGATAGTGCAAGCTAATTTGGCAGCAGAGTCTGCATTTTCATTTTCTTTTATTCCCACGTGTGCTGGAATCCAACATACTTCTGTTGATAATCCTGATTGGAGGAGTTGATGAATTTTTATTTGTATTTCTTGTACTATTTGGTTTACTGATTTATACTGTCTTATAGCATCTATAGCACTACGTGAGTCACTGAAAATAACAGAGACACTTGCTTTTTCCTCAGATATCATATCAAGAGCCATTTGTATGGCCGTGACTGCAGCAGTAAATATTAATGATATTAAAGGTAGGCTTCTTTTGATTAACATATTTTTCGAATATGCAGATGCTCCTACTCCAACATTAATTTTGGAGCCGTCTGTATATACTATGAATTTGTCTCCTTTTCTTTTAATGTGCTCCAAAGCATGTTGGCGGCACATTTCTGTAAGACAGGGAGGTACATATTTTTATTATTTTAACATCCATGGTGGTGACAATTCTATAGTGGCTAAAAAATTGGATTTTTGTTATGTAAGTTCATTAGGTATTTATTTGGGAAAGAGCTAGTACATTGAACTTCTGCTTCTGGATTATAATGTTGAAAGCAGTCAGCTGCAGGAAATGATCCTGCTTGTAGTGAAAGACGTCGTATTGTTATTAAATTACGGTGGTGTTTCAAGAGCAACACACCTGCCTCTACCAGCTTGTTGGGGACGATCGGAATGCTCCTGTGCACAATCGCACTGCATCGAGAGTTTTGAATGCAGAATCTGAGGAGGATGAATATATTGGACAGCAGTTCTCTATTATGGATAAGACTGTTGCCTTATATATCATTAATAAAATGTCTCGCTTTGCTCCCCAATTAGTGTGTGATAACTTTTTCAATATGGCAAGGGCTTTGATGCCCTTGGCTTTAATGTATTTGATGTGCTCTTTCCAATTTAAATGTTGATCCAATATCACTCCTAGATATTCTATTTTTGTACAAAATTGTATTTCAGTGCTATAAAGGTGAAGTTCTATTGTTTGGTTCTTCATCCATCTTTTGTCTTTGTAGCAGAAGGTGATTGCTTTTGTTTTATCAGTTGAAAATTTAAACCAACTGAATTCGTCCAACTACATATATTTGAAATGGCAGTAAGTATTGAGAACTCTCTGAGCATGTCTCAAATTGCTACTCGTATAGTAAATGACAGTCATCAAAAACTCTTTTTTACACCACTTGGCAAATTTATAGTAATGGCATTAATTGCTAAAGCAAACGATGTACAGCTCAAGACACTACCTTGAGGGATTCTTTTCCTCCAGTTTATAGGTTACTGATTACGAATTTTCAACTCTTACTTGAAAAGTTGTGTTTGTTAAAAAGTTCTTAATGAATATTGGTAAGTGGCCTCTTAGTCCCTTGGGGTGGACTTTTTGCATGATGTTATGTTTCCATGTTGCGACGCATGCTTTTTCTATATAAAAAAAATATAGCTACGTACTGTTAATCTTTTTTGTTCAAAGCCTTTTTTGATGATCCTCTAAATTTGTTAAGGGGTCTAGGGTTGATCTGCCAGCTATTGAACCTGATTGTTTTGGTGTTAAAATGGATTCTTTGGTTATTACATATGTTACTTGTGCATTAACCATTTTTTCCTAAGATTTTGCATAAGCAGCTTGTTAGGGATATCGGTCCATAATCGGATGGATTACTTGCATCCTTTCCTGGTTTATTTATTGGAATTATTATGGCATGTTTCCATTTATCAAAGACACGTTTTAGCCAGGTACTATAATAAAATTTTAATAAATATGATTTAGCTATAGGAGCTAATTTTTTTTATCATTTCAAATTATATTTTATCATATCATGGTGTGGAGGGATGACATGAATTGATGGCATTATCTAGTTCATCCATGTTGAAAATATAATTATATTCCAGGTCTTCAAGTTTCAAAATTGAATACTATATTTTCTTTTTGTTTTCTGATATTTTGAAAATGTATATCTAGGCTAGAGTAAGCACTGATGTTTTCAAAATGCTTTCCAATTATATTTGATATTTCATAAGTATCATGGCATATTTCTCCATTTAAAAGTATTGCACTTCTTGGAGGTCTTATATGTTTTCCATTGATTTTCCTTATCTTTTGCCAGATATCACTTGTGGATGTGTTTGAAGAAATGTTTGAGACATATTCTTTCCATGATGCAACTTTTTCAGCTATTACTGTTTTTCTAAATTTGGCTGTATATTTGTTTATAGTGGTTTAATGTGGTTAATTGTTATGTTTGTTATAACTATTTTGTTTAATAGATTTATATTATAGGGCATTTTGTTGAGTGATTTAAGGCGAGTTTTGAGTCTGTTAAGATTGCGGCCCAATATACGTTTTATTTTACATAAGGTTGGATTCCACCCTGGGACAGGGATTTTGTGGAATGTGATTTGGTTTTTGGAATGCTTTTATCTGCAGCACTTATTATGAAATTTGAGGATTCACATATAGCATTGTGATCTTCGTTATGTGGGAATGGTGGTATGTTTCGAGTGCATAGGAAATATTTATCCCAATTAGCTTTTTGGATATTATATCTTGTAGGTGGCAATATTTTGATATTACTCAAGTAGTTCAGAATGATTATGAAATGGTCACTTGTGTATGAATCATCTAGGACATTCCATTCAAATTTCTCGGCTACATCATTTGAACATAATTGAAGTCAATTGAGGAAAAGGTTAGGTGTGCATCTGAAAAATATGTTGGAACTTCACTTTCATTGAGACAACACAGGTTGTGTTTCATTATATAGTTTTTTCTATATTAGTTCCGGATATGTCAGTGGGGTTATTAGTATCCCATAATGGATTGTGTGCATTAAATTCTCCTACTATAAGTAGGGGTTCCTGTATACTTTTGCAAATAAGTTCAAAAAAATCACTAAAATTTGCACTGAAATTTTGTTGGTTATATAAATTACAAATAGCGATTTTACTTTTGTCAGGTATATACATTTTAATAGCTGTTATTTGATATGGCATAGATGGTATGTCGAAAGGTTCATATGTTATGCTATTATGAACGTATAGTATAGCTGTGCCTAATTTTCCACTGTCAGTTGGTGAATAACAGGCAATTTTATAGTGTTGGATATTTGTAGGCTTACTTCCTATATGTTGTAGACATATGCACATTGGGTTGTGGTCTCGTATGATTCTTTGTAATTCACCCAGACGTAGTCGGGTTAAGAAGCCATTTATATTCCATTGAATAATTCATATTCCATTATTGGAAGGAATTGGTGTTAAATTCTGTAAATTGATTGCCGATTTTACTTTGCCTCGTAGTTTATATGCATTTGAATTTATTTGTGGTTTTAAATCGTTGTATTTGTATGTTGGTTATTAGAATCAGCAGTTGTTTGTTTTTCATAATTGAATATTAATAATTAAATATTAATAAGTTTATTTTTTATTTTGTAATTTCCTTCTTGTATTTTAAGGATTCAGAACATAATTCGTTCTCATGTTGATGTGTTAAAGGGCATTTCCTCTGTCTTGGTAGTTAGTTGGTTATATGCAGAGCCGTATCTCTTCATACGGCTCTAGTTGTATGTACTTACAAAGCAATTTCCGGTTTTGTAATTCTATTGGTCCTTTTCTGTAGTGACGACGACTGTTGGTTTGAGGAGTTATTTGTTTTGTTGTTGTTCATAGAATATTTGGGTCTTGTGGATGGTTGGGGAGTGATAGTTACATTTTGGTTTTGTTTAATGGTATGATTTCCATTAGTAATATTTGATGGGAATTGTAGAGTGATTAATTGATTCTTGACTGTCCAGATGTTTGATTGGGATTGAGGGTAATTATGTATTTCCACTTGTGATAAGTTTGCACCTTATTTATATTATTTTGTTGTTTGTTATTAATGTGATCGATATTTAGATTGAAAGAGTGGCTTTTAGAAGGATTACTGACTCCTATTACTTTTAGCTCGAGTCTAGCTTCTTTGACTGACATTCCTGTTCTATTCATCAACAACTGGAGCTCTGTGTTGTATTGATAAAAGGAGCATTCCTTGGATTTTGCGTGATGGGATTGTCCACAGTTAATACATTTTGCAGATTTACTTTTCCAGTTAGTAATATGGGTGTCTGATGCACACACTGCTTTGTTATGGCATTTTTTGTGTGTGCCCGGACTATGAGCATTAAGTGCACTGAAATGGTTTTGGTATAAATGGACGGACCTCTCTATTTTGTCCAAGAATTTTGATTCTGAGTGGGAGATGTTGGCCTGTAAATTTTATTTTTGCAATATTATTTTGTTTATTTTTATCTTTCCTACTTGTTTGTTTGTCAACGGGACCAACGGCTTTATGTGACTTCCGAACCACGTCAAGAGTGAACTTCTATCACCAGAAATACATAACTCTCACTCCTCAATGGAATGGCCGAGAATCGAACCCGCGACCACCGAGGTGGGAAGCAAACACCAAACTAACCACGCCACTGAGGCGCTCAAGTATATTATTGTATCTTAACTTAAGGGAGTCAAGAATCGTTTTCCTTTTCTTTAATATATCGGCATTCCATTTCTTGTGTTGGACATATATTCAATAATTTGTTTTCTAGTATTGCAGTTATCTGGTCCAAAAAGATGATCAAAATGCACCGGTGTTGGATTAAGACGATAATTTCTATTTCGCTTTGGACCTTTTGCCTTATGTGGGTTATCTGTGTATCAGATTTGTTTCCTTTCTCTGTTACATATGGTTCCTTGCAGAAGCCAGGTACTATGTCGTACCTCTAAGTAAATGGGGATACAATCCACAATGAAGTAAAATCCTCTTGTAGTTTAAAATATATATTCTTGTACAGGATTAAAGCTTTCGACCATCAACTGTGGTCTTGTTCACTTTAGTGAACAAGACCACAGTTGATGGTTTAAAATATATATTCTTGTACAGGATTAAAGCTTTCGACCATCAACTGTGGTCTTGTTCACTTTAGTGAACAAGACCACAGTTGATGGTCGAAAGCTTTAATCCTGTACAAGAATATATATTTTAAACTACAAGAGGATTTTACTTCATTGTGGATTGTATCCCCATATGGTTCCTTGTTATTATGTTTGTATCTTCTGATTGATTTTTACATTTTTGTATAATTTCTATGGGCTCTGCTGGGAGTTTAGGATCTTATAATTTATTTGGAACTGGATGTTCCTTTGCTGCATTATTATTTTGAACTGACTGAGGGAGATTCAGGGATAAATTTCCAGTGGTCATCAACTGTGCCGAATTTTGTCCATCAAGGGGCCCAGGGGTACTAATAACTTTATTCGTATTTATCATACAAAATTAGAGACAAAAAAAAAATAAATAAAAAATAGTAATACAATTTGAAAAAATATCATTGGCTTTTTGTGAGGTTAAATCTTCCGCCAAAGGCACAAGTGAGAAATGACTACCAAATGTCCGCATCCCTACCCTACCCCAAAAGGGGCTGGCATAACATGATTAGTATGGCCCAAGTGTAAGCAATACCTGCTTGGTAGGACTAAGAGTATTACGAAATACAATTATCCCCATCCTAACCACGTCATGGGCAAACCGGACAGAATGCCGAGAGTTCTATCCCTAGAACCAGGGACCCCATGGAATCCGTGGTCCACCTCCACAGAATAGTTCCGCCTGGAAAACCAGGTCCGAACATTGTTGGGTAGATGATGAATCTACCACATTTCCCACTATTTAGCTTCGGATTTAACTTCAATCCAAGTTATATGTTTTTTTATTTATTAGATATTGAAAATTTTGACAAAAGTGGAAAAATCCACAGATTTTATTCCAAAAATATATAATGTCATATGGGACTCTTGGGTTCGAACCTGGGAAGAAATTCCTGAGGTTCGAGAGCCCCCTCACCATGTCAAGGTGGTCCCATAATGAGGGGGAACTAAAGCAGAATAACATACTTTCTTAAGTACCCAGTATCAAGACTTTTCTATCACTCAAACTAACATAGCAAAAGACCCTTTCTCACAACTACTAAGAGGACTTGACCCAGTGGAATGCACACAATGGCCTTCCACTTTAGGGAATTTTCTGAGATCACGTAGGGCAGAACTCTCCAAACCGTTGGACTACATCGAACACCAAGCTAAAATGTAATTTCTAACTTATAAAGCAAATATACTGCTTTCACATGAAAAAGTGCAGCTATGTAAGTAAGAGCATTTGTTTACATGTCACATTTCTCTATGTACAGGAGTGTTATGATCAAAACAGCAGTGTGTTTCTTTGTCATAATTTAATTGGAGATGAATAAAACACTGACGGTTGTTTAGGACTATAATTCAAAATTACAAAATGTTCATATCATTCCAAAATCTGGAAGCTCAATTTGAACTTGTTGGTTGGCACTTGCCTACAGGCTTCAAAGCCAAAGTCAACCAATTTTGACACATAGAATCTGCCATGAAGCTACGATGTTGACCTTCTTATAAAAAAAAACAAAATGTGTGAAATTCCCTTTGACTTTCACAAGTACAGTACTATTTACATCTATGGTTAATATCTAGGGGGTACACCTGTCAAAGAAACGAGTTATCTTCCAATAAAAGTGAATAAACAGCTTAAAGAACAAGCAATTTATTTAACTTATTTAAACTTAGTTAATACAATATTTTTATTTAATCTTTAATGTAAACATTGTTTTACATATATTTAACCTAAAAAATAAAAACAAATCATTTAAGTATATATCTAAATCTTTGTCAACATTATCTGGATTCTTTAAAGTTATTTACTTCATCTATAAACACCAGATCAAGCAGAAGGTTGACCAAGCCCTGAATTTCCATCACGCAAACCCCTTTCACTGTTCAACTGACAGATTCCTCCTTTATAACACTCTTATCACCCTTCATTGCCCAATTGAAAGGTTCCTCCTTGATACAGATGTTACTGTCTTTCTCTTCCTCTGTCCAGTTGAAAGGTTCCTCCTTAATGTACACACTTTCCTCCTTAATGTAAACAGTTTCAAGTTTTTCAATAGGATACATTTCCTCTCCATTTTTCATACCCACAGATGCATTAACTTGACTTTCTGAACTTTTTTCACTCTTAGTCTCAAAGTCAGAAGGACTTTCTTCTCTGTTTACTAACTCAGAAGACTGCATGTCTAATGTCACTGGAGGATCAGATTGCATTAACCTCTTCCTTTCATGTGTTTCCAGATGTCTTACAAAGTATTTTTTCCAAATATATTTCTTACCACATTCGTCACAAGTGAAGGGTTTCTCATTATTGTGAATTTTCATATGTGATCTTCTGTGTGAGCCCAGCTCGGCTTTCTGACAGAATCTTTTCCCACATTCGGGACACTCAAACGGCTTTTCCCCCGTATGGGTTCTCATATGCACAGTGAGGTGAACTTTTTGACCAAATCTTCTCTCACATATCTGACAAAAGAATCTCCTCTCCTTTGTATGGCTTGTCAAATGCTTCTTAACGTGCCCATTGTGGCTGAAGCATTTTCCACACACTGGGCACATGCATGGCTTTTCTTTTGTGTGTATTCGTATATGTAGGGTAAGTTGTTCTTTACGACGAAAACCCTTCCCACATTCCTGACACAAGAAAGGCTTTTCTCCTGTATGCGTCCTCATGTGTCTCGTTAGCTTACTTTTTTTTAAAAACCCTTTGCCACATATCTGACAGACTAGGGAGATTTTTTTCGTACCAGCTGTGGTAACCTCACTTTCCACACACGTATGTATGGTAAGTTCACTCTCCTCATTAAAACTGGTCCCACACTTCTGACACATAAAAGCCATTATCCTGCAGAGATCACCTCTACCTACATAGGTTAACCAGACAACCACAGTTTTACCCAATAAATGATATAAAGTGAGCCTTTTTATTATTTAAGATAGTATTCACTGACTTTACATATTTTCCTTAATTTCTGACCAGCTTGAACCAGTGTGGGTAAAAATCTACAGGTAGAGCAATTCTTCCAAACGTATACCACAAACTCCTTACAAATTGTTGGAATACTTAAGATATTTCTTTAAAACTGACGTAAGTTCTCTTCCAATACGTATCTGACCACATGATGCTGGTTATAACAAAACCTGAAATAGATTTCTATCAGTATTTCACCCTTTTAAAGTTTACTACCAAATGGAATTTCTATAAACCTTTTAATTAACTTCTAGCACATGGTATACACTAACATCGAAACAACTTAAGACTAATAATGAAAAAGAATGTGGAAAATATTTTGCTAACATTCAACTGATGATATACCTTGAATGTAGCAGTAACAAAACACTATGCATGAGAACTCAAAATATAATTCACCAATGCAGATTTTCATAAGTGTTCTACTTTTACCTTTTTTCACTCTTCACATATGAAATAAATGACCTCTTCACATATCCAATAAATAATCTCAGTTTGGGCTTCACTTTCTGTTTCACTTAAGAGACTACTAAAGCAACTCAAAAATTTAACATTAGTATTCCATCCACTTCATAATACCTATGAACTTGATCTTGGTAAAATTATTCACACATTTATATCCAGCATATCAATAAAATGACTCAACTACATTCAAATTATTCTTAACTAAACTCAAACAACTTTTCCATGATCTGCTTCAAATACAATTACATAACTGATACTATATGTTTTACCTTAAGTATTGTAAAATACCATTCCAGAGAAATTCGGAGGTTAAAAATTCTTCTCAACTTTACCAAGGCCATCTAATCCTGTAGAACGATCATGTTGGATATTTTACGACCACTCCTGATTTTTGTGGACTGTTAGCTCACTGAAGTCTTCTAGACATGCCTTTGTGTATCGTCAAAACTAAAGTTATATGAGCTCCTTTTCCTTGGTAGCATCTGAAAAGATATACATTAAAAAAGTATATTTTACCAACACAAACTGTCCATTATAGAATTCACTGACCCCATGTTACAAGCAAGCACATTTGTACAATCATAAAATCTACCTCATAACTTGTCACATGCAAATCTATGGCATAAAAAATCAGGAACTATTATACAACAGTATCCTTCAATGCGAACTGGGGCAGTCACTGAACTTGGTAACAAGGTTATTAAGTGTTGGAGATGGGGGTGAGCGGGGCAATACTCCTCAGTAGCCTTATGTCACCACTCACTTTTCCTTCAGCTACAAGGACAGAGTGGAGTGGCCGAGAGGGATTCCATTGTAAAGCCTCTGGTCTGTATAACTTATGAAAAATGACATTTTTATAATAAAATAAGGTTTTATAGATACATACCAAGTAATTAAATTGCTATAAATTCCACTTATACAACAGCTTGAATTCAAAATTTTGTGGGTAACACTTCAACTGTTTGTATAGGCAACTAGGTCCACCCCTTAGTGGGAGTGTATCAGGAACAACTTTAGCTTATGATGTCAGTCTATTCCTGCCATTCTTGAAGTAAACACCGAGTAATGGATTAAACATGGTCCAATACTCCTAATGGAGGAATAAGAGAGATTCTAGATCCACTTAGATAAAAAGAGGTAATCCGTCATACAGGTCACAGATGTCTCGGATGAAGAGGCATTGAGTCTGAGACGCCAGCTTCGGAAAATTTATTGCTCAGTCTGGTGGGTGGTGTAAGAGGAATGACTTAGGCCTCCTACAATAGCCTCTACATTACGTCTTAAAAAGACTCTTAAGGATGACTAGCTTCCTGCAGTTGTCTGGGCAAGTGGTCCATCCTTGATGGAATATCTTGAAACTAAGATGTATGAGAAGACATGGTTGGTGGAAGGATCTTGGCTAGAGCACCAAAAACCATAGCAGGTTCGGAAACCCCTTCCAAGGTCAGAACTGGGATAATTGTACTTGTAAGTTACAATAAGCCTGAAAAAATGTAGCACTTCCTGTCTGTTGCCCTGGTTATATGGAACAGTAAAGCCATGGAGCACCTCTACTCATGTGGAAACTCGGTGGCTAAGGGGTTATCCAATGGCTAGCAAGGTGGCAATTGGAGCTATGCAGTGAAGGAGTTGTCCAAAGACTGGCAAAGCATAAAAAAATAAACTTGAGGAGTAGGCAAAGGTTCCTTGAAGTGCTACCAAGGTTCAAAGTCGGTCTGCCCCACAAAATCCACAGATCCCAATAAACCAGGTGATCGAAGTTCCATGGTGGGAAGGAAATGTTTCCGACGGCTCAGTACGTACGTCTATCTGAACTTTCCAATTCCTTGAATAATCGAGTGATCAGCAGACTTAATTGATCTAACCACAGAGGGAATTCCCTGCTGTTGGTTGAGAAGGAACTTGAGATAGAGCCTCCCTCCTTGTGTAAATACAATGGGACTGGTTTTGAGAAAGAGGGATACTACTATAGACTATGTGAACTATGGTAGAGGAGCAAAGCAACCCTAAGTGAACACTTTCAGCTCTATGCAATAGATGCAAAGGTTTCCAACTTCAGGGGGCCACGTTTCAGAAACTTCTGGCTCCTCAAGGGGCTCTCCAAGCTAGATCTGAGATGCTGAGTAGAGGATTAAGACAGGGTTCAAAAGGATGATGCAAATCCTTAAAAAAAAAATAAATAAAAAAAATAAAAAAAGGTATCTGGACAAACACCATTGGAGGTCCGATCAAATCTGTGGCTAAAAGAAAAAACAAAGGTGTTGCGGTTCATTTCCGTCTTATAAAGTCTTGCTATCCAAAATTCTTTATGTCCTTTTCTTCAAAGGTAACTGAAGAAATCAGTTGACCATATCTAGACTGATGTTATGTCCAGAAAAAGAAGTCAAATGTAGGAAGAGAGAGGACTTGAGAAAGAACTTCCTGCATAATCAAGGTTCCATCCCAGACTTCAAGGCTTCTCGGGGGTGGTTTCATAAATTCCGTAAACAGACTGGCATCCATTCGGTGGTGCGGCATGGGGAGGTTGCCAGCTCGGAGACGAAAGCGGCCGAAGCCTTTATTAAGATGTTTGACGAGATGACGATCAACGAAGCCTACAGTACTCAGCAAGTCTTCAACTGTGACAAGCTACGAAAAAAATGATATTGTTATGATACAATTAAGTTTGTTCATACTTACCTGGCAGATATATATATAGCTGTATTTTTCCGAATCCGACAGAAATTTAAACACTTACGACACACGCAGTGGGAGTCAGGTGGTTAGTACCCATTCCCGCCGCTGGGAGGCGGGTATCAGGAATCATTCCCATTTTCTATTCATAATTTTTTATTTCCACTGTCTCCTGAGGGGAGGTGGGTGGGTACTTGATTATATATATCTGCCAGGTAAGTATGAACAAACTTAATTGTATCATAACAATATTATTTTGTTCATGAAACTTACCTGTCAGATATATATATAGCTGAATCCCACCTTTGGTGGTGGGAGTAGACAGAATAGAAGATTTTAGGAAACATATATATGCAGATAATTGATATCTTGATTCCTTACCTGTTAGCATAGCTGACTTCGTGGTTACTGCCGCGTAAGTCTGCTTGTGCTACTAGAGTTGCCAGCGAGGTAGAGACCTATATAGCTGGTGCACTCCAGATGATCTGTCAACAGGGGCGAGACCACGACGTGACTAGACCATTGACCATACAAATGAGGGCAACGAAGTAAAAACCAAACCACCTGGCGTAGCCTACCAAAAGTATCCCACATAGACTAAGCTAATGGAAGGGAGATCCGCCGCAGGCGGTCAACCCCACAACCATAACACAAGTTAAAAACTCCCCTAAACCATTAAAGGATAGGATGAGCGCTACCTCCTGCCCCAAAACAGTGTCTGCAGCGACGTATGGTCCGAGCGAGTAACAATTTTCGTATGTTGCTTTCACCTCCCGCAGGTAGTGTGAAGCGAACACCGAATTGCTTCGCCAATAAGTGGCGCCCAAAATATCTTTGATTGCCATATTTTTGTGAAAAGCCACCGAAGTAGCAATAGCCCTCAACTCGTGGGCTTTCACTTTCAGAAGCTCCATGTCACTTTCACTACACTTTTCATGGGCTTCCTTAACCGTACTTCTTAAGAAGAACGCCAGTGCATTCTTCGACATCGGAAGATCTGGTTTTTTCACAGAGCACCACAAGTTCTCCGAAGAACCTCTGCATGCTCTGGTTCTCTGCAAATAAAACTTGAGAGCCCTGACAGGACACAGGACTCTCTCAGCTTCAGGTCCCACTAGCTCCGACAACCCCTTGATCTCGAACGTCCTCGGCCAAGGGTTGGAAGGGTTCTCGTTCTTTGCTAAGAACGTAGGACTTAAGGAACAAACTGCACTATGATCCTTGAACCCAATATGCTTGCTTATGACTTGAATTTCGCTAACCCTCTTCGCCGTCGCCAGAGCGGTTAGGAAAATGGTCTTCTTAGTAAGATTCCTAAGCGAGGCTAAATGGAGCGGTTCAAATTGACTCGACATGAGAAACTTCAGTACCAACGTCTAAGTTCCACGATGGTACTTTAGGTTGGAGAACTTTCACAGTCTCAAATGATCTAATGAGATCATGAATGTCTCTATTATTCTCTAAGTCGAGTCCTCTATGTCTGAAGACCACAGAAAGCACGCTTCTGTAGCCTTTAATCGTGGGAACGGCTAGTTTCGCTTCTTTCCTAAGGTGAAGAAGGAAATCTGCTATCTGGCTCACAGAGGTTGAGGTGGAGGAAATGCCCTTCCTTCTGCACCAACTTCTAAAGACAGCCCACTTTGATTGGTAAACTGCGATTGAGGAGGGCCTCCTTGCGGTGGCAATCGCCGTTGCCACAGGTCTTGAAAAACCCCTCGCTCTGGCCAACTTCTTGATAGTCTGAACGCAGTCAGACTCAGAGCGGGGAGGTTTTTGCGGTACCTCTCGAAGTGGGGCTGTCTGAGTAGATCTTTCCTTAGGGGCAGAGTCCTCGGAAAGTCTACTAGGAAGGACATCACCTCCGTGAACCAGTCGGCCGCTGGCCAGAAGGGGGCGATGAGGGTCATTCTCGCTCCTTCTGATGCAGCGAACTTCCTCATTACTTCCCGAGGATTTTGAATGGGGGAAAAGCGTAAATGTCTAGTCCCGACCAATTCCACAGTAGGGCGTCTACTGCCACTGCTCCCGGGTCCAGAACTGGGGAGCAATACAGCGGAAGTCTCTTCGTTCGGGAAGTTGCGAAACGTCCACATGAGGACGTCCCCACAGCTTCCATAGCGCCTGGCATACTTCCTGATGAAGGGTCCATTCCGTCGGCAGAAGCTGTCCTTGCCGACTGAGAAGGTCCGCTCGCACGTTTTCCACGCCTGACACAAACCTTGTCAGAATCGTGACGTTTTGCGACTTCGCCCAAATCAGGATATTCCTCGCGATGACGAACAGAGAATGAGAGTGAGTTCCCCCCTGTTTCCTGAGGTATGCCAAGGCTGTGGTGTTGTCCGAGTTTATCTGAACCACTTTGCTGGAGACTTCCTCCTCGAAGAACCTTAGAGCAAGGTAAACCGCTGAGAGTTCTTTTAGATTGATGTGCCAGGACACCTGTTCCCCTCTCCAGGTGCCTGACACTTCTCTCCCTCCCAGTGTTGCTCCCCAACCCGTGGAGGACGCGTCGGAGAACAACACTAGGTCGGGGTTCCGAAGCTTGAGCGAAAGTCCTTCCGCAAGCTTCTTTGGATCCAACCACCATTTGAGGTGCTTTTTCACTTCTTCCGTCAAAAACAAGACCTCTTCTAGATCCTGTTTGCGTGACCAATTGCTTGAGAGGAAGAACTGAAGTGGTCGGAGGTGCAACCTTCCCAGAGAAACAAACTTCTCCAGTGAGGAAATGGTCCCCAGCAGACTCATCCATTCCCTCACCGAGCATGTTTCCTTCCCTAGAAAGGCCGACACTTTGTCCAGGCATTGAAGTTGTCGCCCCTGGGACGGAAAAGCCCGAAAAGCCACTGAGTCCATCTGAATCCCCAGATAGACTAAGGATTGAGAAGGAGTCAGATGCGACTTCTCGAGATTCACCAGAAGTCCCAGGGACTTCGCTAACGACAGAGTCGTGTGAAGGTCCTTCAGACACCTGTCTTGCGATGAGGCTCGAATAAGCCAGTCGTCTAGGTAGAGAGAGATCCTTATTTCCGCAAGATGGAGCCACCTCGCAACGTTCTTCATAAGAACGGTGAACACCATCGGCGCCGTGCTGAGACCGAAGCAGAGTGCCCTGAATTGGAAAATCTTCCCTTTCAGGACAAACCGCAGGTATTTCCTTGATCGGGGATGGATGGGGACGTGAAAGTATGCGTCCTGAAGGTCTAACGAGACCATCCAATCCCCCGGTCTTAAAGCTGCAAGCACGGATTGAGGTGTCTCCATCTTGAACTTCTGCTTGGTAACGAAGCGATTTAGACTGCTGACATCCAGAACGGGGCGCCACCCCCCTGACTGCTTCGGCACTAGGAACAGACGGTTGTAAAACCCCGGAGAACTCCGGTCGAAGACCTGTTCCACTGCCTGCTTCTCGATCATTTGATCTAGTAGATCGTGAAGCACTTTCTGCTTTTCTCCCTGATACGACGGAGACAAATCCTTTGGTGTCGAAGACAGCGGGGGTAACATCAGGAAAGGAATTCTGTACCCCTTCTTGACGATGTCCAGAGACCAAGCGTCGGCACCTCTCTCTTCCCAAGCTTTCGCGAAATGTAGAAGCCTGGCTCCTACCGGTGTCTGAAGGACTTCCCTCTCACTTCTTGCTCTTGGAAGGAGCGGGAGTCTTGCCTCTGAAAGAGCCTCTTCCTCGAGGGGCTGGCTTCGAGGAAGAAGCGGATCGAAAGGGCTTCGACTTCTTCAAAGCAGAGGACCCAGAAGACGAAGAAGTAGTAGGCTTCCTAGAAGACTGTGCCAGAAGGTCTTGAGTTGCTTTCTCCTGGAGACTGGCAGCTATGTCCTTTACCATAGACTGGGGGAAGAGATGTTCTGAGAAAGGAGCGAAAAGAAGATCCGCTTTTTGCGCTGGTGAGACCGACTTTGCAGTAAAATTGCAAAAAAGTGCTCTTTTCTTAAGCAGTCCCGTGCTGAAATGAGCAGCCAATTCCTCAGAACCATCCCTGACGGCCTTGTCCATGCAAGACAATACACTGGACAGCTCCCCCAGACTGATGGAATCAGAACTCCTGGACCTGGCATCCAATACTCCCCAGGCACCAGTCAAGAAAATTAAAGACCTCTAGTGTCCTGAAGAGGCCTTTAAGGTGAAAGTCTAACTCGCTATGTGTCCACGAGACCTTCGAGGAAGACAAAAAAGATCTTCTGGTGGCGTCTACAATGCTACCAAAGTCTCCTTGAGCTGAGGCTGGAAGCTTAACTCCGACGTTTTCTCCCGTCTCATACCACATACCAGCTTTGCCACCGAGTCTTGAAGGTGGTAAAGCGAAAGAAGTCTTGCCTGAAGCTTTCCTCTTTTCCATCCAATCATGGACCTTTCTAAAAGCTTGCTTCGTAGAAAGAGACTTCTTCATTCTCACAAAGCCCGAGATCTTAGCAGCTTTGGAAGACGAAAACTGAGAGGGAGGAGTACGTGGAGCTTCAGGTTGGAAAGTGTCTGCAAAGACTGACTGAAGTAAACGAGTCAAAACCTTGTAGTCCGTCGAAACTGGAGCCAACTGCTGTTCTTCGTCCACTTCGACGAAAGCGTCACTAACTTCCTCTTCAGACACTGGAGAAGTCGGAGGAAGTAAAGAAGAATCCCGAGCTTTCTCAAAAGAGAAAGAACGGCGAACAGGAAGAGTTCCCGCCTCCGCTTGTGCTTGCGGAAGTGGAAAACTGACGTCCGTAGGCGCGCGTTTGGCGTCCGAAGCCAATCTACTGGCGCCGACAGAAGCGCGCTCAAACGCCGCAGGTGTACACCTGGCGTCCACTTGTGCGCGCTGAGCGTCCACTGGTGCGCGCCGAGCGTCCACTGATGCGCGCCGAGCGTCCACTGGTGCGCGCCGAGCGTCCACTAAAACTCGCTGAGCGTCCACTGGCGCTCGCGAAACTTGCACCGAGTCACGTTCGGCGTCCACTAAAGCGCGTTTGACTTTCACAGAAGCGCGCTCGGCATCTAAAGAAACTCGCTTCTTATCCACAAGTTTCGTAGCAGCGGAAACAACCGCTTCACGAGAGCGAGAAACGAATTTCTCGCCTCCTCTAGAAAGTTGCTGGGGAGCAGAACGAACTCTAGAGGGAGACTCAAACGGAGAGAGAGACGAGCGAGGAGAGGGAGAGGGAGAACGCCTCGACCTCTTCACAGGAAGATTGTCATCCTTCTTACGGCGACGTGGAACAGTCTCTCTCGAAGGAAAAACATCTCGAAGTTGCTGCTGAAGAGACTGGAGAATCTTGCTTGTAGGTGAAGCCTCCTTTTCTGGGGAGGGGCTGATCCTGTGAGCAGGAGAGTGGCGAGGGGACGCCTTCTTGCTACTCCCAGGAACCGCCGCTTCACGCACCTTAGAGCGACTGCGGCGCTCGAAAGAAACATCTAGGGAAGACTCCGCCTCCGAATAATCCTTACGCTTCTTCTGCGGAGGAAAAGC
Source organism: Macrobrachium nipponense (assembly GCF_015104395.2). Taxonomy (NCBI): domain Eukaryota; kingdom Metazoa; phylum Arthropoda; class Malacostraca; order Decapoda; family Palaemonidae; genus Macrobrachium; species Macrobrachium nipponense. The sequence goes on along the minus strand of NC_087220.1, from coordinate 28,298,693 downwards.
AGCAAACGCACTATCAGGCGACGAGCAAAGTTCCGGAGAACAACTTGGACGTGAAGAGTCCCGAACGCGAGCCGTCCTTTTCAGCGGACGTGATGCGGTATGAGAGCTCCACCCCTTGCGCGGGGAGGAAGCTTCAGAAGAAGAAAAGCACTCCTTGAGAAGACGTGCACGCGCACGCTCCTTGGCAGTCTGGGTATGTTCGTCAGAAGCTGCCGAAGGCACGCCAGATCGGTGGGGGTTCCTCGTAACCCTCCTTCGACTTTCGACATGCTCTCTCCCCGTAATCTGGGAGTCAAGCAGAGGTCTAGGTCTAGAGGCGGAATGAGGCCGATCTGACGCACCCTCCACTACACAAGGGGCACTTTCACTGCACTTCTCTTCACTTTTGCTCTCCAGAGCTAACACTTTTGATTCTAAGTTACGAATCGATTCAAGAATTAGCGATAATGTATTACCTTCTACCGACACTGTCTCAGGGGCCGGAGGCAACACTACAGGGGTAGGAGCATAATCTACAGAAGGAGGGTTAGCAGGAGAATAATTTAAATCTTGCCTACCTGAAACACTCCTGGAGGAAGACCTCCTTAACCTATCTCGCTCAAGTTTCTTAAGATAGGTTTCATACGCCTTCCATTCCGACTCTGTTAGTCTTTCACACTCCTTACAACGACTTTCAAACGTACATTCATTCCCCCTGCAAACTTTACAAACAGAATGTGGGTCTACTGAAGCTTTCAGTAGCCTACCTCTACATTCAGACATGGAACAAAATCCTACGCTAGCAGAACTAGACCCTGACATCTTGATCAAAGAAAAATCAATACCAAATCAAATCAAACCAAAGTCAACGTGTGCCAAGCCACCGATCCAATTCAGATACCAAAGAAAAACCAAAAGGGATACTCAAGTAGCTAGTAAGTTTCCAAAATCTGGACGGAGGTGCTGCAAACAGGTGTTTCCAGCACCGGCGACAGAAAAATTATGAATAGAAAATGGGAATGATTCCTGATACCCGCCTCCCAGCGGCGGGAATGGGTACTAACCACCTGACTCCCACTGCGTGTGTCGTAAGTGTTTAAATTTCTGTCGGATTCGGAAAAATACAGCTATATATATATCTGACAGGTAAGTTTCATGAACAAACAGGCTTACACTCGCACTATGTTCCAACGCCAGCGGGGATTGTAAAGTCAGGCCCCTACTTGTGTATCATTCGGAGACTCCTCAAGCCTTCAAGGCCCACAAAGTGCTTAAGGAGAAGCTTCCAGTGATGTGGAGGGATAATGCGAAAGCCTGGGTAATGAAACTTTTGTTCACCGAGTGGGTAAATCTGTTTCGGCCCGACAGTGAAGAAATTCTTGGAAGAGAAGTGCCTCCTCTGAAATGTCTGCTGTTGTTGGACAATGCCCCTGCTCACCCTCCTGGCCTCGAGGAAGATATCTTAGTAGAGTATTCTTTCATCAAGGTTCTCTATCTTCCGCCTAACACCACCCTTCTCCTCCAGCCCATGGACCAGCAAGTGATATCGAACTTCAAGAAGCTGTATACGAAACATCTTTTCAAGAGATGTTTCAAAATCACTGATACCACAAACCTCACCTTGCGTGAATTTTGGAAGGAGCATTTCAATATCTTCATATACATCCGACTCATTGATCAAGCCTGGCAGGAGGTTTTGAGGCGAACCTTGAATTCTTTGTGGAGGAAACTCTGGCCTAATGCTGTATGCACCCGAGACTTCCGAGGAATTCGACGTGGGCGAAGCTGATGCAGATCCAGAAACAGTTGATGATCCTGAAACTGTTTCGCAACCAGATCTTGACGAGATCGTTGCTCTCGGTAAGTCCCTGGGGCTGGTTGTTGACGAGGATGACATCAATGACCTTCTCGATTAACACCAAGAGGAGCTTACAATGGATGACCTGAAGGAGTTGGAGGCCATGCAACATATCGTCGTTCAAGAGGAGTTCTCTAGCAGCGGCGAGGAGGAGGAGGACGCTATGACAACGGCAGAAATTAAGGATGCTCTAACTGCTTTTCATAAAGTGCAATCACTTGTAGAAAAGACACATCCCGAAAAGGCTTACATAGGTCGTATGCTTGCACAGTTTGATGACGTTTGCCTGAGTTGTTTCAGGAACATTGTGAAAAGCAGGCAGAAGCAATCTTCCTTAGATAGTTATTTTTTAAAGAGGCCTTTAGTAGTTTTAAGCAAACAGGAAGATCCAAGTAATACGAAAAAACAGAAAGTTGAAAGTGGTGAAGAAATTGAAATTTTGTAAAAAAAAAAAATGCAGTATGAAAAAGTAAACAAAAAATGTAAAAATAAAAAAAAGACAAATAAAAGAAATTTAATTTTAAGTTATTTGTTATTTGTAAAGTTAAGTCTTGATGTTTTCTGCCATTTGTTAATGTGTTTCGAAAAGTTTAGTGTTAATGTTTCCTGTAATTTTTTAATGTGTTTCATAAAGTTAAGTGTTCATGTTTTCTGCCATTTGTCCTCCTCCTCTGTTGCCACTTTCTGAGATCGCCTCACTTGAAAGGTAAGGTTCCACATTTTACTACATATGTACGTACAGTATTTCTTGTTCCATGTACATTAATACGTACACTTTATTTACAGGTACATATAGTATATGTAGTTTATATTAGGTATTGAATGGTCCAAATTGTTGTATTTCATTGTTTATAGGTCAATTTAGCTTTATTATAAAATTTACTGGTGTTTTTGTAGGGCTTGGAACTAATTAGGCAATTTACATGTAAAATGTAGTTCAAAATACGAAAAAATCAGGTTACGAAGGCCACTTCGGAATGGATTAATTTCGTATCCTGAGGCACTACTGTACGTAGTATATTTGTAGGTTCCTGTAAACAGACCTCCAGCCTAAATTCTCTTCCATTCGAGGAACAAGAATAAGGACTGGAAGCAGACCTCCTTCATTCTCTAATGAAGAGAGCAAAGGTGAAGTTTTCCTGAAGGAAGACTTCTATGGTGATAACATGATACCGAAGACGACTAGTTCAAGCCGAACTGGATATTCCCAAAACAGTAGCACTGGAGAGGCATTCAAACTCTCTGTGCTATCCATCCTGAACGGATTGACGTATGTTCGGTAAAATCCTAGGATTGAACCAAAAACATAGTCTCTCGGGTTCGAATTCCGAGGAGTAAACTCCACCGAATTATTCTTATTTCCAAGTTTCATTCTGGTATGACCAAGAAGGGGAAAAAAAGAGAGGATGATTGACTGTTAGGGCTCGTTCTATCCCAGGGGTGACCGTGTACTGAGGCGACTGACCGTCAGGTCCATCCTGGCTCAGCCCCTCCCGAGATATTCTTCCTTCAGCAGCAGTACTTCCTTTGAACACTAGAAATTCCAGGAATTAATGACTTAGCGAGACTCCCAACTTCCGCAATAACAATTACCAGGAATGTTTGTCTCGAAAGTGTGTTTGGAAATTACAGGAAAACCAAAATACTCTGAGAACGCCAGAAATTCCAAGGAATTCGTACTTTTGGCAAGATTCCTGGTTATCGTAGTAACAATTATCAGGAATTCTTGTCTAACCCAAATGTTTGCAGATCGTAGCAGACCTAAACACTCAGAGAGTGCTATATAAGATCCTTCCTCAATGACGTGGACGTATATCCGGTAGGACCCAACGGTCCCTCCAGAAACGCAGTCCCCCGATGCTGAATCCTACGGAGAGCGCTCTGCAGGATCCTCCCCATTTATCTCGCCTCTCCCGGCGTAGCCATAGGAAGAGAGGGAATGGGGGAGGAAGACTGGATGCTCTCGCTCGCCTTGCTAGCAGAACTAGCAGCAGGAGAAGTGAGTCACAGGCAGCCATCAACCTGTGGTGATGGCCGCTCTGTGAGTCTAGAAAAGCGCTGCTGTCTGGGGAAAACGCTTTCCCGAGGAGGGTTACGAAACCCTCGTACTGCAGGCAAAATGTTTGCCTCTACCAAGACCGGTCAGTCACTGTGACCGTCGTCTGGGTGGGGCTGAGCGTGCACCTGACAGGAGAGAGCCGATACCATCCTCCGACGCGTCCCAGTCCTCATTGAGGCCGAAACCTCTCATGAGGACTGAAAGGGGGAGCCAACACCAGTCTCTGCGTGCGTGGTCCAGCAGGACCGTCACGTGAACAGCAGTGATGGTCACTCCGTGAGTCTAAGAAAGCGCCATCGTCCTCGCCAGCCCCCCCAAGATTTCCTCTAATCACTTGAGTATACGACCTGTCCGGTCCTAAGACAGAACCAGGCATATAGGCTCTCGTGGCTGGACCAAGAGAAGCGCACTCCTCACGATACCCCAAGGTCACCTCGCTCCTCCCGGTGTATCCCACTGAGGAGGTTGAAGGGGCAGGTGAGGCATATCTGACGCTCCCACTCCATCTACTTGCAGAACCGATGGACGGAGAGGGCTGCAGGCGATCAACAATCCAAGGTGATGACCGGTCTGCAGGTCTGGACCAGCGATCTCCCTGGGGAAAGCGCTGGACCAAGGACGGTAAGGTCGGTCTCTTACATCAGGTGAGCTGTTACCCGCTGCATGGACCAGTGTGATCGACGGTCGGGTGACTGGTAGCGTTCACCAACGCGGTGAGACCTTGCACCGTCCTCACAACGCGTCACGGTCCAAGAAGAAGCTGAAGCAGTTTCTGTGGACCTGGGGGACCTCCTCCCAGTCTCGCCTCGTGTACGGTCAGATGGGACCGTCACGTCTACCCTGGGTAACGGGTGATCGCTACGCTAGCGATCGCCGGTCTGGCGAGTCACCTGGGCGATTCTTACCATCCTTCCGCCCAGTGCCAGGGTCCTGGCGGTGAGCATACTCAGCAGCCTGAACCCTGGCTGCACGGTCACCAGCAGGTGACTGTACACTCGGTGACGCTTGCTGGCGAGCGACCGAGACGGTTCCTGGTCCAGAGGTGGAACCTCTAGAGCCAGGTGAGACAGGTGGTTCTTCCCCTGGTCCTCACATTCCTTCGGGAACGGGGCCAGTCTCTCCTTCCCCAGGGAAGAGAAAGATGGGGACCATAGAGGTACCAGCCACAGAACCACCTGTCTCACCGGGACGATGAGACAGACCCTTAGAAGTCTCTGTGTGAGACTTTTTAGGGGGGGACGAGACCACCTTCTTCCTCAGTTGGGGAGCCTTGGAAGGAGAAGGGGAAAAGGCGGCAGAAGACGATGAAGAAGACAAAGAAGATGACGACGACACCTTCCTCTTTTCTTCGCCAACTTCCTCAGGATGGTAGAAAGTTCCCATCCAGGAAGGGGCTGTGGCAGCTGCCGAAGCAGCAGGCCTCAGCGCGACCTGGAAAGGAGGACCTGACGGAGCAGCAGTGGAGAGAACCCTTCCCCGAGTAGGGTTACGAAACTCTCGTATGGCAGGCGAAGCGTCTGCCACCACCGAGACCGGTTGGCCGTGCGAACGTGACCGTCGTCTAGGTGGGGCTGAGCGTGCACCTGACTGGAGAGAGCCACTACTGTCCTCCGACTCGTCCAAGTCCTCGTCGAGTCTGAAACCTCTCAAGAGGACCAGATGGGGAGCCTCCACTGGTCTCTACTTGGACAGTCCTGCGGGACTGTCCCGTCAACCCTGGGAACCGAGCAATCACCGGAGTAACTCGCTCCTTTCTTCCACCCCGTGCCCGAGTCATAACCGTGAGCAGACTCAACGTCATTGACTCTGGATGCACGCGAATCCAAAGATGAATGTGCATTCAGGGACTCAGGAACAAGCGCCCGACACGGAACTAGTCTTAGAGGCAGAACCTCTAGGACTAGCAGCAGAAGTGCAAACCGAAGTTTGTGCTTCTATGGCTCCAGACCTGCTAGGCCCTGGGGATAGTGTGACGGTTCCCGTTCCCGAAGGAACAGGAAAGCCAGCGGAAGACCCAAACGCCTCCTCAGTTTGAAGAGGCAGAATCTTAGAAGTCGCGTGACAAGAAGTCTTTGGGTGGAAACTACCTTCTCCTTCTACCGCAAGGAGCCTAGGAGTCGAAGGGGTGGAGACTGATGAAAATATGATGATCTTGAAGAGGAGGACGACACTTGACGAACTCTCTTCCTCTTCGATTCCTCAACATTCTGCGAGACTTCTACCATCAGGAATAGTTAATATCACAGGGCACTGGCGAAGGCTTCGTCCAGTGATGTAACTCCAGGATAGTAGTGGTAAATGAATATGATTTCCATTATCAGTACACGCACTCGAGGATCAATATGACAGCATGCTACGAGTCACAGGTACAGTTCCAAGGTTAGGATAACCAACACGAAGAGCTATCCAACCATATACGTACTGGTAATCACAATCACCACTGTTAGTCTGTAAAATAAAGAAAATCACAATTTGTCGTAAATTGTATTTTTCCTAACTACAGTGGTACGTCGAGATACGAAATTAATCTGTTCCGAGGCGGCCTTCGTATCATGACTTTTTCGTATCTTGAACTGCATTTTACATGTAAAATGCCTAATCCGTTCCAAGCCCTACAAAAACACCCCAGTAAATTATATTTCCAGGCCTACAACACATGTTCTAGGGTTACGACGCCGATCCGACGGAAGAAATATGACTCCAAAGCTTAGAATATGCCAATAAAATGTATAAATAATCAGTATGTACTCATTTTCTACCTTCGTCCGATAGCTAGAGAAAGGATGATGGAGAAGAGAAATTATCAGAAAAAACAAAACAAAGGACAAACCTCTGAAGTTCCCCTAGGTAATTCCTAAAGCATAAGCGTAAGTTTTAGATGAATACATGTCTCGTCTTCACGTTAAATACATGTCTCGTCCTCAATGTAAAGGGCGAAAGTATGTAATAATAAAGATGTTGGCATACCTTTAACGCAAAGTAGAAAGGCGGCTATCACAAAAAGTGGGTTTGCTTATTAATTAAATTGATTGACTTTAATATTAATATCAAACACAGTATATACATATTTATTTCAAATATAAAATACACTATGAAAGATCCCACTGGGAAAATGATCAACGGCCAGTCAGCAAGAGCCCACAAACACGTCTTCATCGGAAGACGGCCGAAAGCAAAGTGGAGCGTTTACATCCGGGCAGGCTGGCCTACCCACCTGCCACACGGTAGTTACTGCCTAACCACCTTGTTCAAGAATTTAACGACCGTAATTCCAGCTACGCCGAAAGTAATTCCTTATGTAAAGGAGCGAGGGTTTGTATATCGTGTAGGAACAACAGGGAGTTATGCAACCTGCTAGGTTAAGCTAACCTGACATTTTTGATGGAAAAGAATAACAATTTGGTCAAAATCACATCTAATATCATATGAAAATCATACCCGCCCGTGGAAATACAAATAGAATATGCACTTAATTTAGTAAAACTTGTCAGCATGATTCCCGCCAGTCACTGTTTGGGAAAGGTTACAGCATTTTTCGGGGGGTTTGCCCCTCCGGCCAGGTCAGGGCATGGCGCTCTAAGTTAGGTTAGGTAGTACTATGTAAGATCTAATTAGGTCAGGAACTGGTATTACAGGTCTATTTAAGTATGAGGAACCTGTCCCAGTCAGCGGCTGTCGGGAATCATGCTGCGCAACAACGGTAAATGACCAGACGGGAACATGGCAGCCACCTCTCTCAGAACGCGGGCACTTCTCTAAAAATTGCTTGAACTATAGGTATGCCATTAGGGGGAAAAACCAGCGACTACCAACCCTTATCACGGTTTTCAGGTCTTATTCACTCGATATTTAAATGGTGAAACAAGAATACAATTACAACTCCAAGCATACCATTCAAAAGATTGAAGTTTCGTCAACATTATGTGATATATGAAAGCCCCATACGAACTAAAATAAGCATGTGACGCTCTTCGTAAAATATGTTTTTAAGGCAGTTTTGAAATCCAATATGGCGGCTACCGTGGGATGTACAGTTTTTTATCAGTGACGAAAATCATCTTTCCCAGCCTTCCCAGCAATCATTTGAACAATGTTAGCGTATGTATGTAACGTTTATTGATCTTACTCAAGATTGCAGTTGTAATCAGCACAATAAAACATTTTGTTGCCTATATTACTGAAAGTATGAAACTTTTTATTCCCGGGGTCATGGTTTGAACTGAATTCATTCTTACCTTGTAATCGGTGGTTTTTATCCTTACTGCCATCACAAATGAAACTCCACAGTGCTTATTTGATTGTTATTATACACATTTTGATCTCAGTTCACTCCACATTGCACTTTAAACAAGTTGCTGTTCCTGGTTCCTAAGCGCGCACGCCACAAACACAGTTACGAACAGCAGACGACGAAACTGCAAAGTTTTATTCCCTAAATTGTTTACTTTACTCGTTATTTAGTTCAAATTTACTTTGTTATTTAAAAATTTTAATTTAATTCATGTATATTATCCCTTTTTTGCAACCAAATTACCCCGAAAAATTATAGATATTTCTAAAGTAGATACAATCAAATGTTTCTAACGTTTTCGTACATCTGGCTGCCGAAAACCATAGAGGAACGACTACGGATAAGTGAATTATATACATATTTTTTTTTTGCTTTTTTGTTTTTGCTAGCACTTTTCATTGATTTCAGTCTATATTAGTATTTTGAATTTCTTTAATAACCGTATGCCAGAAATAAATGTAACCTTTAATGTTTGCATGCTAAGAATGGCAAAATCATCGTTGCCACATTAGTGGAGGCTTCACACATACGCCGTTTCATTATTATAAAATATTTCCATGAATTCTAGTTGTCATAGTAATGCAATAATGATAAAATTGCTTTAATATTTATGTATATATATACTTCCAATACATAGCCTAATTTCACCAATTTCAACGTTTTGTGTGTAGTAGTCTTATACCCAGTTTGGAGGGTCAACACATACTGAATGGCAACAGAGAGGAGAGAGAGAGAGAGAGAGAGATAGAGAGATCTGGAGACGAGAGAGAGGAAGAGAGGAGGAGAGAAAGGAAGGCGCAAGGTCAACGAAGAAGAAGAAAAGGGGTGGCGGTGGAGGAGGGGGGGGGGTGGGAGAGGGTAGGTGGAGCTTTATATGCGTGTTCGTATCCATTTCTGCATAATGGAGTTTTTGTCTCTTGGTACAAGGACAAGTGTCGTTATTCTTTACGATTAGTGAATCACGATACCCTTACAAATTACGGCACTGGGTGTAATGCACTATAGCAAAATCTCGTTCTGATACGAGTGTTTGTTACAGAAATAAGTATTGCCCAAAAACGTGCTTGCACTGTCTCTGAAACCCATAGTAGGTATGCTGCTTAATTGTCAATCAAGTTTTTTGTAATAAAGTATTTTTTACACGCTAGCTATTGTATAAATTTGTATTTTTCTCAATCAAAACATATGCCCCTCAATGGTAACTTTCCTCTTTTAACGACTTTCTGGTCATTGCAAATTCGGCCCCATAATTTCTTATGGTGCGAAAACAGAGGCGCAGGGACCGAAAACGATTGCGTCACACTACAGCGATAATCCGGCAGTAAAACATCTTCATATATCCAAAAAGTAAATACGTGTAATAAAGATATATATGCGCATTACGATTATACCAATTACATGAAAAGCTGATAATCTGCATGAATAACTGGTAAACTGTTCTGCAAGAAAGTTGAGTAAAGCAATTATTTACAATATGTACGAAAGTCAAGATGTTGTGACGTCATAATACAGGACTTAAAAGAACGTTCTTAATTCCAAATAAATAATAATGACTTAAATTTGAGTCAGAATCGAGTTAGTTTTTCAATAACGAATATTTTTAAATTAATCGTCATAAATATGTAAAATATTGATGTTTTACTATTTATATAAAAAAATATCGAAAAGCTGATAATCTGCATGAATAACTGGTAAACTGTTCTGCAAGAAAGTTGAGTAAAGCAATTATTTACAATATGTACGAAAGTCAAGATGTTGTGACGTCATAATACAGGACTTAAAAGAACGTTCTAATTCCAAAAAATAATGACTTAAATTTGAGTCAGAATCGAGTTAGTTTTTCAATAACGAATATTTTTAAATTAATCGTCATAAATATGTAAAATATTGATGTTTTACTATTTATATAAAAAAATATCGAAGTGCACTCTTCGTTGTCGTCTTCTACAAAACAGCTGTTTACTCGGTGAGGAAAAGTTTTCCGATTGTTGTGATGAAAGTGCCCCAGCGTCTGTGGGTACAAGTGGTGTGCGGATTTATCACAGGAAATGGTTAGTTTCTTAACACAAGCGACTCCGTAAACATCGAGATGGTGTCAATCTTCTAAATACCTCGAGCTGTAAGTAAAAATGTTGAACGCATTTTGGTGAGATTTGCAGTACGTTTGACACCGTTTTCACTACCCTCTGTTTAAATCTTAAAATTTGGCCTTAATTTCTAACTTTGGAGAAAATACTTACTTTGAAAGGAGAGTAGAGGTCTTTAGCTCCGTTTCTCACCAACAAGAAGTCGCGACTGATTGTCCAAGCTGACCGTACATGGTCCACTCTGGACCCTACGGTTTTTTACCCTAGTATTTCATAATTTAGGAGAAAACGCTCGCTTCAAGAGGAACGTAGAGGTCTCGGTGTGTTGTCTGGATGGGCCACAACTCTTGACTGATGCACAAGGCAGCCAGTTCAAGCACTTTTTCGGGAAGGTGGCCCCATTCGGGGAGAGGTGGCCGCTCTGTCGCCGCTCGATTATTTACCCTATTGCTTAGATTTACCCAATTGCCTGAGAGAGTGGATAGCCGGACGGACGAGAGAGAATATGAAACGAGGTGCAGTAAATGGAATACTGCAAGGGGTTGCAGCTTGGGGAGGTCCGAACGGAACGTTGCAACTAGTACTAGCTATAGGTACCTACTAGCCTAGGTAGCTACTACCTTCTAGGGACCCTACCGTGGCCCTGAGGGGAAATCCTACCGTCAAAAGAAGGGATTTTTCTCCATCAAGTTATCAGACATGGCCCACGTTTGTTAAGTCTAATGACATCTTTCCGAACGTACTTTTTTCTGCGACACAAAACGTTCTACAATTTGACAGTCGTTATCAACAACTTTCTCCATAGGATAGCAGTAGTAGTAGTAGGTGGAATATTCCTTTGAAACAGCTCCCTTGCTTGTTTTATTCCTCCTTTGTTTGTGTTTGTTTGAATTTCTTCTCTCTGAAATACCACATTTCTTTTATAAAATCTTTCGCATCCTCCACTTCCTCCCTCAGTAGATCTACCAAGAAGAGTATATTTGCTACTAATTCCTCTTTATTTTCTTGATACGGTTGCTGCATAAACTATATCTTTTTCTAATCTCATTGTGTGCTGGACAGTAAAGTAAGAAAAGTTCTAAATTTTCATTTTGTTCCTCACAGCATAAACATTTTGTACTTTCTCCTTTTATCCTACTTCTATCATTTAATCCTAGTATACCTAGTCTTGCCCTACTGATCAGCATTGTTTTTTCAGTGTTGTCATACCGGATTTCTTCTTTTATGTTTTCTTTATATTTTCTGTAGATTCTTAACGTTGACTTTTCATTCATTTCTTTCTGCCATGCTTTTTTGTTCCAATTATTTATCATTTCTCTTAACTGTTTGTCTTTAACTGCTTCAATTTTACTTAAGTTTATGTTTAGTTCTTTCATATATTCTTTTACTTGCATTAGCCAGGTTTTTTTACATACTGATCCATGGTTATCTCATTTAGAAGCTTATTTCCACCACTCTTCAGTGTATGCTTCAGATAGAATAGTTTATTCTTGTTATCTCTTGAGTGGCAGGAAGAGGCCCCTATTTCAGATCTTACCGCACAACTTGCTGTGTAACTTGGCGCTTTCAAAATTGCTCTATATACTTGATTGTCTATCTTCTGAAATTCATTTATAGTTTTCTTGTCAAGTTTCAAGACTTCCATGGCATACATGAATGATGGCATCGCTAATCCTTTCATGTACAATTTTCCTATTTTTACTCTGCTACAGCTTTTATTGATGACTGCATTAGCCATATTTGCCATCTGCTTTGCTTTAATTTGGGCACCTTTTTATCTGTTCTCTGAAGCAGTCTTTCATGTTGTTGATTGTCACTCTTAGGTATTTAATATTCTTAACTACTTTTATTCCTTCTATGTGCTCCATATTTCCACATCATCGATACTATACCAGTCGTTGTATATTAGTATATTACTCTTGTCCTTGTTTATGTTTAGGCCACATTCACTTGCTATTTCCATAAGGGTTTTTATTGATTTTGTTATTTCTTCTAGTGCGTGTCCTAGTATTAATCCATCATCTGCATATAATAGTGACCCTATCCCTATTATTTCATTTCTAAAACCTTCTGTTGTATTTTCTAATTTTTCTATTATCAGGTACGTTATTAGTAGAAAGAATATGGTTGAGCCATTGCATCCCTGTCTTATTCCATTAGTTACATTTAGCTCTTTTTGTTCTATATTGTTAAGGCATAGGCTTGTTACATCATTTGTATATATCTTTGCAACTGCATTTATTACTTCTGCATGCAGCCTATATTTCATCATGACCTCAATGAGCTTTTTCCTATTAACCGAGTCAAATGCTTTTTGGAAGTCTATTGATACTACAAATAATGGGTCCTTTCTTCTGTACGTTTCTTTCATGCAGTATTGTAAAATATATAAATTATCGATTCCTCTCCTTTGTGCGGTAAAGCCTGATTGCAGTTCATTCATTTTTCTTATATTTAATATTCAGATTATTAAAAACATCAGAATTATTTTCCAAACCACTTGGGCTAACAGCAAATTTATCGCCCACAAACTGTTCATTTTCTACACTAACTACAGAAATAGGTACTACAGATTCTTCTACATACCGGTTAATAAAAGATTTTATCATATTAACATGGCGAATACGGGTTTTTCTTCTCCTATCATGAGTTTCAATCACGTAGTTTACATTGTTAATTTTCTTCAGAACCTTCCACGGACCTGAGAATTCCGCTTTCAGGGGATTGCCAGGTATAGGAAGTAAAACCAAAACCTTGTCACCTACATTAAATAGCCTATCTCGTGTTTTAACAACATGCTTCAATTTCATCGAGGCCTTGGCTTTCGCCAAATGTTCCTGAGCCAAAGACCGTGCTCTAAGCAATTTCTCCTGCAAATCTGAAAAATAATCCAATACATTGATTTCGGGAGTCTCTCCTTCCCAGTGTTCTCTCACTACATCCAATGGGCCTCGAACACAGTGACCAAAAATAAGCTGGAAAGGAGAGAGACCCACTGACTCATTGGGGATCGATCGCATTGCAAACAATGCGTAAGGTAATTCCTTATCCCAATCATTCCCAGTCTCTAAACAAAATTTTTTCAACAAGGTTTGGTGGAACCTTTCCTTGGCTTTCCGGGTGATACGGTGCAGACTTCACGTGTTTAATACCAAACTCGTTCATTTTCTTTTCAAAATACCTACTCGTGAAATTAGTGCCACAGTCACTTTGAATTACCTTAGGAAAACCAAATCTGGTAAAGAAACCAACCAACACTTCAACAACCTTTTCGGACCGTATACTCCTCAATGGGATAGCCTCAGGGAAGCGAGACATTCTATCAACAATACACAATATGTATTTATTCCCATCGCCCGTCCGCGGCAGGGGACCCACTACGTCAATTATCACTTCCCTAAAGGCTTCGCCCACGGAGGGTATAGGAATTAAGGGAGCCTTGGGTATTTTCTGGTTAGGTTTCCCCACCAACTGGCACACATCACAAGATAATACGTGTCTCTTAATGTCCTTACGCATCCCAGGCCAAAAAAAATGTTCAGCAACCTTTTGAAAGGTTTTCCTAACACCAAAATGTCTCGACAAATCATTTTCATGTGCTAAATACATCAATTTATTCCGGTACCTTTCCGGGACAACCAATTGTCTGCACGACTCTACCTGGTGGGCAGGTGCATTAGCCGACCTGCTCAACCTGTAGAGCAAACCTTTCTCTTTGACGAATACTGGTTTCATCAAATCCTCGGGATTGCAGAGTTCTAAATTAGAAAACTCCTTACTCTGTGCCATTTTGAACGCCTTCGCGTCCCAGTTTACGTCATCCCAATTAATGATTTTCTTATTACTACTACCAGTCCTCATGTCGGTCATTTGTCTGTCTACTTGATATAAATCAAAGTCAGCATCCTCGAGATCCATCTCCCGAGTTCTAGATCGGGTTACTACAGAGACAGGCTTATAAAAATGAGTTTCAATATCATCACCCTCACAAGTCACATTCAGGAGAGTCAAAATTGGACATATATTATCAATTGCACCTTCAGCCAAATATCATTCCCTAAAGGTGCGTCCACACGGTCGAACAATGCCCGACGGACAAACACTGTTACCATATCATAGGCGAAGCAGGATGACGTCATAAGCGTTGAAACGATGGAAGTAGATCTGGTAACAAACAGTGGTACCAGATAAGGTAGTATATCACTGTTTTTTACTCTGCTCACATGGCAAAGACCGGCAGACAATTGTTAATTGGTAACAGTGTTTGTCCGTCGGACATTGTTCGACCGTGTGGACGCACCTTTAGAGGAGGTGAATATCGGGAACTGGCAAACTGTCTACCACACCCAGTTTAGCAGTCCCTTTAAAATACTTGGTGTGAATATTAAACTTCTCTAAAGGATAAGACGCAATAGAGTTCGGGAAACCACCCAACACCACAAATTCATCGTCGGAAAATACAAAATCCTTTGGCACAGCAGATTTTAATATGAGAGACTGTGTTGCTCCAGAGTCCCGTAATAACTTTAAACAAACCTTTGTTTTTTCATTGTCACCAACAAACACAGACCCGTCAGAAATATACCTCTTAAATTTTAGTCACTTTTCCTGTTCCATACTTTGCTTTAAGTTTGCCGTTTTTTCAGCTACAACAATGTTTACTGGATTAGACCTCCTCTCCTGAAAGTTTTTCCAACCGTAACAATTAGCTTTAACGTGCCCAGTCTTGTGGCACAAATAACACTTCACATTACTACTACTACCAAAATTTCTACCACTACTACCACCACCATTAACCGATCTACGACAGTTTACGAAACTACGCGAGCCGCTTACGCTTCTGTCTTGATTAGATAGTTTTTCTGACTCGTCATTATTGGACCTTAATGTTCCTCTAGAAGACTGACGATTATTACTACGTGTATTATATTCATGGGGGAAGAACCTATCCTGATTAATCCTTTTCCTTTGGGGTTCCTCCTGATGGGTAAGTGCATACTCATCGGAAGCAACTGCTATTTCCTGAATGGAGTCGAGCTTCAACTCTTCCAAATGAATTCGCAAGTCACGACTCACGTTCCTCTTAAATTCCTTTGCCAAAAGGAGCTCTTTCAGTTTAACAAAATTGTCTACTTCTTTTGATTTCAGCCAGTCATCGAAAAATTGAACTTTCTTTCGAGCAAATTCAACATAGGTGACGTCAAGATCCTTCCGCAGATTACGAAACTTCTACCTGTACCTATGCTTCAGGCACCAAATCATAAGCTTTCAGCACAATACTTTTTACGGTGTCGTAATCCGCGGAGAGATCGTCACTAAGATTATTATAGACCCTTTGAGGTTTGGCCACCAAACGACACTGAACTAATGTTGTCCACATATCCTTTGGCCAAGCAAGCTTCTTGGCAATTTTCTCAAATGACACAAAAAACTCATTAACCTCCTCCTCGGAAAAGTGAGGTACCAGTTTTAACGCAACGAACATATTAAACCTTGTTTCATTAACTCTAGAATTATTATAGCTACCATTCTTTCCCTGATTCAACTTAATCTTTAATTTAAGCACCTCAATTCCATGCTCTCTTTCTTTTGCCCTTTCATCGGCTTTAAGTTGGAGAGCTTTAAACTCCAGTTCCTTCATCTTGGTTTTTTCTTTTAAAATTTCCAATTGGTCATCACCACTATCAATAGGGTTTTCTTTACCTCCACCTTCCAGTTCCTCTATCTCCCCAGGCTTGCTCTCATCCAGCCTACTACTTTCCAGAACATCCTTCCTATCAAGTCTCTCTCTATATATCCTCACGGCCTTCAAGACCTCAAATAACAACGGTCCCTTCTTAACCTCAGTGGCCAAACCTAAATCCAAGAACTCTGCAATCAACCACAATTGATCCCTTTTTAGTTCAAACAGATCCTCTTCCCAGTTAGGACTAGCCAAAAAGTTCGCTACCTCAGCTTCTTCACTCTCTAAATAATGCATCCTGAATTATTTAAATATAAATAATCACTCTAAATACGTTCAGTGGCTTGACCACCTCTCCGAGAGCCGTTTACAGTTGAAAATTATGTCGCTAAACTGGATCCTGGCTAAAAAGGCCGCCAAATTATGTAATGAACTTAGGATTGATTATATTCATCCAGGGTTCTTTTTCCAGACTGGCTCAGTGCCAAAATACCAGGCAAGAACCAAGCAGCGACACAAAATTCCCAAAGCAAAATTAACTCTCAAAGAGGGATACAAAAACACTGAATCAAACTTAACAATAAAATTTAACTGACAAAAATAGTCTTAAATTACATAAAGTAGTCCTCAAAAAGCTTTCTTAGGAACTGGAAAAACACATACGCTACTTTACAATAAAAACACTCGAACCATCACGCGCCTACCTAACTTTTATACCTCAGTCGAAGAGAAAGAAAGGTGTAGGAGGCAGAAAAACACGCTTTCCCTAGCATACGATAGTTGGAGTTGCGGAGTGAAGTAAACCTTAAACCTAATCAATTTCACAATAATTATTAATCATAATACACCTTATAATAATAATATTGATTAAATTGACGATAATACTACACTGAAGACTCAATAAAGAGATAGTTGAAGAATTCTTGCATATGTTCTCCAAGACCACACCGAATACGTAATTAAAGATTAATATAACACGTCAACAGTGATTGTCCTACTTCCGGATCACTAGGGGCGTCTTTGCGCCGAGGGGATCACCAGGGCAACGTAAATTGTCTATATTATGTATGCAGGCGGGGGAAGAACATCTACGGTCCGCTTACCGTTCTTCGCCACTAGAAGGCCTCCTGACGACTCCAGGAGGTCAAACACACGGCGACAGCCAGCAACAGTGGCAAGCAGCAGCACAAAAGCAACAGCAATGCTTATAAGTGAGGCCTCTCAAATTCGATGATAGCTGCAGGATCAGGAGCAAATATCTTCCGGTAATTAAGCCGTGAAAAATGCTGAAAGACCTCCTCTGTTGGGGAGCCGATACTCTCTGCCCCGCTGCCCAAAAACGCACTCCAGGTAAAGGGCGAGAGAGCGAAAGAATAACCACGTAATGGGGCAGTTCAACAAGCGAAGCACTGAAGACGGGTAGTCCGCTCCACAAAACATGAAAAGCAGAAAAAATATATGGTGAGTAAACACTATACAGATAAACACAAACAAAACCTTGGCCGGTGATAAAAGGATGTTCCAAGAGAACTTTTCGTGACTTAATTAAAACAAATGACATAAACCACGAACAAAATATTTAAAGTAATTATGGATTAATATATATATATATATATATATATATATATATAATTATATATATATATATATATATATATATATATATAATATATATATATATATATATATATATATATATATTCTTCTTCACGAGAGTGCGGGACTGTGACGTTTTTTATTTACGATCTCAAAATCTTTATATATATATATATATATATATTAATATTATATATTTATATATATATAATTATATATAATATATATAATATATATATATAAATATATATAGTTAATTAATGCAATAAAAAGCCACAAACAGAAAAATGGGACGATATGAAAAAGCATATTATAGACAAAAACAAAAAGAACAGATAATTATTAAAAAGCTTATAAAAGAACTAGCAAACTTACCCATCTACGATGGGTGATAAAATACGGGTGCAGAAGTGAAAAATTTATATGTACTATTTGTTCAGCAATATTAAAATAAGGGCGGTTACATGAATAGTCTCTCTCTCTCTCTCTCTCTCTCTCTTTCTACTCTCCTCTCTCTCTCTCTCTCTCTCTCTTCTCTCTCTCTCTTGTAATGTAAATTCAAGAGACGATCTCTCTCTCTCGCTCTCTCTCTCTCTCTCTCTCTCTCTCTCTCTTAAAGTAAGTGAAGGGACGATCAATGAACGTAAAGAAGTTTGTATTCATTATTGTTTACCCTCTTTTAATGATTCTCTCTCTCTCTCTCTCTCTCTCTCTCTCTCTCTCTCTCTCTCTCTCTCTCTCTCTCTCTCTCTCTCAATGTAAGTCAAGTAACGAAGACAGTGATGGGATTATCGGATTACTTAGCTCTCAAATCACAAATTACCTCCTCTCTCTTTCTCTCTCTCATTTTTCGATAGCAAGATAAAATTATAAAATTGTAGTGCATTAATGTCGTTAAATGGTTCTCTCTCTCTCTCTCTCTCTCCTCTGCTCTCTCTCTCTCTCAACTCGTCGGTGACTTTCATTTAACGGAACAGGGATCTTGATTAGTTCGTTTCTTTGTCAATTACTTTGCACGGTGATACGAATAATAAAGTATCTTTCTTTTGCATTATGTTTAACATGCAAAGACGCAACTTGTATGTCAGTGCGTTATGGCTACTGATAAATGCTCTTATGATCCTGTGTCTTCCAAAAAAGAGTAGAAAGTAGGAACTTGTCAGTTTCCTTTTTATTATGTCCATTGGCAGGATCGAAATTCCGAAGCAACATTACCGGGCAGTACTTCTTCAACGTTATTTTGTGCACTGACAGTCCCGATGGATTTAAGTTATTCAAAAAATCTTGCGGATATTGATGATAATTCTCATCTTCTATTGTGTCCGAGCTGAAATATTCGCGACTTTCTCCGGGGAAGTTGTACAGAAATTATGTATGAAAAATCGTAAAGTAACTAAGTCTACAGGAATAACCAGCCTCTTTTCACGGCCAGAAACAGCTCCGTTTCAGGAAATCCCTTCTCACCCCCACCCCCTACAAAGGAGGGGATTAGGTTGGATGAAACCCCATTACAAACCATCATAGGGGTCCCCACCATAACCCCTGCCAAGTTTCATGCCCATCTGACCAGCCGTTTGGCCGTGATTGAATAACAGACAGACAGACAGACAGACAGACAGACAGACAGACAGACATTACGCCCATTATAGTATGATATGAAGAACAGGTTTGGATAGAGATAATGAATGACACAAACAGACAGGAAAAACAGGGAATACACAGACATGCTGAGAAAAACAACAAGTATATAGCTAATAATAAAGAAAGCATATGACTAACATGAAGAAAAGGATAGGAAAGTGATAATGAATGAAAAAAACATACACAGGAAAACCTGGGATTACACCACAGACATGCTGAGAGGTGAAACCACCTCAGAAAAAGAAAGGGTCGGGACAGGCGACGAAAATAAGCGAGAGATTAAGGAAGAGCTTCTAAAAATTCTGGAAGACTATAAGGATCCGAACGAGTCCAACTAAAGTAGTAGACTATAGGAAACTAACGTTATAAGGCGATACTTTTGTCATTTTTCATAAACTTCTAAACATTAGCTCCTTACTCTTGTTAAAAGAATAAAGAATATAATTTTTCCCGAGGCCTTACAACCACCTCCCCCGCCCTGCAAAATGCTGACGCACCTCCCCCTCCAACCCCGGTTGAGACAAGGGTGAGTTTTGTGCCCATGGATAAATTGATGCTGGAAGCCTGAGGGAGGACAGTAAATCGAGATGCAAAGTTATAAGACAAAAAAAACAAAACAAAACAAAACCAAAAAGGAGTCGTCAATGGCTGTAGAGTGGTTGAAATCTGAGGGTGATGCAGTCAATGACCGAGCAAAGTGAAGAGATATTGCAGAAATAAGTAAAGTTCTTACAAGAGGTGAGGGTAAATTTAAAAAAACGGGGTAAGGTCATGAAAGTTTATCAATGAATGCTGAAGTAGATGGTTGATGAATAGAAGTGAGTGATTCATATAAGTATCTGGGGGTAAACACTGTAGTATACAGTACAACCCTTAAGTGCACCTGACCCTCAAGTGCACCTGACTGCTACTGATTCCCTTAAGGAGACAGGTCACCATCCAAAACGTGGCCAGAAACCCAGTTTCGATGACAGAGGCTAAGTAGCCACATGTGTCTCGAACTGGTCACCCAACTCTTAAGTGGACCTGACTGATACTGATTTGAAAGTTTCGTACAAAATGAGGTGAGACAAAATGTGCCCCAGGAACAGGATAAGTATGAAATGAGAGTGATCTGCTAGGATTTTGAGAGAAGGAGCTTCTGTGAGGTCATTCAGAGATGAAAGGGAAATTGAGAAGATTGATTGTGTCTATTAAACCTGGCGTCACAACATCTAGGTTATTGACACCAATATAGATTTAAATAGAAAAAAAATAAATTTCATATAAAAATATCTATATACATGTGTGTAAATATATACATTTTGTTCATATATAAGTTCTTACGTAGACAATGTATGTATAAATTGTCTACGTAAAGATCTATAACAGCTCTATATTACAATCCTTCCCAAGAATTGTAGCTAGAATAAAATAATCTACTCTGTCACGACCCCAAGACAGGAACCTAAGTCTCAAATTCCCGAATCTGGGACATTCAATCAGAAAATGTTTCATAGTCAAGGGCACAGTGCAGTTCTCGCAGGATTTTCACGGAGGATTTTCACGGGACATCAAGAACCCATGAGTGAGTCTTGTATGTTCATCCTCAATCTGCACAACATCGTTTCCTGTCTCCTTGGCATATACGGATATGACCAAGGAGACTGATGACGTGATACTGCGTATTTTTTGATTAGTTAATATATCCTCCCACTCCACTGGGACTGCCAACATTTTTTAATTCTCTGACCTACTACAGGATATAAATCCCGATATGGTAGTAGGCATCTTGTGGGTTCTGGGGAGCTGACTGCCGACTTTGCAAGTTGGTCAGCTTTCTCATTCCCAGCCACCCCAACATGGAAAGGCACCCAACAGAACTTTATTTCTTTCCCTCTTCTTTTTAGTAAAAGCAGCCATTCCAATATATCTAAAACCAGAGGGTTTAAAAGGTTAAAAGATTCCAGCGACTGAAGAACACTTCTTGAGTCACAATATATAATCAAATTATTTTCATTCCGAATAAAAACTTCCTTTAAAGCCTATAAGACTGCATATAATTCTGCTATAAAAATCGATGCAACAGATGATAACCTGCCACTTCTCTCTGAATCAGGGAAGGCTACTCCAAAGCCGACGCCAGCATCTGACTTTGAGCCCTCCGTGAAAACTGCAGTGAAGTTATCATGTTGCAAGGAGTGTTCTAAAAATATTGACCTCTGGAAAGTTCCATGGGGGACTAACTGAATATTTTGCTGGTAAAATCTCGATCCTTGGCATATTTAATTCACGGACAATAAAATTCACTCTAAAAGCGAATGGATGAGGTTGCTTGGGGTGATTTTCATAAAACTGCCAATGCCTTTCCATTCTCATACAAATGCTGGTTAAAGACTTAGGTAGCCTCTGAATCTATACAGCTCCCGAACCAGCAGACGCTTGAGTAGAGGAAAAGACCCCATATAGACTCCACTTTTCTAGCCCCGCCCCCCCCGCCCCCCCAACCCCCCCACCCCCCCAAGGGCGTGGCTACCCCCCTCCCGATTGGCTCATGTACGTACGTGAGGCCTAAAAAAGGGGCGGGGCAACCCCCAAAACCCCAAAAAGGGGTGTGGCCACCCTCCACCCTGACCCCATATAGACTCCACTTGTCTGGGGGGTGTGGCCACCCTGACCCCATATAGACTCCACTATTCTGGGGGGCGTGGCCACCCCTGACCCCAAATTGACTCCATTTGTATTATAAGCTCATGTACGTACATGAGCTCATAATCGACTCCATATGTATGATAAGTTCATGTACGTACATGAGCTCATAATTGACTCCATTTGTCTTACAAGCTCATGTACGTACATGAGCTCATAATAGGGGGCGTGGCCTCCCCTAACCCCAAATCGACTCCACTTTTTCTACCCCTGTGACGTCACATAACTATAAGGAATAAAACCATCTTTTCAACCCTCCACTATTCTGGGGGGGCGTGGCCACCCCTGACCCCAAATTGACTCCATTTGTATTATAAGCTCATGTACGTACATGAGCTCATAATTGACTCCATATGTATGATAAGTTCATGTACGTACATGAGCTCATAATTGACTCCATTTGTCTTACAAGCTCATGTACGTACATGAGCTCATATTAGGGGGGCGTGGCCTCCCCTAACCCCAAATTGACTCCACTTTTCTACCCCTGTGACGTCACATAACTATAAGGGAATAAAACCATCCTTTCAACCCTCCACTATTCTGGGGCGTGGCCACCCCTGACCCCAAATTGACTCCATTTGTCTACAAGCTCATGTACGTACATGAGCTCATATTAGGGGGCGGTGGCCTCCCCTAACCCCCAAATCGACTCCACTTTTCTACCCTGTGACGTCACATAACTATAAGGGAATAAAAAAAACCAACATTTCAAGCCCTCACCCCAAATTGACTCCACTATTCTACCCTGTGACGTCACGTAACTCTCTGGGAATAAAAACCATTCTTTCAACCCCTGACCCCAAATTGACTCCACCTTTCCTACCCCCTGCGTCCACGTAACTCTCTGGGATAAAACCATTCTTTCAACCCCTGACCCCAAATTGACTCCACCTTTCCTACCCCCTGTGCGTCACGTTAACTCTCTGGGAATAAAAACCATCTTTCAACCCCTGACCCCAAATTGACTCACCTTCCTACTGTGACGTCACGTACTCTCGGAATAAAACCAACATTTCAACCCCTCACCCCAAATTGACTCACTCTTCTACACTGTGACGTCACGTAACTCTCTGGGAATAAAACCATTCTTTCAACCCCCGACCCCAAATTGACTCCACCTTCCTACCCCCTGTGACGTCACGTAACTCTCCGGGTAATAAAACCAACATTTCAACCCCTCACCCCAAAATTGACTCCACTAATTCTACCCCTGTGACGTCACATAACTCTCTGGGAATAAAACCATTCTTTCAACCGCTGACCCCAAATTGACTCCACCTTTTCCTACCCCTGTGACGTCACATAAACTATCAGGGAATAAAAAACCAACATTTCAACCCCCACAAATTGACTCCACTTTTATACCCCGTGATGTCACGTAACTCTACGGAATAAAACTGACCCCACCCTGACCCCAAAAAATAGACTCAGTTTCACTGTTTTTTGCGACTCATGTCCCCTTTAATTGTTTTCAAGTAACCGGGACGTTACACTACCCTCATCCTCCTCCTTAAAATCTCTAAATTTATATATGCATATTGCGAATATACTCTCTCTCCCTCCCCTCCCTCCTCCTCCCTCCCTCCTTCCCTCCCTCCCTCTCCCTCTCTCTCTCTCCAGCCGTTTACTTTTTGTTTTAATATATATACACACAGCTGCTTATATATTCGATGAGTATCATGATAAAAGGATATTTGGCGACTGACTTCATCCACATGTGATATCTCCCCCAATAAACCATTCAGAGTCCCATGTTATCTGATTAATGAATCACGCACACACACACACATATGACGAAACAGACCTTATCGCCATATTTGCCCAGCTGACTTCACGCCAACTTGAAATTTTATTGGGAATAGAATTTGAGTCATAATCTAGGTGCGAACCAAGGACAAAGTACACATTCATTTTGTTATTTATTATACGAGTTTGAAAGAGGTTGAAAAATCAAATTACAGACGGAATGTTATTTATATTTATAACCAATCCTAAATACAGGGGAATGAATTAATAGTTCCATACTAATACATACATTAGAAAAAACTTGTACAAACACAACGCGATAATATGCGCATTCGCTTTTTCAAAAAAACAATCTTCAACGAAACATACTACGGCTACTATATATTTTCTAAACCTTTCCTTGACCTCACACCCTTAGTATATACCACAAAACATTCTTCCTCCACACTTTTCCGACCGTGTATCTAAGACGACGACGTTTCATCTAACACCTCAAACTTTTAAATTTAGCTAACCAGTTTTTCACTAACTTGTGCGAAGACGTTGATGAAGCCATGGCGAGAGTTCCGTCTTGAATGTGACAATCCTTCAAGTCATCCACCATGACTATTTTTATCAAATCAGTATCACGTGACTAAACAGTCTCCGATATCATTGTTCCTAAAATGTTAATAACCCACCCCACACACTCGCCATCATTTTTTTCGCATGTCCCGCCCTCAACCTTCCCACGCCCTCCTCCTCCTCCTCCTCCTCTTCCCCTCCTCCTCCCTTGTTTCCCCATATTTCGGCCACGTTTCAGGGGGGGTGGGCTTTTATGATCTATTACTAACAGCCACTCTTTAACCCCGCCATTTCATGAAGTAACGATAATTCGAAATATTTAAATCAACAGGGTTTTTTATCCCTTGAAATTTCTCGAGTTATATCTCAAATATTATAACCTGCGAGCGGAATGAGTTAAATCTCCTCCCCCCCCCCACCCCCCCCCCCCCCCCCCCCTCTTCAGTCATTCAACCGTGTTAGACTCTTTGTAAAAGTGCTTTACCAAAGCCGTAACGTATGACTTTTGGGGTTCTTTAAAATACGGATAATACTGTTAAATCGGGATTGCTCTTTTGAGAGTCATGTCCCCTTTTAATTGTTTTTTCAATGTAATGGGGGCCGTTTACCACCTCCTCCCCTCCGTCACTGCACCTACATTTTTCTATAGGAGGGGGAGGAGGAGGAGGCGGAGGTCCGCGTGATCGGGGGATATAGCCGGCATAAGGTGGTTTCTTGGATATTAAGGGAGACGTGTCCCCACTACTACTAACAGCTGCCGTATCCTAACTTGCAAGTACCCTCTAGGTTATTATATCACCAGCACAAACCTCTTTCTATTTCATTAACTCTCATAGGTCATGGCAGTGATAACGTCAAACTCCTTCATTTTCACTTAAAAAGAACCTCCCTACCACTCGCAGCAATAGGCCATAAACAGATAGAATAGTCCCCTTTACGACTTTTCGTATTTTTTCTTTGCTTAGAATGGACGTTGTTTTCAAGGACACAGATGAATTCTCGTCTACAATTTCTTAGTGTTTAATTAAACTTCTTATCTTGAGTATATTACCACAAAGAAAATTTCTAAAAATTTCCGAGAGAGTAAGACACCAAACCACCGTTTAAGAATGGGAATAACTTTACTTCTTTCCCTGGGTGATAAACCAAGATGAATAAAATGAAAGTTTTTATTTTTACGTATTAAAGGTTGCTTCGGTTCATATCCGTACAATTGAGACTCATCATCCCAGGAATTGAATTGACTCGGATAACCTTTCCAATTGAACGTAATATTGAGTTTTATTATCTTTCCTCCTCCTTCCCAGAATAGTGATATCATACACGTTTTCTGGTAGATTTGTGCGAATTAATTCTTCACGATAAAATACGCCCTTTATTCTTCACCTCTAAATCTTCCAAGAAGTATATCTACCGGATTTTTTGCCTTGTATCCACTTTTCGGATTTTAAAAAATTTCCAGAATATTTTGAATTGTATATCCCTCCTAAAAATTGCGTTGCGACGCTCATCGCCTACGTACAACGTCTCAACATTCAAGAGCGAAATGGCGGGAGGATTACTAGAACAGCCTTTTTTATACATGCTCGAGAATTGACGTTCAATGTCATCTCTATCCGGTAATGCGTGAACCCTTGCGGGGTGGCGGACCAAACTTCTATGTGGGGGGGTATGATTTATAACTCTGAACAATGTCGCGCAAGACTTTAATGTTTTTAAGGTATTCCTTATGTTTGGAGATATCTATATATAACACCTAATAGTCCTTATGACTCTTTTCACAGTCCTAAGAGGATTTTTTTCTCTCGAATAAACGCTATATAATTTTAATTTTTTCTATCGTAGATATTCCCTGACGTGTTTGTTATAATATCCCTACCCTCATCGCTATTCAAACGTGAGAATTCCAAAAATTCGGTAGATTCGAACCTTTCTTCAAAGCGCGACGCATAGTAACACCGATCCTTTCTTTTTCAAGGGAACATTTGGTAATATCTGGAAAACGACGTCAATAAAGACTAGCAAAATATGTTTAAACCCAATTATTATAGCCGAGCTATTTGGACATATCACTAAATCGGTGCTCGCTATTACTCTCGTTTGGGTGTATGCTTTTTCTTCTTGGGAATTTTTTTTCGAGTGACTTTATGCAGTGTGTAAGACTTTTGCCCACTGTAAGAATTCTTTTAAAACATTTTCACGAGTATTGAGCTATTCAGATTTTTCGCTAACTCTGAATAAAGAGTCCACCCCGTGAAACTACCCACAGGCCCCGTGCTATCCCGTACAAAAGTTTTTAAGCAGTTTTTATCCGTTCTTTATCCATATTGGTAAGCTATTTGATATTCCTTTCACCAGATATTAGTTTCGAGCTGTAACAGTTCAAGGTGTTGACGGAGCGAAGTCTACTAACAAATAACCGTAGCGGTTACGGATAGGGGCCTTTTATATTGTCTGAAAGGCTGAGGCTTTTTTGACGGCCCGATAACTGCCGACCTAAGTTTCAATTTGACTAAAATCAAACACTGATTTTTCAGTAGAATAATAATGTGAGCAATCAAGCTTATACTTCTACTAAACTTGCCGAATGAAACAATATTCTGCGTTATGATCTAACTGAAATGATGAATGACGTCCGCTGTGAAGGCGTTGGTGACAAATTTATTTATCACTGGCCTCAAGGAAGCAATCATCGAGTATGCATAATAGACCTTTATTAACCACCCGTCTTCTGCCCTTTTCGGTATTCAAGGGCTTTAAAATTTTCTTTGGATCTTTAAATTTGGGACCTATTGAGGATGCGTTTCGAGGGGTGTTCAGATACCCGCATATAAAATGTATTGGAAATGCGGTTCATCATAGAGGTTCATGATTTTTTGACATAGACTGACTTGCCACTGTTACTAAACCCCGCGATATAAACTAGCGGGATTAGCGAACGTCTAACAACCGCCCAGAAGGCCCTGTCGCGGCCATGAGGTTAGCGCGTTTAAGACTGAAGTTTGTGTATTTAACGCGCTCCTTTTTATATACAAGCTTAATAATAATTAGGGTGAATGGAGAGTTGCGCAATAATTTTGTTTAATTTCCGATAATGAAATCCATACAGGTTTTTTTTCCTACAATATAAAAATAGAACGTAAAGTAAAAATGCAAACTTAATAAAAGAATTAAATATAATAATTCAAATATAAAAAAACTACTGTGTATATGATTATATAATAAAAATACTTATCTACATAAGAGATTAAAATATTATGACTAAAGAGAAAATATATGTAAAATATACGAAACTATGACGACCCGGCGGTCAAGTGTGATACGCCCCGTTTAACTGTGAGTCGAGGTGAACCATTTCGTCGAGGAGAAGTCAAAGACGTCGAAGATAGGAGAGGACTTACCATGTTATTTTTACTATTCCTCTACTTCGACGTTTTGACATCCTTCACCGCGTGGGAATGACGTGAATGGATGTAGGGTCGAGAATAGGAGGAGTCTGAAATTCTCGAGGGTGCTAGGAGCGGGAATATTTAAAATTGGAGAGCATTGCCGCAACTACCGGAGCCACCACTACCCTCTCCAGATCCTCCTCCTCCTCCCCCTCCCCCTCGCCCCTCCTCCTCCGCTATACCCTCTTTCCACCCAATGTCTGGATGTCCCCATACGCCAATCGATTTATAAGGTGTCTCAGCATAATATCTCTTGTCCTCTAAAGGACGGAGAGGATACCTTTCGCTGGCGTCTTATGACACATCGTGCCCCTCCTACTCTTTGCAAATTGTGCCACGAGTATAAGTAACTCATTCTTTTGCCGGGGTGACAGCTCGATACTGGTCATGTGGAATGTCTTTTGCCGCATCTTTGTACACCTTTCAAGGTGTGACTACGACTAGTTTCCGTCAGATACGATAAAACTTTAGTTTGACACGCCGAATAAATTCCCTCTGAGTTTCAGCCCCCGTTTCAACCTGCACTAACAGCCGAGTTCCCCCCTTAGTGACCTCATCATACAATTCGTGAGTTTTTGGGGAAATTACTCAAATCCATTTGGTTGAGCACACCCTTCAGTTTCCGATTGAGGTTTATCATGCCACCAGGAAAGATCAAGCTGTCAGTGTCGGTATAAAGGAGCTGAACTCGGTGTCCATACTGCTTTCGAAGCACGTCGTAATAGAAAACCGATACATCATCTCCTTCTCCATGTCTATTATAACTGAGACCGATATAAATCGGGGATTCGCCATAACAACTCCTTTGCAATGGTTTTACAATGTACCTTCGTTACCCATTGTTTTGAAGACATTGTACGTGTGGTTTGGAAATCATTCCTGAGAAGAGAGCTTCACCGGGACGAACGATTTCGGGTAGAATAATTCAATGAATTTTTTTAATAGTCACCGAAAGACCATTCATTATGATTTTGGATGGTGTTCCTCTGGTCCGATCGGTCTCTTTAGCACGCCTTTCGCGGCATTCTCCAGAATATATCCCTCAATAAAATCCTGTTGATTTGTACAACTTCCTTTATTTACATCAACTTCGAGACCGAGCTTATCAACGTTTGTAATAACGGAAGACAGATCAAGTGATTACGCATGGGTAATGCGTACCCGTCAACTAAACATTTTTTCTTGGGTAGCGTTCACCTTGAACTTATTTCTTAGTTTTTTTTCCTATAGGTGCGATAGAATCCTGGTGAGTCACTTCATGTGAATGAATGCGAGAGGGAGATTCGTCCGTCCTGTAGAGCAACATCCCGTCCTACTGGTTTGTATCGAGCAGTATAAAATAACCCGTATTCACCTGTGAATCAATGGCTGTAAAATATCGCTAGCGACAAACTTTCTATTCGACCGTGGACGTTCAGTTATTTCACCCAAGGGGCATTTTGTATTTCTCATGACTGTGGGATACAAACTGTTGAAGTCAACGTATAATAATGTACGATTGAGGATCACCCACACCTAAAACTGGATTTAACTCTGGATTTTAGCTACGCATTGCCTTCGAACTAGACTACAAAAACCGCCGCGGATGTTTTTTACCATTAATTGATAGAGGTTCACCATTCGAATGAGGGGAGACGACTTTTAGAGGATATAGGAAAGTCATCGAGTGAGAGGGAGGTGATAAGTCAGGTACCGGCAGGGTCTAGTCCGAATTGCCCATGCAAGCCTCCTCCAAAGCTAAATAAACAGCCGCTAATAAATCCCCATCCATTAACAATACAAACGGTATAATCTAGAAGATGTTGCAATTAGCGGCGTTCCAAACCTGACCACGTGTGCTAGCCCCCGCTGGAAGGGTTTTCTTCTCGTCTCCCGTAAGTTCCGAATCGAACACTTACTCGAAAAGGTGCCGGCTTTCGCAGGATATTGAAGCCCGTCACATAATCATAAGGGTAGTAACTGTTTACCCGTACCCAAACTAAATCAGACAATCCCGAGAATACTGGGTTACACAACTGACGTGTCGATTCGAGGGAACCTTTCTGTTTTATATGACTCGGGCGAGACTAGAAAGGGTCCCCCTAATCACGTTTGTTGCTGATCCACGAATCTCAGATGCCCGATCTGGCCGAGTAAAATTTACTACCCTCGCGTTTCAGAATTTCAAAATCATGCTGAGCCACCGCTCTTTCAAGACCAGGGCGATGTCATATGAAAATATGTGTACGACACTGTAAAGTCGGCTCCTTAAATTGCATATTCAAATTACCCTTTTGAACAGTGTAACACACAAAGTTTTCCGTCCAATCAAAATTGCGTGATGTCGCATTTTTCGTGACTCCAGCCTTGAATTCGACGTTACATCCTCCGCACATCGAGTGCTCGCTGTGTCAACTACGGGCGGATTCAGGACTCATATGTAAAGGTACGAGCACGCATTTGTTCACGCAATAACGCCGGTCCCGGTTTCATGTTCTGCAAACAATCATCAACGCATTTCTCTCCGTGACTTAGTCCTATGGTCCAATATTCCCCCGTTCTACCGTCACGATCCGTAGCAGTAAGCGAAAGCTTTACATGTCGATATACTAGTCTCGATCGGTCCCTCTTCCGGTCCTTCGGTTAATATTTATACGCCGCAAGCATCCAGGAAAAGCCATGTGCGAGATTGGCCAGCAGAGCTTCAACTTAGTAACTGTTTTAAATTGGCCCGGGTTCTGGGTATTCGAGCAGTGGTTCGAGCAGGACAGAGCCTGTGTGTGCGCCTCACGGAGGAGAAATGGGGGGGTAAGGTAGAAGCATGAATAGGAGTGAAGAAAACCAGGCAAGGAACTATTAAACAAAGTCAATACATTGTAACACAACCCCCGCGTGGGGCTCAATCCCCCCCCCTTGCTTGAATCCGGTGCGTAACTCTTCACGAATGCCAAGCATATCCTTATCAATCACGCGACGTGGTCGTCAGTGATTAATAACAACGTGACAAATGAGGGCTTTGGGGTTACCACTCTTTCCTCGCTAGATGTACCGTCCAATGTTTTTTTCCGCCTGTTTCCCCATGAATAATTCACGATAATTTATACAGATATATGTTGAGGTTATTCCCCTTTTCTAATGTTTTGAAAGAGTCATTGGGTCAACGCATATCTGGCGAGTGTTTGATATTAAATTGTCCCCTCCCCCATCCTCCTCATTAAGACACGAGGGAGGGGTTGTTAATACGTGGGAAGGGGTTATCTCGCAGTACAACGTACGCTTCCTACGCTGTACGCACAGTTGTACCCGGCCTGAATAATTGAATAACCCTGATCACCTACCCGCGGACTCCCATTGGGATACACCTGGAAGTTATTAAATATTCACTAACTCACGCCGCGTGATATTAAGTTCAACCCTATCTAGTCGAGGTCATACACCAACCGAACCCTCAGTACGGTTAGTCTTTTCTTTCCAATTATTACTATTAACTCAATTGCCTCCTCCCGGGAGTCATAGATCGAGTCATCGTAAGTGAGGGTGGGTGAGTAACATACATAAAAGCCTTTTCCATTCATGTCGGCCTAGCATCCTCACGCTGGTGATAATACGCACAAGTATAGCATACCCGATCGAATACCTCTTTCGAGGAAGTTTACTGTGCCATCTCGCGTATCGGGTTATGCTACTACTTAACTTCATTGCCACGTCCAATGTTGTGACCCTACTGCAGGCCAGCATAATGATGTACTCACTACCTTATTACCCTCCGTTCTTTCCTCGTGAGTGAAGGATCCCTTCTGGTTCCTACAACCTCCACAAACGCGCGATGCTTCATTATTATTATTACTCCACATCAAATCTTCATCTATGGGAAGTCTTCAGCGAAGGATTGTAAAGATAATTTTTAACATAAGCACCGAGTGAACGTGTGATTATAATAATATAATCATAATACTGCAAAAACTGCAATAATAATAATAGATAATAATACTAATAATAATATAATAATAATATAATAATCATAATAATAATAATAATAATAATAATAATATCTTTTACCTGGATCGGAGGTTGGTGCGTGATGATTCTCATCGGCGGTTTAGGAGGCTTGGACATTTTCCTTGAATGACGTGACAATACTGTGTGATAAACAAATTCAATGAATCAGGTGTGACATAACCGAACGTGGAGGTGTTTTAGGTACATATATTAGAACACCCGATTCCTTGTTTTAGTCCAACAGTCTACATTCAACATGTGTGGCGATCACATCATATACGTGAATGCAAATGCCTGTATAAGTACATGTTTTTTTTTTTTTTTTTTTCCCCCCAGAAAAAAAAAAATCGTGCTTGTAAATTTACCAATAGGTTAGCCGTCCCCTATATCATTACCGACAGGAGTGGAATATGAAGTGGGGCTAGTGGAGTCATTCTCCCGAAATTACTATACGCTACTTAACCAGGAGACGTTGAAATTTACTATTCCCAATTTAACGCGATCTATAATGAGTGCATGGGACACGCATTACCCACTATATATTATAAGTCCATTTCGTGTTTGTTTGGGTGGTGATATGAATGTCATGACTAAGCGTTTTACGGAAATTCTTGAACAATTATCTGAATTTTACGGAACATATTCGCGGAGCTATCCGCAGGGACGGTTTTTATTCTCATGGAATGATGACACAAGAGAATGACATTCCACATATCGATGCAGGAGCACAAAGTTGATATGATTGATTCAGATTACGATTAACTCAGTGCTAAAGCAGCTAATATGTTTTGGTTTCAATGGAAAAATTCAGGTATTTAATAGACATTCGGGTGCGTTTGAGACCCTCATCACATTAGAAATATATTCGCAAGCAAGCGTTGAATACGTACCCTTTAATTCGGGTATCTTCAACCTACCATCTTTGGTGATCAAATGTTAATCCCTCTTAACTGCCTTCACGTTAGGATGTGCATGTGGTAAGGTCCGCACTAATGCCATTTATAAACCTTTAAATACCATTGACGTATTGGATTACATTAATATCGATGTCTTCAAGATCAGACCGGTGAAGAAATATGTTTACATGAAATGGGGGTTCGATCGTGCAGTCTGCATATAAGACCTAGATGAAAACGCTATCGAAACTTTTCTTCTAAATACCATACGACGTGACATATACCCCGTCATAGTATTTAAAACGACATGGCTGGTGAACACACAAATTATTTTGAGCAGTCTCGGCTGTGTACTACAAGCGATACAAAAATCCCCTTCGAAATTTGCCAATAGATTAAACCTACACCTATATATTACCTAATGGGTTGATTGAGTAGGTGTTAGCTGCGATCATGTTCCGGGGAGTTATTACGCTATATTATCCAACAGATGATTTATTCACTCTCGAATTTATAACACGAAGCGTCATAAAAACGTGATAGCATCCATATTTTGTATAGACCGAGAATAGCAATGTTCGCGTGGATATGAAGAGACTCGTGAGAGCTTCTTAATAAGGACGTGTATGATTACTTAAGTTTATTACGGTGATAATTTCATAAAATTATTTTTAATCGTAACGGTATTCTTGTGTCATTGGGATGAAGATTTAAGAGAATTACTATAGCCACGTATCAAAGAGAGAGAAATTGAGAACGGGGACCTTGTTAAAATATATACGTCAATTACGTAAAAGCCGCGAAATTATTAGGTTTTCATATTAGTACCGTTATGAAAATATATGGCTGGCGTGAACTCTGAATGAACAACCGTTTCCTTTGGATTCTCTATCCTGATGATTGTGGGGTAGATTATATATATTTGTATACGATATAGTTCAACCGACAATTTTTGCGGGGACTAGTAAAATATATTGGCCTTGTTTTATCCTTTGCAAGTGGTAGAGGAAAAGAATACATAATACGTCTACAATTGGTTGAACCGACATCTTGGGATCAGATTTCTATTCTTATCACGGATCAAGAAATGGTCCACCTTTTACATTTCACTAAAGACTCAGTGTTACTTGCCTGCTCCGTATAAAAAACCTAGAGAAAATTAGATGAATAGGTGAGTAATAATTCGATGTTCACCCTTGCATTCTTATTCGTGATCGTAACACCCTCGAGTCAACTAGAACTGCGAATCAAGCTCAGCTTAATATTGTTTTGGGATAGTATAAACATAAAAATGAGAGTGTTTTATTTCGCGCCTCCTTCAGAGCGGAATTTAAAAAACTTTTTTTCAGAACCCTTTATAAGGATAGGAGGCGGGATTTGAGGATAATTTCCGTTTTCTATCCCGGGCCGCAGAAGGGGAAGCGGTTTTTTTTCGGCCATAAGTGGTATTGCACGAAGTGCTCTCCTTATATCTATTTTAACTGGCGGCGAAACCTTCGGTTAATGAATTCGTTAATCTGTTGTTGATCTGATATTGTAAACAGGGTTTACCTTGAAAAGAAATCCATAAAACGAAATGGTATAAGGGCCCTCAAACTCCGGACAACGAATTTTAAGCGGTAACTGAAGGAGAAGAGAACGAGACGAAGAAACAGTGAACGTTTTTTAGTTGACGGTCGAGTGTTGAGAGAAAGGAAAAACGGAGGAAGAGGAAGGGCACATGAGTTAAATCTAGGAGTAAATATAATACGGACGTGTACGATCTTTTGTAACTCATTCATAATTGACCATTCGGGGTACGCAACTCGTTCTACCCTTCATCTAAAATTATATAACAACCAAATATGGCTAGCGTAGTTCCTAACATACCCGGAACTGGGTAATCAAGTCCTGTTTCATCGTAATATTGCGGGTATATCAGAAATTGTTTTCCCCGAATGTTTTAATAGAACGGAGATTATTGAAACTTCAATTAATTCAAAGGAAAGACTGAATTTTAACACCTTGTATATTCCATAATCAAGTTCTATCTGATAATATATAGAATTTTCGCATTAAGGGGGTTGCAGGTTCTTGCTTAATTTGTCAGTATAGCTTTAGAATTATATATCTCAATTGATAGGGACGGTGCGCAATTAGCGGATGTGTTCACGTGCCGTCGTTAATGGTATTAGTAATACATTATTTAAATCCGCTTCCGTTTTCTGAATGAAAAGTTGGTGGGAATCCTGTCCTGTATTTAAACTATCATCATATATAAAAATGTTGAAAATGAATAAAACCCTCGACATTACCTACCACCGCCGGCGGGACTTTTATACGATGACTATCATGTAACACAAAACGGGTAACTCGCAATTTACACCGGTACCTCGTTCAAACCGGCAGGTGGGAGACGAAGTTAGGTGACATAAACGAGGGGCGCATACATATTTTCCACTTCTTTTGGATTTAGCGACTAGAGACATGTATTTACTGGATTTTCAGTTTGATTTGAGACTTAGGCTTCGAATTAACGAATAATAGCTGGTTTATGGGCGCCCACCAGACGGACATTTAATGTGTTTCAATGTAAAGAAAGGCTAAATTTGGATCGATAGAGTTAACCACCCACATTATACGCAATGTCTGCTTAAATGAGGTCGACAGTGGCAAGTCAGTCCTATGTCAAAAAATCATTGAACTCTATGAACGCATTTTCCAATACATTTTATATTGCGGTATCTGAACACCCCCTCCAAAACGCCATCCCTCAATAGGTCCCAGCAAATTTAAGTACCAAGAAATTTTAAATCCTTTGATTACAACTGAAAAGGGGCAGAAGGGGGTTAATAAAGGTCTATATTCATACCTCGATGTATTGCTTCCTTGAGGCCAGTGATAATAAAGTTGTCACCAACCCCTTCACAGCGGGACGTCATTCATCTATTCAGTTATTTCATAACGCCGAATATGTTTCATTCGGGCCAAGTTTAGTAGAAGTATAAGGCTTGAATTGCTCACATTATATTCTAATAAAAAATCGTGATTTTAGTCAATTGAAACTTTAGGTCGGCAGTTATTCGCCGTCAAAAGCTTCAGCCTTTTCAGACATAATAGAAAAAGGCCCTATCACGTAACAGCTAACGGTTATTTGTTCGTAAGGACTTCGCTCCGTCAAACCACCTTGAACTGTTACAGCTCCGAACTACATATTCTGGGTGAAACGGAATAGCAAATAGCTTCCCAATATGGATAAAGAACGGATAAAACTGCTGAAAAACTTTGTACGGAGAGCACGGGGTGTGGGTAGTTTCAGCGGGGTGGAACTCTTTATTCAGAGTAGCGAAAAATCTGAATAGCCAAATTACTCTTGAAAATATTTACAGAATTCTTACGTGGGCAAAAGTCTTACACACTGCATAAGTACTCGAAAAAAATTCCCCAGAGAAAAATCATATCACCAAACCGAGAGTAATAGCGAGCACCGATTTAGCTGTATGGTCCTAAATTAGCTCGGTATAATAATGGTTTAAATCTTTGGCTATCCTTTTTGACGTGTTTTCCAGATATCTACAAATTGTTCCCTTGAAAAAGAAGGATTGTGTGTTACTATGGCGTCGCGCTTTTGAAGAAGGTTATCATCTACCGAATTTTTGGGAACTTCCGTTTGATAGCGATGAGGTAGGGTAATATTATAACAAACACGTCCAGGGATATCTAGATATAAAAATATAAAATTATATAGCGTTTATTCGGAGAAATAAAATCTCTCTATACTGAAAGAGTCATAAGACGATTAAGGGTCGTATATATAGATTCTCACACATAAGAATACCTTTAGAAAAATACATTAACGTCCTTGCGCGACATTGTTTCAGAGTTATAATCAATACTCCCCCATAAAGGAAGTTGGTGGTCGCATCCCCGCAAGAGGTTCAGTTCACAGCCAATTAACCGGATAGAGCTACATTGAACGTCAATTCCTCGAGCATGTATAAAAAAAGAACGGCTGTCGGTTAATTCTCCAACCCAGGCATTTCGCTCTTGATGTTGGAGAGTTGTTACGTATTGCCGATGAGCCGTCGCACCAATTTTTAAAGGGAAAAAGGGGATATACAATCAAATATTCTGGAAATTTTTAAAATCCGAAATTGGTACAAGGCAAAATCCTGTCGTATACGTCTTGGAAGATTTAGCGGTGACGAAATAAATGGCGTATTTAATCGTGAAGAATTAATTTTTTCGCACAAATCTACCAAGAAACGTATATATCACTATTCTGGGACGGAGGAGGAAAGATAAGAAAACTCATATTACGTTCATTGGAAAGGTTATCCGATTCAATTCAATTCCTGGTTGATGATCTCAAATGTACGGATATGAACCGTAAGCAACCTTTAATACGTAAAATAAAAACTTTATTTTATTCATCCTCTGGTTTTCACCCAGTGAAAGAGTAAAGTTATTCCCATCTTAAACGTGGTTTGGTGTCTACTCTCTCGGAAATTTTAGAAATTTTCTTTGTGGTAATCCTAACCAAGATAAGAAGTTTTTTAAACACTTTAACGAATTGGTAGAACGAAGAAATTCATCTGTTTCCTTGAAAACAAACGTCCATATCTAAGAAGAAAAATATACTGAAAAGTCGTAAAGGGGGGACTATTCTATCGTTTTATTTGCCTATTGCTGCGAGTTTGGTAGGGAGTACTGTTTTAAAAAAATTGAAAATGAAGGAGTTTTACGTTATCCCTGCCATTATTGACCTATGAGAGGTTAATGAAATAAAAAGATGTTTGTGATGGTGATATTAAACCTAGAGGTACTGGCAAGTTGATACGGCAGCTGTTAGAGTAGTTGACACGTCTCCCTTAATTATCCGAAACCACCAATGCCCGGCTTCATATCGCTCCGGAACCCCTCCTCCTCCTCCTCCCCTCCTATAGAAAATGTAGGTGCCTTGACTGAGGGGAGGAGGTTGTAAACGCCCCCATTGCCATTGAAAACATTAAATGGGACATGACTCGCAAAAAGAGCAAAATCCCGATTTAACATTTATTATTCCGATATTTGTTTTTTTTAAAAGAAAACCCAAAAGTCATAATAACGTTACGGCTTTTTTGGTTCAGCACGTTACAGATTCTCACACGGTTGAATGGAATGAAGAAGGAGATTTAACTCAGCCTCCGCTCCAGGTTATAATAATTTTAGATATAACTCGAAGAATTTCAAGAATAAAAAAACCCACGTTGATAATTTTCGAATTATCGCTACTTCATTTGAAATGGGCGGGGGTTAAAGATTGGATGTTAAGAATATAGCCATTAAAAAGCAAATCGAACGTGCGAAATATGGGGAAAAAGGGGAGTAGGAGGGGGAGAGAGGAGGAGGGAGGAGATGGGGGTGGAAGGTAGGAGGGCGGGACATGCGAAAACAAGAATGGCGAGTGTGTGGGTGGCTATTAACTTTTTAGGAACAATGATATCGGAGCTGTTATTCACGTGATACTGCTTTTGATAAAATGAGTCATGCGTGATGACTTGCAGGATTGTCACATCAGACGTGAACTCTCGCCTGGCTTTCATACAACCGCTTTCGCACAAGTTAGTTAAAAACTTGTTAGCTAATTTAAAAGCTTTGAGGTGTTAGATGACACGTCGTCGCTGCGGGGGGGGGGGGGCTACACGGTCGGAAAGTGCTGGAAAGTGTTTGTGGTATATACTAAGGGTGTGATGTCAAGGAACAGGTTAGAAAGATATAGTAGTAGCCGTAGTATGTTTCTCGTTGAAGTATTGTTTTTGAAAAAGCGAATGCGCATATTATCGCTTTCGTGTTTGTACAGGTTTTTTTCTAATGTATGTATTTGTATGAATATTAATTCTCGCCCTGTAATTTAGGATTGTTATAATATAAAAATAACAATTCCGTCTGTAATTTGATTTTTTTCAAACCTCTTTCAAACTCTGTATATTTAATAACAAAATTGAAATGTGTACCTTTTGTCCCTGTGTTCGCCCCCTAGATTATGACTAAATTCTAATACAAAATAAAATTTCACGTTGGCTGAATTCAGCGGTCAAATATGGCATAGGTTCTCGTTTCTTTCATATGTGTGTGTGTGTGCGTGATTCATCATCAGATACATTGACTCGATATTGTTATTGGATGGGGTGGGAGATATCGCCATGTGGATGAAAGTCGAGTCGGCCAATATCCTTTTTATCATGATACTCTGATATCTAAGCAGCTGTGTGTATATATAATAAAACAAAATGTAACGGCGAGAGAGAGAGAGGAGAGGGAGGGAGGGAAGGAGGAGGGAGGGAGGGAGGGAGGAGGGAGAGAGAGTATATTCGCAATATGCCTATATAAATTTTAAGATTTTATAGGATGAGGATGATGTAACGTACCGTTTACTTTGAAATACAATTAAAAGTGGACATGAGTCGGTCAAAAAACAGTGAACTGAGTCTATTTGGGTCAGGGTGGGGTCAAGTTTATTCCCGTAGAGTTTACGTGCATCACAGGGTCAAAAGTGGGTCAATTTGGGGTCGGGGTTGAAAGTTGTTTTTTATTCCATGAGAGTGTTATGTGGACCGCCAAGGGGGTAGGAAAGGTGGAGTCCAATTTGGGTCACGGTTGAAAGAATGGTTTATTCCCAGCAGAGTTATGTGACGTCCACAGGTGTAAATAGTGGAGTCAATTGGGGTGAGGGGTTGAAATGTTTTGTTTTTTTATTACCGGAGAGTTACGTGACGTCACAGGGGGTAGGAAAGGTGGAGTCATTTGGGGTCGGGGGTTGAAAGAATGGTTTTTTCCCAGAGAGTACGTGACGTCACAGTGGTAGAATAGTGGAGTCAATTTGGTGTGGGGGTTTGAAATTGTTGGTTTTTATTACCGGAGAGTTTACGTGACGTCACAGGGGGGTAGGAAAGGTGGGAGTCAATTTGGGGTCAGGGGTTGAAAGAATGTTTTTATTCCCAGAGAGTTTACGTGACGTCCAGGGGGTAGGCAAAGTGAGTCAATTTGGGTCAGGGGTTGAAAGAATGGTTTATTCCAGAGAGTTACGTGACGTCACAGGGTAGAATAGTGGAGTCATTTGGGTGTGAGGCTTGACCTGTTGGTTTTATTCCTTAATAGTTATGTGACGTCACAGGGTTAGAAAAGTGGAGTCGATTTGGGGTTAGGGGAGGCACGCCCCCCTAATATGAAAGCCATGTACGTACATGAGCTTGTAAGACAATGGAGTCCAATTTTGGGTCAGGGGTGGCCACGCCCCAGAATAGTGGACGGTTGAAGATGTGTTTTATTCCCTTATAGTTATGTGACGTCACAGGGGTAATAAAGTGGAGTCAATTTGGGGTTAGGGGAGGCCACGCCCCCCTAATATGAGCTCATGTACGTACCATGAGCTTGTAAGGCAATGGAGTCAATTATGGATCTCATGTACGTCATGACTTATCATACATTTTTTAAAAAAAATTGGGGGGAGTCAATTATGAGCTCGATGTCGTACATGAGCTTATATTACAAATCGAGTTCAATTTGGGGTCGGGGTGGCCACGCCCCCCCAGAATAGTGAGGGTTGAAAAGATGGTTTTATTCCCTTATAGTGTATGTGACGTCCACAGGGTAGAAAAGTGTAGTCGATTTGGGGTTAGGGGAGGCCACGCCCCCCTAATATGAGCCTCATGAGCTGAGCTGAGCATGAGTCATTAGTCATGAATCATTATCATAACATATGGGAGTGATTATGAGCTCTGTACGTTCATGTACTTACATGAGTTGTAAGACAAATGGAGTCAATTTGGGGTCAGGGGCGGCCACGCCCCCCAGAATAGTGGAGTCAATATGGGGTCAGGGTGGCCACACCCCCCAGACAAGTGGAGTCTATATGGGGTCAGGGTGGCCACACCCCTTTTGGGGGTTTTGGGGGTTGCCCCCCGCCCCTTTTTAGGCCTCACGTACGTACATGAGCCAACTCAGGAGGGGGGAGGGGGGTAGCCACGCCCCTTGGGGGGTGGGGGGCGGGGGGCGGGGCTAGAAAAGTGGAGTCTATATGGGGTCTTTTCCTCTACTCGCTTGTAATGAAGATCCAGTGGCACCTCATCAGCATCTACAAGCATGTTCTCGGTGGGAGATGATTTAAATGCTCCTGTACACAACTGTATTCCTCCATGATGAATTGAGTTGAGCAATTTAATGCTATTTGGCTTCGCGGAAGTGTACACCTCACACCCATAACTTAATTTTGAAAAGACCAAAGCTTTATATAATCTCAACCTGTTGCACCATGAATAAGTAGTTAGGAGAGAGGGTGGATAGCAAGATGAAAGACAGAGAATATAAATGGAGGTGCATTAAAAGGAATACTGCACAGAACCTTAAGTAATACCTACAGTGCACTGCGTGAAGTACACTGACGGCACTAACCCCCTATGGGGATGAGGTTCTAGAGATGGATGAGAAGGGAACGGAAATGATTTGAGGAGGCATAATCCCCCCCACCTGGGGAGGGAGGACGAGTCTCTATCCATATCTCTTTCGTACTTGAGATTTCAGCTTCACAGAATCAATAATCAATAGGTTCATTTGGACATGGGAAGTCAAGGGGAAAGATACAACAAAATTGCTTCACATTTAATCATGAAAAGGTTTGAGGATTATTTGCCAGTGGAAAAGAAACAGAACTTATAGACAAATTTACATGATAAAAGAAAGAAACGAATTATCCAGTAAAGCTGAGGTTGAAGTCAGTACAGTTTTATTTTCACGTCGAAGACAGGAAATGCTGAGAGCTACATAGAGGCTTCTAGAGTTTGTGCAGACATCTGTGTTTTCCATTCTCCTTTGCCAGATCACAGTTCTCGCCGTTTCGGTTGATCCTGTGGAAAGAAGAAGCACAAAAACTAAGTGAGAGAAAGGAACTAAGCACTGTCACACAAACAATCATATAGATGGTTAGTTAGAGCCTTCTGGTCCTCACCAGTTCTCTAAGGATGAGGCTGCTAGACCCCAACGCCCTTTTGTCGACCTGAGTTGACCTTGGTGCCTATTTCCATCCTTGGTTGGTTGGTGACAGGGCGGGATCATACCAAAGACCTTGTTAATGAGAGCGGTTGGTATCTTGGAATGGGGGTTGCTTGCAACAGGCCCTTCTGCATGATGGCAGGCTCGCCTCCTGATTAACTACAAGCCAACTATTGTTTCCAGAGACATTATTCTTCTCTTCCAAAGCTTTTCCAGAGATCAACTGCTGTCCTGACTCCTATTATATTTACATTTCATTTCTATTCATAATTTAATCTGATAAAGATTCTATGTAGATCCTGCCAACTTTGCATCCATCATCTAGTTCAGCGGTTCTTAAACTTTGTGTTACCAAGCCCCCTTTAAGAGTTGGTCCTTCCCTCGATGGCCCCCTTGCATCCATGAGTACGATTCCCGCCCAGATTAAAATGAAAATCTAAAAAAGAGAAAGAGAAGTGGCTTCGAGAGATATGGAGGGAGGCAAATAATCATAAAAACATGGTGAACCCTACGAGTCTTAACTAGAGCAGTAGACTATAAGAAACTAATGTTACAAGGGGATATTTTTGTATTTTACCATAAACTTCTAAATCTTAGTTCCTCTCTTAGAACTTTCGCACCTCCCCTGGAAATTCCTGAACACCCCCCCCCCCCACCACAAGATGGGAGTGTCCCCCAGTTTAAGAATCACTGATCTAGTTTTTCATCTAAGTGTACTAACAAGTCTAACAGAGATTCTTCTTTACAAACGGTGTAGCCAGCTGCCATATCCCTTCCAGAAACTAAATAATAACATCAACGAGATGTTTCCAACCTCATTTCCTCTGGTCACTTCAGACTTACCAAATAAACCACCACTTTCTCTGGACCCTACTTTTACATCTAAATCACCAAGCTCAGCCACCCAATTTCATTCTACAGACTCTGACAGGAGCGAAGTCCTACTTCCCAGAAATTTCTCTCTTTTTGACTTTCACTCTAGTTTATTCTTATACTACAAACAGTTACTGGCAACTTCTCTGCTTCTGCAGAAACAGTCGCTCTATGTCCCTCTGGCGTTTATACTCATATGAAGGACGAAACATATTCAATTTCAAAAGATTGAGAGAAAACATTCTTCAGTCAACAAGCAGCAGCTTCACACTATTGCTTTGAAGGGATAATATACACAGGCACACACACAAACATATTGTACAGAAATCAACTCTTCTTTTTCCTTAAAATATGAGTAGTTCTCGTGATGATAAATGATACAAGATATATGCCACATTAACTCCCCTGTATGAAGAAATTACTTCCATTTTTCCATTTTTGAGGACCTATCAGGCTTTGTAATGAATCAGTTGACCCTCTTACTATACCTAATGGAGAGCAGCTGTTGCTAGTTCAGTTAAATCAGGGGTGTCAATCTTTCATTCACATTCATCTTTTATCTAGTCTTGAGACTGGCTTAAGCGAGAGGTCTCCTCGCTGGTAATGCTATTTTAATTTCTTCATTGTACATTAAATTTTCATCTCCCTTTCGGGAAAAGGGTGTTTTCCTATTTGTTTATGTGTTGCAAGTGAAAATCCTGAATTTTAAAAGTAAACAAAAAACTGAAAGGAGAGAACTTTTGGTTGTATCCCCAGAGGATAAATTGTAATACAATTATGGTATAAGAATTTGGCATCATAATATTTTGAGCATTTTTCCACATAAGACACTAAAGGTGACATACCTTCCATTTCAGTGCATCAGTGACTTCTTAGGGCCTAGACCCTCCCCTAGGAGCACCCCCAGCTGCTGAGCCTGCTGGCCGTCCTCCACCTCCTGGGCGTCCTCCAGTTCCACCTCCACCCCCTGAGCCTCCAGAGCTTCCTGGACGTCCTCCACCTCCACCTCCACCTCCTGAGCCTGCAGCAGCCCCTTGTGGTCTTCCACTTCCACCTCCACCCCCTGAGCCAGCAGCACCCCCTGCTGGTCCTCCACCACCACTGCCTCCTGGCCTTCCACCAGTTCCTCCTGGGAATCCACCACTTCCTACACCTTGACGACGAACTCTCAGATTCATCGTTTCTCCCTGTTGCGTGAAAGGCCAGTCAGTGAGTAGTGAGTGATGACAATCATATAAATCTGATGACCAAATCTATCCCAGAGGATTATGAACTCTTGATAACAAGTTAGGAGACACAAAGGAATCCAAAGTTCTCTGAGCTGAATTTTCACTAAAATCTAAAGCTGTAAATTTAGTATGTTACTGTTAAATGGGTCTAGGGACAAGGTGATCCTCTCAGTTGGCAATTGGCAGAGGATTATTGAAGGTCAGTGTATGATTATATAGACGCTCAAATCTTAGTAAATGGACAGAAGAAGAAGAAGAAGAAGGAGAAGAAGAAGAATAAGAAGAAGAAGAAGAAGAAGAAGAGGAAGAAAAGGAAGAAGAAGAAGAACTGTTCTGTAACCAGACAATCTTCCTTGTTTTCTATTCTCTCTGAGTCACCTGTCTTCTTTGCTTAGTTGCACTGACAAAAGCTGGGTTACCCCAAAAAAAAAAAAAAAAAAAAAATTAAGCAATTCATACTAACAGTGGGTGGCTTCAGGGCATAAAACATGAAAAATGTCACTATAATTAACTTTCCTGCTTTAACTGTCTGATCATTGTACAGAAAACTTACACTATATTAATCAGTTCATACACCTACCAATTGGAAGTCTTATCAGTAGTAGCAATTCAAATCCCCATCACAGACACACATTCTCCCTTCATTCACCTCTGACTTGCATGCACTCTTATTCTGCATGGAGATTACTTAAGACCCTTTCGTACCTTTATTTCTCCCATCCCATTTTCCAGCATCTTGTAGATCTTCCCTCCTCCAGTTGCCTAAAACTTCCTATTATCCGCCATTATTTCCACATGGCTTAACCACTTTCATCTATGTGGCCATTTCACCATATCAGTACAC
Source organism: Macrobrachium nipponense (assembly GCF_015104395.2). NCBI lineage: Eukaryota > Metazoa > Arthropoda > Malacostraca > Decapoda > Palaemonidae > Macrobrachium > Macrobrachium nipponense. The sequence goes on along the minus strand of NC_087220.1, from coordinate 28,254,220 downwards.
TGTACATCAAAACTTGTCACCCTTCAAATTCTTTTTGTGCTCTGTATACAACACACAAAGTCTCAACATTCCTCGCTTCACCAATCTTGTGCTACAGCCCTTCTGTAATGCCGCCATTATCATTTATATTTGCTCTCAAATACTTATCAATATCTCTCCTCCACAATCCACATTAACATTCAAGGCTCCCTTTTTATAGCACTTTTTTCCCACTTGAATACTTATGCCTCAGAGAAACTTCCTAATTCAGGCTCTCTGTACAACCAAATCGAAAAAAGAATCTTCTCAATATCCCGAAAGGAGATGCTGGTTCATACGAGTATTTGAGAGTAAATATCGAGGATAAGACAATACTGAAGAAGAGGTTGTTTGCTGGATTTACAAGGCAAGGAATAGGTAGCAGGATGTGTGCCAAAGATCAGTCAGAGACTTTAACTGCAGTATTATAGCACAGAAGAAGAAGAAGAAGACCCTGAATGGAGAGAAATATGGAAGCAAAATCGACTTGGCAAAATGGTTACACGAATGAAAGCGTTAATCAGTTGTCTGGGGTGGTTTAGTCTCATGTGGAAATAAATGAAAGACGGTAGTATATTTTACAGTGACGGAGAAAAACCTTAATTAAGTCAGAGAACAGAATGAAAGCAGTGAATGGAAAATGGCAGTTTTAGGAAAAATAGATTTTGCACAAGGTAGCGTATGCCAGCATCAGTATTTACTTGCTCATGAGGTAGGCTCATGAGAAGTCGGCCTATGCATTCAGGTAGGCTGATGAAACGAATTGTCTGAAAGTTAAAGAGCAACAGCTTCTTGGAGAGATGGAACAGCAGCTGTTGAAACCACAGTTGTTTGAACACCAGGAAATAGTTACTTGTTCTTAAGGTTTAGGAAATTTGTAGTATAGATTGTTGGTTTATAAAACATGAAGAACGACAAAAAATGGAGGAGAGGAATGAACTATTCGTCTGGAAATAGGTTGTTTAGGTGGCATTCATCACAAATAAATCTGTGGCAGGAAAATCGCGATAGTTTGTTACATAAAACTGAAACTTGAGTAAGCATAAAACTTTCATAAGATATCTCAGGTGCTAATGCTTTAAACACACACACACACACACACACACACACACACAGACACACACACACACAAGCTGCTCCAGACGGAAACTCAGAGTGATACAAGTCCGAGGGCTCCAACAGGGAAATCAGTCCAGTGAGAGAAAGAGAATAGATGGAAATAATGCAAAGCAATGTGAAATAAAATGATAAACTAAAAATAAAACAGACAAACTATCAAATGTGACTCACACAGACTATAGACAAAAAGATAGAGGAAAAATTGACTCTGTTTGAACTTCCACAATTCCCACAACTCGATCACATGACTTGGAAGGGCATTCTATATTTTGGTCATATCTGGAACAAGACTCGTAAAAATCTGTGCGATACTGAACATTGCAAAATTAAAGGCGAAACTACTAAAACTGACTGCAAATCTCTGACTACGTAGACTAGTCTGGGAAGAACAAGAAGTGAATGCAAAGCAATGGAAATACTCTTACAATAACATACTCTATCATAATAATAATTTCACCCAGACAAGAGTTTTTCAATGAAGTATCTCTGATAGTAAAAAAACGATTCCTCGGAAATGAGACTCGAACAAGAAGAAATAAATTCAGATTTGGCTCCACACCTGAAAAGTGCTCTGTGTTTTTAGCAACAGTGTTTACTGCTTTTTAGGAGACTGACCTTTGCCTCAGAGGCGATGAGGCAGACGAGGACCGCCAAGACCACCAGAACCTTCATGGTTCGCCCGGAGGAGACTTGTGAGGAGGAAGCCATTGCTGCCAGTTGGCACAGTCGAACTCGAGTCCCCTTTTATAAGGCGAAGGCAGTTCTGCATCGCCAATCAAGGACACATCAAAGTCATCGAATTCTATTTTCATCCGTTACAGGAAGCGCCAGATTGTATGTTAGGGAATAATGTTAGTGTAAGGAAAACCAAAGTTTCCGCTCTACTGGTCTCACTTACGTCAGTCAGGATGACAACAGAGGAACTGAACGCAAATGTCTACACTTTTCGTGTACTATTCTTAGCAACCTGGATAACTGATGTTTATGAACGAAGGATTCTGGATGCCAGTTTTACTCCCATCATTATACTCTTGACTGATATTCCTGCGCGTCTGTGATGCATCTCAATAATATGTAAATACTCTGTCTGAGTAATCAAATATACTGTTCCTTGTTGGCACACATGTGTAACAACTATACGCATTTCTCAATGATAAATACAAAAATTAAAACGGTTTTATTATAATACACCTAAGAATAAATTAAAATAATTTTATGAGACGGATCGGGATTTTCTTCCAAATAATCATATCTGTTCCTTATTGGCACACAAATAACAAATAAAAATAAAATGTTTTTAAAAATCTTTTAAATAAAATGCACAAAAAGTAAAAATAAAAAAAATCTTGAGACAGACCAAGATGTTCTAATTAATCATGTCTACAAAAATAAAATCATGGACCCCAAATATGGAGGGAAATGCTGCGAGAAAAGAAACACATTTTAATTTTATTTCCTTCCATCTCTAGGGCCCTGATCTGTTCTGGCCCCAATACTTTTTAATATCTATACAAATGACCAACCAGAGCTTGATAACATGCAAAGGCTTATATATGCAGACGACTTGTGTATCGCCACACAAAGGCGCACATTCGAAACTATCGAAAGGAGATTATCAGCTACTCTTGAACATCTCACAGAGTACTACAAACGTAACTCACTTAATGCCAATCCTGGAAAGACGCAGGCGTGTGTATTCCACCCAAATAATCATCAAGCAAAAAGAAAATTAAACACCTTCTGGAATAATGGGACACTTGAGCATGCTGACTTCCTTGTATACCTGTGAGTCACACTAGACCGAACCCTGTCTTTTGCAGAACATGTAAGGAAACTCAGGTCGAAAGTTGCCACGAGAAACAATCTACAAGGCAAACGTGCTAACTCTAACTGGGGAATAGATCCGAAGACACAGAGAACAACAGCTCTGGCACTATGCTACTCTACTACTCTACTGCTGAATACTTCTCAGCAGCATGGGCAAGATCAAGCTACGCTCACAAAATAGATCCTGAGCTTAAAAACTTATATAGAATAATAACTGGCACCTTGATACCAACACCAGTTCCCTCACTAAACAGATTGGCGGGTATTGCACCACCACACATCCACAGAGGCATCTATGCCGGGACACAAAAGCATAGTCAAGAAAATTATACGAGACACCCCCCGTCTCTCAGGTCATAGAGTCTCAGCACGAAGACTGACGTCCAGGAAGAGCTTTATGACCGTCCATAGTTTGGGTCCTGAACAGTCAGTCCAACATAGGCTCGAAAAGTGGAGAGAATGGGACCACTACCCACCAAATGCTGCCAATCCAGCGCCCAAAAGAACAACTTCCAAGTGGAACAACCCTCTCAAGACAAGACTGGGTAACATTAAACAGAGCAAGGACCGGAGTGGGTAAGACTGTAAGCAACACCTATAAACGGGGACTCTCACCTACTATACTCTTGTTTTTTTCCATCTGTCCATCCGCTTGTGGTGTTTGTGCATGGTAACACTGTGTCCCGGCTTTAAATAATATCCTATTTCGAATATTAACGGTGTAATTCGCATACAGTAAAATATTAAAACACCTTTCAGTTGCAAATGTACACCCAGATATCCTTTTATTTGCCTAAAACTTAGACATAGCATAACTATTTAAAGCCCGGGACGCAGTGTTACCATGCGCGACCACCACAGGCGGATGGACAAATGGAAAAAAAAAAAACAGAGAATAGTGAGTGCCAGTGTGGCTATCCTGTACAAACAATGCAACACATCCTTCGTGAATGTGAACTGGGACCCACCTGCACAGATCAAGACCTCTTGAACACCAATGAAGCGGCCAAACAATGGATCTAGTACTGGCGCGACAAGAGATGATGATTTGGGGCCCACACTTTTATTTTTGTAGGCATGATCAATTGTTACAAATCCTGGCGACTCAAAAAACTTTTTCAACTTCTTAGAGCATTTTCATAAAAATCTTTCTCTTTCCCACCATTATCCTTTTAAAGGGTCAGTTGCCTGATGCTCCTTCTCCACAGCCTTCTATCAAAGGCATCATCCTCCACCAAACCTCTTCTCTCCATATCTTCCTTCACTTTATCTCGCCATCTCATTCTCTGTCTCCCTCTCGATCTTCTTCCTCCCAAACCCTCATCACTCCCTCCTCGTCATCCATCCTCAACAGATGTCCATACCATCTCAATCGTGACTCTCTTATCACCTCTGTCATCTCTTTTTGATAAGAATGGGAGGGGTTATAAAGAAGGTGGATTCTACAGAGTCAAAGAAGTTGCAAAAACTCCGAAGAGTTTCAGACTCTTCCTGAGACAATGGGAGAGTCTCTGCTGACCTCCTGATCATGTGAGGATTGAGTAACCAGGCAAGACTTCAAGTCCATCGGACGAAGGGAAAAGATCGAAAATCAAGTTATAAGACTTGACCCAACCAGACAGACAGACAGACAGACCCAAAAGTAAAGTTAAATATAAAAGCATGTAATAAATATTCTTTCGATAATCGTATCTGGTTAAATAATGCTGTAGATGAATGATTCAAATAAATGCATTTGATGAATGAAAATGCATTTGCAAACGCTAATTCTAGTAAGCCCTGTCTTTCAGTTATACAGACTGACAGAATATCCTGTATTCAGGAAAACATTTCATTGTTTTGTGTTTAAATCTCTCTCCGTAATTCATTTTATGAGGACTCCTCAAACTAGGTTGCTAGTTCAGTATTACACTTTTACTATTTCTTACTCAGAGAAATTATATTATTATTATTATTTTTTTTTTTGCTCTATCACAGTCCTCCAATTCGACTGGGTGGTATTTATAGTGTGGGGTTCCGGGTTGCATCCTGCCTCCTTAGGAGTCCATCACTTTTCTTACTATGTGTGCCGTTTCTAGGATCACACTCTTCTGCATGAGTCCTGGAGCTACTTCGGCCTCTAGTTTATCTAGATTCCTTTTCAGGGATCTTGGGATCGTGCCTAGTGCTCCTATGATTATTATTATTATTATTATTATTATTATTATTATTATTATTATTATTATTATTATTATTATTGTTATTCTGAAGAAGAAGAAGAACCCTATTCATATGGAACGAGCCCTCCAAAGGGGCCACTGACTTGTAATTCAAGATTTTAGAGAATAAGGTGTTTATTCGCATCTGCGAGTCGCTTTCTCTTATTATGACGAGGAAACAAATTTCTTTTCTCCTGAGGCAAACCAACTGTGGTGAGGATACAATCACTTGTTTTCGTCCATCATAAAAGGAGGAGGAGACATCCCTCAGGGGACACAAGGGACAAATTTGATCCAAGTTCTGCTGTAACACACCAATTTGATAAAATTATACCAAAGCGATGCTTTCTTGGCATTTTGAGTTACTTAGGATACCCCTGAATCGTGGCTTATTTCATTTCAAGACAGGAATGAATAGAATTGAACGAAGGAAGAACGAAACTAGAAGCAAATTCGCTCTTACAGAGATCTGAGGTGAATTGAAGGAGGAGGAGGACGAAGAATCGAAATTTAACTTAAATGTATTAATAAATAAGTTTATAGGACTTCAGCACAATTCCGCCAGTCATGTCCTTCCTGTGTTTTATCTTGTGCAAATCACCGCCTATCATTCCCAGCCTTCTCTCTCTCTCATCCAAAAGGTCCGGGTCTTCTAACTCTTCTGGTGACCACAAGAGCCTCAGGGACACGTCCACATGCATTTTTCCCCTAAAGGTTGACTGTAGGTATTACATATTAACTGTAGGCATTACATAAGGTTCTATACAGCGCCCCTTCGGCCCCTAGCTGGTGTAAACCCTTTCATTCCTTTTGCTGTACCTCCGTTCATATTTTATCTTATATATTTCTTTCCACTCTCTACTATCAATTGTTTCGAAGTTTTGCGCTTGTTTCATATCTTAATTTCCCTTTCAGCGCTGAATAACCTCACAGGTGCCAGCGCTTGGTCCTTTTGTCCTTCAGCTCTATCTTTCATTCCCGTCACCTCCTGTTCATCATTATCCCATCCACACTTGGGACTTCTGTTCTTTCTCTCCTGTCTCCAAATTCCTGACATTTCTTCTTCGATTCTTCTGCTTAAATCGCCAATATCTATTGGCATTTAATTCCATTGTCATACCATGATTCATGTCCGTACAGTAATACACGCATTAGATTTGTGCGTCATCTTGCTGTAGTGAGCATACATGACAGTTGATACATATATATATATATATATATATATATATATATATATATATATATATATATATATATATATATTTATTTATATTCAAACACTGTCCATCGATCTCTACTATACTGAGTCTTGGCATAAAACTTCATCATTTCTGAGCCATATTTCCAAAGCAGCTCAGAGCCAGAATTTCCCTTCTATAAAGTTTCAAGTGGAAGTCTCTTTTAACTTCCTTGGTAACATGAAAGCTTTGTGGTTGTCTAGGTTCCTGGGCCCAGAGCAGCCCCTTGTTTCTTTTCTTTGTCTCTTTGTCTGGTGTTTTTCGTTGCATGGAACCAGTGCTCATTCAGCAACGGGACCAACGGCTTTATAAGTGACTTCCGAACCACGTCCACCGAGTGAACTTCTATCGCCAGAAATGCACATCTCTCACCCCTCAGTGGAACGCCTAAGAATCGAACTCGCGGCCAACGAGGTGGCACGCCTACATCATACCAACCACGCCACTAAGGCGCTCAGAGCAGCCCTTAAGCTTGAACCTCGTCTCGTTTTGAAACCAAAGAAAATCAACAGAATGAAATATTTGTTTAGAGAAAGTTGCCTTTTTATAAACAGGGTTGTTAGCACTTTTATGAAGGCGTACTTTGATAGTTTTTTTTTTTTTTTGCATTACCATCATGCAGATATTGAGAAATCACTCATGACCTCACCCCTAGGCGGTTGTGACGTCAGTGCACTTTATGTGGTACACTGTACATTACTAAAGGTTCTTTGTAACTTGCCTTCGGCCACTAACTGCAATCCCTAGTATATTTTTGTTGTATTACATAAGTATTCTGTTCGCTGCCTCTTGTTTATCATCGTAGTCACTGATTCGTTGTCCTGTTGCGAAGGCAGGAAATTTGAGGCAAGTCATGGCACGTAACTATATATATATATATATATATATATATATATATTATATATATATATATATTATATATATATTCAATCAGATGAGAGCATTAAAAAGGGTCCAGGAATCCACCAAACATTGTGAAGAATATTTTATTAGGAACTTTTCATACTACTTCAGAGTACATCTTCAGCTGTAATTATAAAATTGCGACAATTCAAGTAATAGTAAAATAATACATTAAGACTAAAATATCAAGATCATAAGTTAATTAAAAAACCTTAGAGAACATTAAAACAAGCAATAGACTAAAACTTTAAGAAATATGTTAATTAAAATTTACAGAAACATTTAAACAAATAATGAGAGGACAAGTACCTAAGTAAATCATTCCCTTCTCTACTTTTACTTAGGGTACTTGCCTCTCATTATTTGTTTTTTAATGTTTCTGTAAATTTTAATTAACATATTTCTTAAAGTTTAGTCTATTGCTTGTTTTAAATGTTCTCTAAGGTTTTTAATTAACTTATTATCTTGATATTTTAGTCTTAATGTATTATTTTACTAATTAATTAAATTGTCACAATTTATAATTACAGGCTGAAGATGTACTCTGAAGTAGTATGAAACGTTCCTAATAAAATATTCTTCACAATGTTTGGTGGATTCCTGGACCCCTTTTAATATATATATATATATAATATATAATATATATATATATATATATATATATATATATATATATATATATATATTATATATATATATATATATAGACTTCAGGAGGGTCCATGATACACATGTTGTTAACCCTTAAACGCCGAATGGACTTATTAAACGTCGAGTCAAAATCTCCCCCGATTGCCGAATGGACGTACCATACGTCGACTCAAAAATGTTTTTTTAAAAATTCGCGGAAAAATACTTATAGGCCTACCAACCAAAAACTTTTGAATCACGCGCCTTGGGGGATGCTGGGAGTTCACGGATCAAGGCGTGTTTTGTTTACAATCGATACGCAGGCGCGCAAGCGCGAATTTCTTTCTTATCGCACTAAAAAGTATCAGTGACACATCTCAAAAATTATTTTGTCACTTTGACATAATTTTTTGCACCGTTTTAAATTATCCGTTGCATGAAGTATTAATATATGAAAATGTGCGCAATTTTATTTAAAATACAACTAAAAATACTCATGATTGTAGCTTTTATCAGTTTTGAAATATTTCATATAAATAACGATGAGTGCCAAAATTTCAACCTTTGGTCAACTTTGACTCTACCGAAATGGTCGAAAAACGCAATTGTAAGCTAAAACGCTTATATTGTAGTAATATTCAACTATTTAACTTAATTTTGCAACAAATTGGAAAGTCTCTAGCCAATATTTCGATTTATGGTGAATTTATGAAAAAACATTTTCCTTATGTCAGCGCGGTAACTCTTCCGAAAAAAATCTTACATGCGATTGTGGTAATGTTGCACCATTAGCCGTTACATAAAGTTTTGTATATGGAAATGTGCGCAATTTCATGCAAAATACAACTAAAAACAAAAAACATGGTTGTAGCTTTTATCAGTTTTTGAAATATTTTCATATAAAAAATGATAAGTGACAAATTTTCAACCTTTGGTCAATTTTGATTTCTTTTACCGAATTGGTCGAAAAACGCAATTGTAAGCTAAAACTCTTATATTTTAGTAATATTCAATCATTTATCTTCTTTTTGTAACAAATTTGAAGTCTCTAGCACCAATATTTCGATTTATGGTGAATTTATGAAAAAAAAATTACATTTTCCTTACGTCCGCGCGGTAATCTTACGAAAAAAATCATACGTGCGATTGTGGTAATGTTTGCACCATTTTAAATTAGCGTTACATAAAGTTTTATATATGAAAATGAGTGCAATTTCCTGTAGAATACAACGAAAAATAATTGAAGGTTGTAACTTTTCTCATTTTTAAATATTTGCATATAAATCACGATAAATAGAAAAAAAACCATGTTCGTCAACTTGACATCTACCGAAATGGTCGAAAAACGCAATTGTAAGCTAAAACTCTTATATTTTAGTAATATTCAATCATTTACCTTCATTTTGCAACAAATTGGAAGTCTCTAGCACAATATATCGATTTATGGTGAATTTATGAAAAAAACTTTCCTTCCCTCTGCGCTCGGATTCTCCGCCATAAATCTCCGAATTGCGTACACCGCATTCTCGGAAAATTTGCTCCGTTTCATATTAGGCATTTCATAGAGTTTTATATATGAAAATGTGCGCAATTTCATGTAGAATAAAATGAAAATATTTGAAGGTTGTAGCTTTTCTAATTTCCGAAATAGTTGCATATAAAAATTTTTAAACAAAAAATTTTGACATTTGGTAATTTTTAACTCGTCGGAAATGGTCAAAAACTGTAATTGTAAGCTAAAACTCTTACAGTATCGTAATATTCAATCATTTGAATTCATTTTGAAACAAATTGGAAGTCTCTAGAACAATATTTAGATTTACGGTGAATTTTTGAAAAAAAAATTTTTTTTCAGACATAAAAAAGTTAGCAAAACTGGCGCCCATAGGCGACCCCATGGCAACTCCATCAACCTGCGAATAGAGTTGCTTATTAAAATTGAACATTGAATCTTGCACTGCAAGTTCAAGTAGTTGTTTAAAGAAAGATTGATCTGTTAAAACCATGAAAAACTGTATCTTCGCTAATAAAAACCTTATCTAGAATAGTATTGATAGTTTCGTTAAGTGGGACATTAGTCAAAAGAGACTCTACATCAAAACTTACCATGTAACAGTCTCCATCTTGGTTGGTAATTTGCTGTTGGAATTCGTACCCCATTTTTTAAAGAAAATTCATTGCTACTATATTTTGAAAGTAAACCGGCTAAAAATTTGGAGATAGCAAACGAAGGACTATTATAGGCAGCCATAATGGGCCTAAGAGTTATATAAGGCTTGTGAATTTGGGTTGGCCATACAAAATACTGAAAGAAAGAGCCAGTCACAAATAGTTGTTGATATGTAGTCTCATTGATAATATTCTCACCTTTGATTTTCCTCAACATTCTATTGATTTTATCTACCCTTTTGTATATACCTCTTAGACCCATTATGGATGCCTATGATAGTCCTTCGTTCTCTATCTCCAAATTTTTAGCCGGTTTACATATATATATATATATAATATATATATATATTATATATATATATATATATATATATATATAGATATATAATTTTGTCTACGTGGCTAAATTGGACCCATTATCCTATTCCTTGAGCTATCTCTTCAACACAGGACGATCATAAACATCAAGGACCGTTAAAACCAAGATCTACGCTTGGGAGATTCCTGTGATTGGGGAAAATTTGTCTTGAAATACTGCAAAATGAAACCTTTGTAAAAACACCTCATTCAGAGGTTTACTTCTCTTACGAATAATAAGTCAGTGTTGATAAACAGTTTCAACAACACAGTTATTATAACAAAATGAAACCAGAAGGGTTTGGTGGAACTAGCAACCAAATTTGCCTCTTTTTCTCCTTTTAGAAAATTCCAGAATCTAGAATTTAGGCCAGATGCCAAGCGCTTAGACCTATGAGGTCATTCAGCACTGAAACATGGTTTTATCGTGTTTCCCATTTTGAGTATCTTCGAAATTACCGGGTTCACTGTAATTTCGATGCAGTAATTACATCTTGGTAATTTCATTGCATGGTAATTACATCTCATACATTTTCACCGCATTGTAATTACATCGTCAGTGATTTCATCGTAAAGTTTCTTTCGCTGCTCTTGTTTTTCTGTAAAACCTTCCTTGTGTTACTGATATAGTTGTTGATGGGGACAAAGAATTTAACTATTTGCAAGTATAGTCTGTTTGTTGACTCTTCCTACATAGGTAATTTCATCGTCTTGATTTTTCATAGATTAATGGTTTTTACTTGTTTAGTGTTGGGAAATATAATTGGAAAATCAACTGCTAAACGTTTTATCTAACCATGTTTTAGAGCATATTTAGCTTCAGAACGTTTATTATAACTTTTCTAACACTCATCAAACAACTTTCAGTATTAATGGGGTTTTAAATGTCTTTTTATTTTTTATTTATTCTTTTAGCGTCGATGATTATTAGTTGTTTGATGCGTCTTATTTTTTAACTCAATTAATCATTATTGTCAATTAAATATTCAAGAGTGCTAACCGCATCGGAGACAGGAACAAATGCAATGGCAGCAATCATGCGCATTTTTAATGTTGCAATAAACATTGTGAGAAGTGAAAAAGAGCAACATTTTTTATCTGAATTTCGAAAAATTGCTCTAAGAGCATTAATCGCTGCGCATTCAAAATCAGTCATAATTGTGCTTGGTGATAAGGTTGGCTCTAAACCTTTTAGTCCTGACAAAAGCTTATTGTATCTATCTTCAGTTTTGTTGCTCGTTAAAACGAAAACAAGAGGCAAAACGTCACCATTCATGAACCATGTATTGTGTATAGTTTGTTTAAATAAAGGTGGTACTGTTTTGAAGTCCCTTCTGCTTAGACTAGATAATACCTGAAGATTTCTCGAGTCGAGAATAAAATAATCCGTCTGATCCATCATCACTGTCGAACAGAAGAATGGCTGATTTGAATGTTAGTTACTCTTTATTGCGGAGGAATGCTTAACTGGAGTAAGCATCCTGGATTTGCAGAAATTTGCGTAGTGTATTTCCAGCATTCCGTAAATTCCTTTTTTTACGTACTGAGGTGGTGGTAGCTGACCCACAACTGCTTGGGATACTCCAAACGAGGAGTGGGTTGCGATGCAATGTGTTGATTCTTTATCATTAGTTAAGTTAATCAGTTTGGCAGCTTCAACACGAGCAAAATCTCCTGCATGATTGTGTTCGCCCAGTCATTTTGTAATGGAATCTCATCTCCATTTGTATGAACTCTTACATGGTACTTTGATTTATAAAATTGGTCACATTTCCAAATTGTTTTTTCGCCACTTGTTCGTTCTTTCACAAACAGATGACTGTTGTCAGTGACCTTTTTCTTCCTCCTATGCTTACGATGTACTGCAGAGACATCTTGATGGGTTTAGTTTTAGTTATTTACAAAAACCGAGAATGTTGACCACTCAGAAAAACGAGTTGGTTACAAAAACCGAACATTTTCATGAACAATTTTCTTATGTAAGAACAGTCAAGAAACAGGTCATTTGCTAATGGTTAGATAGTTAGATACTTTGATCTCATCACCAACTATTACAGTAATATTTGGACGTTTTACAGAAAAACAAGTGAATTATATTTTATTAAAAGTAATGGCTACTTCAGCAGCGTTACACTTGTAGAGATTCTTCTCTACTTTCCGAATAGCGGCTTTTTCCGTGCTACTTAGACAGGCTAGTAGAGCGCCTATGGAGGTCATGATCAAATAATACAGAGTCAAAATTGGTGTATATATGTAAGTGTTACATAATAAAAATATGGAATGTTATTCCACATATATAAAAAACTAAAACTATGATTAATTAAAACCAGTGATCCAAGAGGTCAACCAGATTGCTTGCAGGAATGTGATCAGACCAGATACGATAAGTAGGCTAAGATGACTTATACCATAAAGTAGGCTAAGATGAAGTGTATAATCAGTCATTGTCTAGTGCCGTCACCTGTGGTCATTCATTGTTTATAAAACTATAGCCCAAGCGTCTTGCTTAGGCGACCACCGTGACCTATAATTCAAACGGCCTACGTGATTTGTAATCTATGTCATCTGTGTGTATGTTCGAATGTTCGAGCTACTGTCTGCTTCCTTTATGATTTTGTAAACTAGATTGTAGAGGAGAAGCGATCAAGCCATCGGTCATTAGAAAGACCTGTCCATTTTTATCTGAGCTTCATAATGTAGAATCCAATCAGTCATCATTATTGGCAGACTTGTACAATTTCATCTTATAAACTCAGAAGAATAGATGTATTTTTTGTACTCAGTGTTTTCTACTAGAACTATCATCATGAGTTTAACACATCTCTGTCGTCCTAACCAGAGAAGATACTGACTTCGTAAGTTATCATCAAACCCCAAGACACTCCAATGAGTATGGAAGTCAGAACCAACCGACTTAGCGTAAGATTATCACAAGTATAACATAACCTCATAGGCGCCTTATTATACAAGGCAACAGCCCTTAAATATATTTGAATTTTACAGATAAACTATGATACCATAGTTATCAAAGTCATTAACGATATATATATATATCTATATATATATATATATATATATATATATATATATATATATATATATATATATATCTTTCTTGAAGCAAGCGAGCTTTCGTCTGGAGCTGCCAGACATCCTCGGGCTGGGAAGCTGAGGGGTGGGACTGATCTTGGAGCGGTGTCCGTCCTCGTTTATGTTTGGAGTTTACAGCAGGGGGTCTGCCCCATGCTGATCTACTATTTGCTGGTGGCGGTAGGTCTTCGTTTTCATTGGTGGCTTGAACCGGGTCTCAAGCCACTTTCCACGCGTTGATGGTTGCGATGCTGTAAGTCCTGCAGCCGCCTTGACCTCCTTAGCGGTGCGGTTACGTTGATGGGCGTTTCGCTACGCTGCGGGACGTCACAGCTAACTTGATTATGGTTGGTTGCAGGAGTATCTCGTTCGGGGGCGTTGTCTTCCGTGGAGTTGTCGTGCTCGCTGGTGTCATTGTTGGTGGCAGGTCTTCTCATACTCGTAGGTAGGAGAAATTCTTCGTGCATCATATTTAGTGTAGGTTTTACTTGCTGGATGAGAAACGCCTCCAGCAGGCGTAACCGAAGGGCATCAGGGACCTTCCCGATGATTTTTCGTGTTTTGGATGGATCACATCCCGGGAGATGGCCTCTTGATGTTTGGTGCGTGCGTGATTCTTGATAGCCCCCTCTTGGGCGTGGCATGAGAGTCTCTTCAACAGGCGCATGGTAGTCATTCAATGTAGGCACCACTGCAACCGCGGACTGGGCATGTATACTGGTACACCACATGCGTCTTCTTCAGGGGGTCTCGTACCTGTGGAGAGGGGTTATTTTTCATAATAAGGTCGCGCGTCCTCCGATTCTGCTAATAAATAATTAGGTCGACATTTATTTTGGTGTCGTCGGTCGGGGATACATTTTCAGAAATAATTTTCTTAACTGAGTCCTCTTCTTCACGGTAATGTGAACTAATGAAGGCTTTATAATACAGCTTGATATTATCCAGGGGGCGGGGTTACGGGCTCTCACTACTGTACCATTTCTCAAGGGCTGTACGGACTTCTCTGCTTATTAATTTATTTGAATACCCGTTATTTTACGAGTACTTGGAGGCGCGGTCGAGTTCCTGATGAGTGTCCTGCCAGGTCGAGCAGTGGGAGAGGGCTCTCCTGACGAAGGCCCTGACGGTCCCATGCTTTTGAATCTGGCGGGGCACTCGCTGTCACCATTGAGGCAAAGTCATTGATTTTTTGGCATTGTGTGGTGAAAGAAACCTTACTGACGATGTCATATTTTGCAATGTAATTATAATGCGGTTAAAATGTATGACATGCAATTACCATGCGATAAAATTACCACGATGAAATTACTGCGATGAAAGTAGCGGACACCAAATTATTGATATCATTGAAGGTCAAAGTTCAGAGGAAAATTTGAATACTTCAATGACAATAAGCGAAGATTACTTTAGCAAGAAATTCTAAAATATCCATAAAATATTCACATTTTCCTCTGACATTTGATCTTGAAGGACATTATTTTATGGCTTCTATGAAGTGAAAAGTGTGAGCTTATTCAAAATTTAGAATATACATATTGAAGTAAATTAGTGTTGACAATATATCCGAACAAGTATGATTATTATATACATATATCTTTCTAGATATTTCTAAATGAATTGTTTTTAAACTTGTCTATTTGTTTTTAGTTTTCTATTTAAGTCTACTACGGCGTCAAGAACCTAGGTGCCGTGACGCCAGTTTTAATAGACGTAATCAATCAATCAATGAGAAGCTGAATATTATTGTATTATATCTAGATTTTGGCATTATGCCAAGCACTGGGGCAGCTAAGGCCATTCAGCGTTTGTTGAAACGGAAAAGAACAGTAAAAGGTTTTGAGAGGTTAACAGGAGGAAAACCTCAAAGCCAGTTGAACTATGAAACAATTGTTAGGGGAGGGTGGGCAGAAAGATGGAAGAAAGAGAATATGAACGGAGGCACAGTAAAAGGAATGATGAAAGTAGTTGCAGCTAGGGGGTCGAAGGGACGCTGCAAAGAACCTTAAGTAATGCCTACATCGCACCGAATGAGGTGCACTGACGGCACTACCTCCCACCCTACGGGGGTTGAATAATTAGTGACTGACTAATCAATCTCCTGGGGAGACCGGAATCCGACACAGGTCCGACAGGCACAAGATGATGTTACTGGAAAGCAACGCTTTCTGTGCCCTTGGTGGCCATGAGGGTATCTCCTTTTTTTTTCGGGGGGGGGGGGGGGGGAGGGGGATCCATGCATCGAACAGGCGGCTGTTCGGAGCACTTGCGTACACCCCCGACCCTCATCTCTTGTGGTTCTTTTGTTCACGCATTTCTCAAGGTATATTTTCGAAGCTTCTCAAGGAATAATAATAATATAATGAATAATAATAATAATAATAATAATAATAATAATAATAATAATAATAATAATAATAATAATAGTAATTATTATATTATTATTATTATTATTATTATTATTATTATTATTATTATTATTATTATTATTATTATATTATTATTGGAGAAACAAGTCCAAAGTTATGTAAATATACATATATTTAAATCTAGAACTTTAAGGATAGCTTTCGGGAATCTGTTCGGTTCCCCTTTTCAATCTGCCAGATTGCAAAGGGGGAATCGAACAGATTCACAGAAAAGCTATCCTTAAAGTTCTAGATTTAAATATATGTCATTTACATAACTGTGGACTTGTTTTCTCCATTTGAAGACTCGTGTGGACTATGAGGATGTTTTTTATTATCATTACTATTGTTATCATCAACGGGAAAAGTTTGGCTCTTGTGATCACATTACTTCTTATAGTGAAGGGAACAATGATGAGGAGATCGTCCTAGACATACGAGTATTCAAATCACCAGAGAAGGATCTGGCAGATAATTAATAAACCCCATTATTATTGTAATAGAAGAAGAGAGAAGAACAATCCTCGCCTTTGGTCATAGATTTCCTACACCCAACAGAATAGATTGGCATTTAGAATTTAAGCCAGAGGCCAATGCTGGGACCTATGAGGCCATTCAGCCCTGCAAGGGAAATTGAGAGTAAGAAGGTCTGAAATGTGTAACAGGAGGAAAACTTCAAAGCAGTTGCATTATGAAACAATTGTTTGAGAGGGTGGGAAGTAAGAGAGAGGAAAGGGAATATGAACGGAGGTACAGTTAAAGGAATGAAAGGGGTTACAGCTAGGGGCCGAAGGTGCAATGCTAAGAACCTCTCGTAATGCCTTCAGTGCACCACATGAGGTGCACTGACCCCCCTAAGGAGCCTACCCCAACAGTATCCCAACATAAAAAAAGTCGACGCATCAATGCAGTAGCATTAGCCGTTATGAAGGAAGGAAGTCTCGGGTGAAATTCGCGACGCTGATTCCACGAAGATTGCGTTCTGGAGGAAACAATTACGTGGTCTGCCAATCTTTTCCTTATCAACAAGAGGATGTGTAGTAGACATGCACAGTACACGGCTCATTCCTGACTCCTTCCCAAGGCCAGCGCTTCCGGGAGTTTCGCAAAGTTACTCAGGAGAGACTCCATGACAACAGCGAGGTCTTTTTTGTTTTGTTTTTTGGAATGGAATGGAAAAGGCTACTCAGGAGTGTCTTCATGACGAGAGCGAGGTCATATATGTGGAATGAAATGGAATATGTAGAGTTTAGGCCAAAGGCCGAACACTGGGACCATCTTCCACCCACTTCCCCTTTCCTTCTCTCTTCCATCTTCCTCCCATCCTCATCCCCTCCCCTCTCCTATCCCCTGTCCCATCCCTCTTCCACGCGTTCCCTCTTCCATCCTCCTCCCTTTCCATCTCCCTCCCCTTCAACCTTCCATCCCCCTCCCCCTTCCCTTACAAGGTTTTCATGAACATAAAAAAACTACAATAATTATCAAGTTCGTTGTCAAAAATAAATTCAAAACAAACATAAAAGTGCAGTTTCAACGTATTAATTATATGTAGTGAATTAATTGGTGGTGTGTGTCAATACAATTTTGGGCGATATTATTGTAAATTTATATTGTACATATCCATGTTCGAACTTTAACAAAGTCACTGCTAAGCGCTACAAATAACACTACCCCATTTTCTTTAGTATAAGCTCTGCAGAAATTTTAATATTATATTTTGAATACCCTGAATAATTTTACTTAACATTTAAAATATTCGATAGATGGATTTAATAAATAGATTTATCTGCCCCTTCAAAATAGTTAAGAAATGATTTAATTGATTTAGGGAGTGATAAGAACCATTGACCTGGCATAGGCTTTTTTTGGGGTTGCGATAGGCCGAGCGGGGGGTTTTGAGGCCTTGTTCACGGTAGACGGACGACAACTTGTTTTCATAAACTTCGTCTGAGTTATTACGTAGTGCAGGGTTTTAGAAATTAATAACCCTTAAGATAATTGGTTTGTATGATCTCCTTTCCTGTTTGTACCTATCCTAACCCATATCCTATCCGAATCCTTATCTGCAACCAGGGACGGACTGGGACTAAATTTCGGCCCAGGACTTTTGATGTTGACCGGCCCACTTGAAGTTGGAGCTAAATAGAAGTGGGGAGGTATAACTTGAAATGAAAGCATACATTTGATGGGAAGTAGGCTGGACACACACATACACACACACACACACGATGCAGCTCTGTCAATTATTAAATCATTATCGAGAGACATTAATATGCCCTCTCTACTGTCATTAGCATAAACTCCTGGAAGTGTTCTGTGAGAGTAGTCTGCTTCTTAGACGATTTTTTTTATGAATTTCAAGGGAGAAAAAACTTCTCTCACAAGAAACATGAGTAATTGACAAGGTCAGGGGATACTTGTATGCTAGACCAGTTATATGATAGGCATCAGTTAAAAAGTTGTACCTACTGAGTATCTGGTAACAGCAGACTAGACAATTCTTACATGATGAACATTTCATAGCAATTGTCTCATGACTGTCTTCATTTAAATAAGACTCGTGTTCATCCTCATCATTCATATCTTTAACGGTGTGGTCTCCTAATGCGACAGTACAGGCATTATTATTAAGTAAAACCTCAAAGCAATAAAAATCATTAGGAAATACTGTAAATCGATTGTTTGGTACCAGTTAAACATTTTACAGATGAGCCTAAGCTCACTAAGTAATCACGTTAGAGTTATATTTTTGTATCACATCTAGCTTTTCACAAATCATTACATTTCAACTATTAGTTAATCAAATATAATTTAAATTTTCTTCTCGCTTTTCCTGATAATTAATGTGTGTGCCCTAAAGTTTAAGTAACATTAGCAAAAATGCAATGTCTCATATCAGTGTAGAAGATTATGATGTCATCAAAGTGTCACCATGTCTTTCAAAAGAAAGTTTGACTGTTTGAGAAACAGTAACCCAGTGACAGTGGTTGAGTATGAATGTATATATTGAAGTGTTTTCCTGAAATGCTAAAATATGCGGAAGCTCAGTGGCTTTATGATGAAAAATTACACAAAACCACTTCACTTCAGCACAACACTTTACACATGTTACTTTGAAAGAAAAATCACTGGAGTAAACGTAGTCACTTAGGAATAAAATTCGAATTCTCCTTCGCCAACACACACCGATTCCATGCATTTCACAAGATAAACTTGGACACAATTTTCCTGATTCTTGAATACACTGCGCCATTTTCTATATGATGACTGTTTCATTCAACAAACTTTGGAGATAACAAAGATTTTTTCTTAACATACAAGGAATACCGATTGAGTAGCATCTTACTGCCTGTGTGATGTGTATAACCTTTCGCTAGCAATATAGCCAAAAGCCTAGAACGAAAAGAACATTGCAATACGGCACTGTGTTGAGCGGCTTGATCATTATATTCGACATAACAATAGAATGTTATCGTGTGTTCAGTTTCCCTACTGAACTGTCTTTTTTATTGTATTAATCTTTATTATATATTTATGTTTCTCTATTAATCATAGAATCCGGACTGTGTTGCCCAACCAGTTACCAATAATGAAATGGAAAAGATGGCATATTGTATACTGGCTGATGGTTAATGAACGATAGCTTACAGAAAATGTTGATAAAATTATCGGAACAACCATTGAAAGGGACATTTCAAGATTACTCTCTTGCAATGGCTGCATAAGGTGTCCTGGCGAAGAGATTCATGTCCCGCCTCTTCCGGCGCCACCCCTCCCCTCCCGACGCCCTCTCTCTCTCTCTCTCTCTGTTTTTTTATCCAATTATATTCTCTTTATTCCCTTATTCTTCAGATTTTTAAGTTTTCTTCCTAAATTTTTCTTTATTTTTTTATTTTAATTTTTTTTATCTATTTATATTTGTTTTACTAATCCGGGATCAACCACCCCCTGGGGAACTTACTGACACCCCAACCAGGGTCATTTCCACCACAAGTTCCAGCCAACCGCCCACGGCGAGTGACTGCCCACTCCCCCTGGCTAACCCCCCATCCACCCAAATGATCAGCGTATTCATCTCCCATCTTCGAGAGTAGCCATGGATACATTAAACATAATCTCTTGGAATATTTTTGGCCTCAAGCGGAACACTCCTCTCCTAAACATGTTCTGCAAGAACTTCAAAGGCATCATTGCATTGCAAGAAACGCTCCTCTGGCCACATGACCTTGCAATCTGCGATTCAATTCATGAAGACTTCAGAACCTTCTCGACTTCATCGATGCAAGTTACAGATCAAATCATAGCCGGTCACCCGAAAGGGGGCCTTTCTTTCCTGTGGCACAAATCGTTAGACAATATGATAAAGGTGATGACCTACAGGAGTGACAGATTGCTGGGGCTTCAAGTGACAGTAGGGAACTCTAAAATCCTAATCATTAATGTTTATATGCCATGGGAAAATAACAATAATTTTGATCATTTCTGTATGATCCTAGGGGAGTTACACAGAATTATTCATGATTCTCCTGCTGATCATATTTGTATAATCGGGGACCTTAATTCTCACCCCACAAAACAATTTTATAATGAACTTACTCGCTTCTGTCAAAATCATGCTCTCCAAATTAGTGATGTAATGCTCCTACCTAACTCCTCGTATTCATATGTACATATTAGAGCGGACGCAATTACAACCTCCTGGCTGAACCACTGCATCACATCTCCACAACTTCATGATTCTATTATGACCTATAATATTCGCCATGATCTTGCAACGGGCTACGATCACATCCCATTACAGGTATCATTCAGTACCCCATCCCTCCCTACCGTGAACCCCCTAACTGATCGCCCACCTGCAGCTAAACCTGGGATTTTTGTTTTTTTTTTTAAAAAAACCAAACAGAAAAACCAGATAACTTTAGGGCTGACCACAGAAACCAGGTTGTATGGTCAATAGTTCAACTGGCCAGAAACGGCCTTACCTTTTTGGTACTTAACACAAATTGTTATGAAACTGACCACCACAACAGGAGGGATCTCAATGAATTCTATTCGAACCATTAATCCCCGCTATGCTTGCTTTGGGCAGGACTGCCTATAGATTTCGTCCAAAGGTAATTCCTTGTAATATACCTGGTATGGAATGAACTTGGGTTAAAGAAGCTGTATACATACTCACGGAGAAATGTTTTTTAACTGTGGAGGCAACAAATGGTAAGCCCCAGGGAAGGGCACACTACTTATTTCTAATGAGACAGGCGGACGAAGTGCAGTTCAAACTTGCCCTTAAGTATAGTTTAAATGAAAAAAAACTAAGAGCCAATGAATGCAATGTCCTAGAAACTCTAGAATCTGGTTGATTATCCTCGTCTTATTGGAAAGATATCCAGTCCTTAAATCCCAAAAACTAAAAAGCGATCCACAAGAGTAGTGGGAAGCAGTTCGGAGGACGAAGCTTATCGCAAGTATGTGGGCGATCACATTCAACAATATTCCTGAATTGCATAACAATGATCAAGAATTCACCCGAACGGGATGTAGATGACCTCCCTTACTGACAACGTTCAATTTCATTTTAATTTTAAAGACCGTATTGACGCCAGGTAACACCTAGCGATGCCATTAAAACAGCCTACCTAATAATAAACTTGCCTGGCAGTGATGGTCTTCCTGCAGAGGCCTTCCCAAATTCGTGCCCATCCGGATTAATTAACATTTTGCTAGCTGCCCTATTCAATGCGTTGCATAATTCACCGGTTTTCTTCCAGACTCCCTACTATAGTTCACTTGATACCATTAATCAAAAATCAAGCTAAAGGAATGAAGCTGACTACTGGGGCAAAACTACCGGCCGATTGCAATCACAACGATCCGCACTTCGAAGATACTTGAGTCGGTTCTTCTAGTGAACACTTCACCCCTTTCTACACAACCGCTGACAACCAGTTAGGTTTTAAAGCAAAACCACTCCAACCGACACCTACATCTACATACTGAAAGAATTGCTGAAACTACTACCTATCATCAGCCTCTCACCTGTTTTCCTTTGTTTTTGTAAATGATGGAAGGAAAGGCTAAGATGAGAAGAGTAAAACTACCTGAAGCTGGCATAAAAACGGGGCACACCCCTGTATTCTAATTGGCATTTTACACTGCTGGTTCTCCCCACACAGTTAATTACGTGGTTCAAAATGGGGTAAACTTATGAATCGTTACAAACCTTTCGGCTTCCTTAAACTTGGCTTCGGCAAGGGGGCATTCTCTCTCCATACCTGTTTAATACGTATATCACAGAATTGCCGTTGAATGTCAAACTGAACTCACTCCCAATCAGATGCACCCATCAATGAACGAAAAACTATAAACAACCTCTGTTACGTCCGTTGATATGGTTCTGATTTGCCCCATCAGCAAGCAAGGTCTCCAACGACTTGCATCGACCACTTGCCGCCAATATGCAGAGGGAATTTGATATAATCCTACAATGAAACCAAGGACCCAGTGCAATCCCCCCCCCTCGCTGCTCCCAGAGATCGGCTTAAGCCATAATGCAGGAACCACCACAAACTTTTTCCATCGGAAACCATTGGCTGGAATTTGTGCCACGAATATCCAGTATTTGGGTCACATCATCACCGACGACTAAAAGATACGGCAGACATTGAAACAGAGGCGTCGTAAAACTATGTTTGGCACCTGGCAAACATGATTGTCAAGGAAGGGGTTTGCCTTCTGTCACTGAGACGTGAACAAACTGCTGCTCTTCCGGTGCGTACTGCTACAGTATCCTATGGGTGTGTTCCCTCTGGACGAACTATACCCAAGAGACCATGAGAAGACGCATCACAAACACTCCCCCGGCGACCACTGGCCGCCACACAGAATGTTCATAGAAAACCCACCTGGGACAATTTAAAAATCATTGTTAGGGGAACTAGTTGTTCAAGGTCTGTTAACCCTTAACGGTCCTAAGTGAGGAAAACCATCAGCAACTCGCTCATACAAAGCATCCTAAGGAGGGAAGCAAGAAGAAATCTAAATTGTTGGAAAGATGGGAAAATGAGGCCTTTGTCCCTAAATTGGACTTAACCCTTAAAACGCCAGAAAGCGGGTAAAAATAAAAAAACTCCCCCGAATGCCGGAGCCGGTTTTGAGTGGAGCGCGGAAGCGGAAAAATAATTTTTATTTTTCCAAAAAATCACCAGCGCGTCTTTAGTTTTAAAGAAAATTAAGAGTTTCATTTTTGGCTCCTTTTTTTTTGTCATTTGCCTGAAAGTTTAGTATGCAATCATCAGAAATGAAAAATAATAATTATTTATCATATGTAAATAATGGCGATATATGGTAGCGAAAAAAAAAAAAAATTCCATTACATAATTGTATTAAAAATCCCGCTGTGCAAAAAACAAAAACGGTGAAAGAATAAGCGAACGGTTTTTTTTTTTCGTTGTATTGTATACACTAAATTGGGCAAATCTTAATTTGCAATCATTTTGATTAAATAATCATTGTAAAACAATAAAAAGCAACACCGGAAAAATATTATCCAAAAAACAAAATGAGAACGAATTCGTAACGACGCCGGACGTAAAAAAAATATTATTTTTCAAAAATTCACCGTAAATTTAAATATTGTTCCTAGAAACTTCCAATTGTTGTTTTCCAAAAATGAATAAAAATGATTGAATATTACGATACTGTAAAGAGTTTTGACAGAATTTTAAAAGGGGGGAAAAAATTGGGGTTGCAAATTTCGACCATTTCGGACGAGTTGAAAGTTTTTTTTTTTTTTTTTTTTGTACCGAATGTCGAAATTTTTATATATATAGTTTTTTTATATGCACATATTTTTTAGAGATGAGAAAAGCTACAACATTCAATTATGTTTTTTATTGTATTCTTCATAAAATTTGCGCACATTTTTGGTTGATAATAAAAACTTTATAAAACGGCTAATAATTGGAAAGGAGCAAATATTAGGATAAAACCGCGGATGTACACATTTCTGGAGTTTTTCCGGCCGCGAACGCGGCGCTCAGGAGGGAAAAAACAATATTTGTTTTTTTTTTAATAATTTCACCCATAAATCACAATATTGTTCTAGAGACTTCGAATTTGTTTCAAAATGAAGAGAAATAACTGAAGATTACTAGTCTTTAAGTAAGGTTTTAGGCTTACAATTTACGTTTTTTGAGCCATTTCTGTTGCGTCAAAAGTTGACCGTATGTAGTTTTTTTCCCAATCATCGTGATTTATTATGACCCGATATTTTCAGAAATGAAAAGAAAAGCTACAACAAAATTCAAATCAAGTTTTTATTGTATTTTTTCATGAAAATTGCGCACAGTTTTGATATATGAAACTCTAATAAAAACGGCTAATATGGAAAGGGAGAAAAATATTAGGATAACGCGATGTACACCATTTCGGAGATTTTCGGCCGCGAAGCGGCGCGCGGAGGGAACAAGAAAAATATTTTTTCAAAAAATTCACCATAAATTTCACAATATTGTTTCTTTAAGACTTAGAATTTTGATTTGTTTCAAAATGAAGATAAATAACTGAAAATTACTATGGCAGTGAAGAAGTTTGTTTTAGCGTTACAATTACGTTTTTTGAACCATATTTGCTGTTGCTGTCAAAATTTTGACCCGTACCGTAGTTTTTTCTTTTTCCCACAAATTATTCGTGATTTTATATGCCCGAATATTTCAGAAATGAGAAAAGCTTACAACATTTCAATTATTTTTTTTTTATATATTTTTCAATGAATTCGCGCACATTTTGAATATATGAGAAACTTCTATAAAAACGGCTTAATATGGAAAGGAGCAAATATTAAGGATGAATCGCGATGTTACACAATTTCGGTAGTTTTTTTCGTGCCGCGAAGCGGCGCGCGGAGGGAAGGAAAAGAAAAATAAAAATTAATTTTTTTTCAAAAATTCACCATAAATCACATAAATTGTTTCTAGAGCCTTTGGGATTTGGTTCAAAATGAAGGAATAAATGACTGAAGATTACGAGACTGTTGATGTATTTTGCTTACCCAAAAAATACCCAAACATAAAACAAAAAAAATAAAGATTTATATATTACTATATATATAGTATATATATATATCTATTATAGTATATTATCTATATAGATATCTATATATTTATATTTATTATATATATATATTATATATATAGATAAGATATATATGATATCTATATAGATATATATATATAGCTAGATATAATATAATATAATATATATATTATATATATTATATATATATAATCTATATATATCTTATATATAGATATGCTATATATATAATATTATATAATATTATATATTATTTATATATAGATATAATATATAGAGATATCATAATATCATATATTATATATATCACGTATATTCATCCAAGTATATAGATGATCTATATAGATATACTATATAAATAGATATATAATATATTATACTCTATATATGATATATTATATATATATATATCTATTATATATGAAGATATATATAGATATATATAATCTATATATATATAATCTATATATATATATATAAATAGATATAGATATATAATTATTAATATTTATATATATATATATATATAGATATCTATATCTAGATTATCTATATATATATATGATAGATATATATATATCTATTAGATATATTAATATATATAATATATTATATATATCTATATATAATCTATTAATTAGTATATATATATATAATCTTTAGATATAATATATAGGATTTAGATATATTATATATATAATATATATATGATATATATATATATATGATATAAATAGATATTATTATGATATTAATATAATATATATATATATATATATATATATAAGATAATATATATATATATTATATAACTATATAATGTGGCGGTTCTTTTATTTATTTTACATTTTCCGATTTCTGGTACGATAAACATAAATAAAAAAAGGAATGCCAGGTGACACTTTTCTTTTTGCATACAATGAAATATCGTATTCATGCATAGATATTGGAGATATAAACAACTTGAAATAATCAAATGAAAAAATAAATATAAAAACAAATGCAGAATACCCTACTCCTAATCCTGAACCTCTTCGTTCTATTCTTGTTTTCTCCCATCCTCCATTGAAGAGTCTTTGCATTTTTTTCCTCTCGACATGACGAGGTACAGGGGTGGTGGAGGAGGGAGACGCGCGCCCTTGACGGCTGCTGGGCTAGGGGCGCGGTCCCGTTGTGAGCCCTCCCCTGACTGCCCGCCCTGGCCACTGTGTCGCACTCTAATAGAAGACCGCACTGTGGTATTTGCGGTCACACTCCCCGAACCTGCATAGAGCTATCTTGCAGGTGCGACAGAAGAACCGGGTGTCTCTCCTTCTGCCATTCATTATGGCACACCCGGCACCGTTTCTGCCTGCGCCCTTCAAGGAGATCCAGTGTGTGATCCCCTGGCATCAGCCGACACGGAGGGTCCACTACCCGACGAGAAGGGTGGTGCGGGCGGGGGCGGCAGCAGGGGCGGCGGCAGCAGCGGCGGCAGCAGCGGCAGCAGTCAGCAGCAGGGGCGTCGGCAGCTGGGGGCGGCGGCGCAGCAGGGGCGTGGGCAGCAGCAGCTGGGCAGCAGGGGCGTGGGCAGCAGGGGCGTCGGGCAGCACAGGGGCGTGGCAGCAGGGGCGTTGGCACCTCTATGACCGAAGTAGGCACCCCTTAGGTCTGCCCTTTCCTGTACGGGGAGATCTACAGCTCGGGGCAGGGGGGCAGTGATGGAAGGCCACTCCTCGGGATTAAAGTTGATGAGGGCATTCCCGGCTACTGTATGTGGGACAACCTCGGAAGATTGTTACCGCGGTACCCACAGTACAGTATGTAGGCATTTTGGAGGGCCAACTGAAGGATGTATTGAGGAGCTTTTGTGTCCACCTCCTGGTTCTCCTGGCGAAGGGATAATATTGGATGAGCTGATCAAAGAGATCAACTCCTCCATGTGCCTGTTGTAGTGCCCAATGACGGTAGGGCGGTCTAAACGAAACTCCTCATACACAACTCGGCCCTGTCGACGTGTCTTCTTCCGCTGCACGATCTCCTCTTGGACAGGTTCATGGCTTGTCGAAATCATGGGGACGAGTCGGACACCCTTCCAACAGATGTTGCGGATGGCTAGCGAACCGCTTGAGGGAATTCGGGGCCCCACGCACCAACCGAAGGGTACCACTGACGTGAATACCTGCTTCATACAGTTCCTGGGCCAGGGAATACCGAGTTATAAATAATTATCCATAAAAATGTGTATCCCTGGTTACGGAAACGATCACCCAAGCCCGAAAACGAGGTCACGCCCAAACGTGGAAGAAAGACACCTGGAATAACACCGAAAAAGTCCCACGACGTAGCCCAGTGTTGGCCAGCGAGGTAATTAAAAAAAAGTTTCACGCCATAATTTTCTTCGGCTTCTTGGGGTTATTTTTAACACTTTGATGCTTAGACGTCCTTTGTAAGGCATCATCCCCTCATCCAATGAAAGGTTCTTTCCAGGAATCACGAGAGTTACACAGCGTTCACGGATATAATCCAACACTGGGCGCACTAAAATGAGGCGATCAGAGTTATTCCGGGGTATGGCCCTTCGGTTGAAGGCGTTGAAATATCTGTCCAACGCCAGGAAAGTATCACGGGGCATAACGCTGGGCACATTGGGCGTACCCAAGAAAAAATTACGCCTCCAATATATCCTGACGTCGGAAGCAGGCAACAATCCAAAAAAAACGTGGAGCCCCAAAAAATGCGCCATGTCAGGGAGGTTGCAACCCCGCCAATAATACGACAATGTCGTGCGCAATTCATCACGGCAGTACCTGGCGTAGTCCGCCGTCTCTGCTACAGGTACTCCAGCAATTCCCGCGTAAGGAAAAGCTGAACGGAAACCCAAGAGGAGTCAGGGGAACAGGTATGGTGAGGCTCCAGGATTTTGCCGCGAATGCGGATGCATGGTAGGTGGTGTGGGGTCTCTGTCCATCCTCCGCTTTCGGACGACCGAGATTCACCTTGGCTGCTCGCTCGACTATCCGACCTTCTGCGTGCCCGTGCGCATGCGCGGGTACGACTACGAACACGAGACCCCCTCACTGGCCCATCTCCCTCACTCAAGCCTTCGCTTTCTGTTATCATCCTCATCGGCGCGAAAACTTGAACTAAACTCTTCATCATCCCCCTCCTCAGATTCCCCCTCATACGCACTGAAACTACTGAACTCTAATTCACTTCGGGATGTGACCCTCGAACGGACATTGGGGGCAAATATTCGTCGTCATCACTTTCATCTGATAGGTTATGTCCTCATCACTTGACGACCATCCACCATCAAAATGAGGACTTGCCACATACTCTCGATCGAGCTCTGATAAATATTCATCAATGTCCCTTTGTTGGAGCCCTCCCAAATTCCTACGAATGCCCCTAAGGACGGCCCGATGCTTCCTAGGGGTTACTAACGGCAAATGAGACACTTGAGAAGCACTTTCATCGACATGTGGTCGCACAGAACGGCGTTGAGGAGCAAGGTCAGGTTGGGTGCTTGTTCCTTCCCCAGCATCCAGGTCCAAAACTCTCCTAACACGTTCCCTTCCGACGGGTAAAACGTGCCTTTCGCGTTTTGTACGACGTCCAGACATCTCTATGAACGTCCTGTATCAACACAAATGTTCAAAGTCTCGCACAAGCTCAGAAAAACGTGGTTCCGATAAAAGATCGCTCTCGAACGGTGCGTCGCTGATGCTGGCTGGGGCGAGAAGAAGGCATTTCGCGCCTGCGCACTTGGGTCACGCATCAAAACAAAACAACACCTTGATCCGTGAACTCCCAGCATCCCCCAAGGCGCATGATTCAAAAGTTTTCGGCTGGTAGGCCTATAAGTATTTTTCCGCGAATTTTTAAAAAAACTTTTTTGAGACGACGTATGGTACGTCCATTCGGCAATCGGGGGAGATTTTGACTCGACGTTTAATTCGTCCATTCGGCGTTAAAGGGTTAATCTCTGTATTGGCAGAATGTCATATACAGATTTTGTCATAATTACATTTATTGCTGATATTTTAATTTTTCATTATTACTGTAATTACTATCAAGTTAAAAGTTTTTTTTCTACATTCAATTTTCGTATTTAGCCCTCTGGACCTGACTACTGTAACCACCTAAGGTCTCTAGTTCTCTAGTTGAAATTCAAGTTATATAATATGTGCACTAACTGTTATTACTCTCAATGCATATTTTTTTCCTCACCAATATTATTACTGTTATTACCAGTATTATGATTACTAGCTTTTATGCTATCTCAGCTATTTTGTGGATAAGTGCCGATTATTCATTTTCTTTTTTTATCATGTCTCATGTTTCTAGATTGTGTATGTTACTGTCTGTATTTTGCATATTCCATGTATATGGCCCTGAGCTGAAATAAAGCATATTATTATTATTATTATTAATTAAGAGGTGTGTGTCCAAATTGGGCTAACTTAAAGGTAGGTCAACATACCAATTTTCCACAAAGGCTAGTCCGCCATGATTGGACGGCTGATTTCAGCCAACGGTCATTTGTTAGGAAGCGGTTTCGTCTATTAACGTTTAACTTACTTATTTAAGACGTAATGCGCTGTTTTCTTTACCATAACTAAATTTTGAGCCCTTTTACGTAGTTAGGCTATTGTAATATTGGAGTTTGTGAGAATTAATTAGGCACAGACTCACATTGAACAATTTTACAGGGGTTTATATAATTACATGGGCGTAGTAGAAAATGTAGTCAAAGTTAGGTCTGTCTGTTTACTTAGCATTACTATTTGGGATTAGTTTACCTTAATTTTACTATAACCGGGTCGAAACTTAATTGAATTCCGGGACCAAACTGAACTGCCCTGGGAATTTTATGGCCTTGGGTTAATCTATTCATAGTCCTCATTAGATTAATTGCAGTTACCTAAATTACTCTTACCTGAATTTAACTAGCCTACTTAAACTTACAAAGCAATTATTAATCCTTTGAATTTTCTGACACAAGTCTGAAAACACGTTATGCGCACAGAAGAATTGATTGCTTAACCGCCCGTTTCATACAATTTATTGTATTTCCAAAGACCACTCAGTGGAAGGCATTGCCCTCGTCATTTTGTAGAGTATATTCCTTCAATCTTTCCACTGAGTGAGACAAATTTCCCACAGATATCACGCCCATACAGTGTACTACGCACATATTCATACACACCCTAGAAGGGCCCTCAAAGGAGCGATCAGAGGGGCGAACTACTACCCTTCCTTTCCCTTCCCGATCTCTTGACCTCTCCTAATGGCTTCTCTGGCGAGAGGCACAAACAAGACCCAATAACACCTTCGACTCTTACCATACGTGATAAGCGCAATACATTAACCAAGAGCAATTTCATATATATGTATAAGGTCAAATGAATTATCATAACTAAAACAGTAATTATACTTCGTTACTAAAACGTCTATTGACGTTTATGTCAAAAGACTTCGTCCTTGTGTAAAACCATCTTTTCGGTGCTAACCGCACCACAGATAATACGTACTAGAACATAGCAAAATCAGATAAAATAATGTTAAGAGTGTCATTCTCGAGTAGATGTGGTTCTCTCACCCTTATGTCATGCAATATAGACGTACATATCTTTACAAAATGTATGAGCAAGCGAATATATTTTGTTTTCACATGAATACAAATACAGTAACATAGTTCCTGTCTGTCGATTACCTGACAGACGGCAATACGCAGTGAAAATCAATCAATAAATTCTTATGAGACAAACACTAATAAATACAATAAAAGACAAATAGCATGGAAACAAGTGAATACACAAAAATATTAGAAAATAAAATCGTTATGAAAGGAAGTCTTCGCAGTTGCGCTCATTTCTTTCAAAACATTTAATCTGGCGCTTCCTGACTCGGATGAAACTAGAATTCGATGACTTTGATGTGTCCTTGATTGGCGATGCAGAACTGCCTTCGCTGTATAAAAGGGGGCTCGAGTTCGACTGTGCCAACTGGCAGCAATGGCTTCCTCCTCACAAGTCTCCTCCGGGCGAACCATGAAGGTTCTGGTGGTCTTGGCGGTCCTCGTCTGCCTCATCGCCTCTGAGGCAAAGGTCAGTCTCCTAAAAACCCAGAGCACTTTTCAGGTGTGGCTCAAATCTGATATTTCTCTTCTTCGAGTCTCCTTTCCGAGGAATCGTTTTTTTTTTTTACTATCAGAGATACTTCATTGAAAAACTCTTGTCTGGGTGAAATTATTATTATGATAGAGTATGTTATCATAAGAGTATTTCCATTACTTTGCATTCACTTCTTGTTCTTTCCAGACTAGTCAACGTAGTCAGAGATTTGCAGTTAGTTTTAGTAGTTTCACCTTTAATTTTCCATTGTTCAGTATCGCGCAGATTTTTATGAGTTTTGTTCCAGATATGACCATAATATAGAGTGCTCTTCCAAGTCATATGGTCGAGTTGTGGGAATTGTGGAAGTTCAAACCAAGTCAATTTTTTTTTTTTTTTATGGTCTGTGTAAGTCACATATGATAGTTTGTCTGTTTTATTTTTACTTTATAATTTTATTTGAAATAGCTTTGCATTATTTCCATCTATTCTCTTTCTCTCACTGGACTGATTTCCGTGTTGGAGCCCTCGAACTTGTAGCAATCTGAGCTTCCATCTCGAGTTGCAGTTTCTGTGTGTGTGTGCGTGTGTGTTTAAAGCATTAGCACCTGATATATCTTATGAGGGGTTTTTATGCTTACTCAAGTTTCAGTTTTATGAAACAAACTACTCAATTTTGCTGTCACAGATTTCCTTGTGTTTGAATGCCACCTAAACAACCTATTTCCAGGAGAATAGTTTATGTTCACTCCTACCTTTTTTGTCATTAGTCATGTTTTATAAACCAACGATCTATACAAATTTCCTATGCATTTTGAACCTGTGTTTCCTGCTGTTCAAACAACTGTGGTTTCAACAGCTGCTTTTCAGTCCCTCCAAGAACCTGTTGCTCGGACAATTCATTTCATCAGCCTCCTTACTGCATAGGCCGACTTCTCTTGAGCTTACTTCATGAATAAGTAAACATTGGTGCTGGAATACGCTACCTTGTGTACAATCTATTTTTCCTAAAACTGCCATTTTCTGTTTACAATTTTCATTCTGCTCTCTCACTTAATTAAGGCTTTTCTCCATCACTGTAAAATATACTACCGTCCCCCATTTTTTCCACATGAGACTAAACCTCTCCAGAGAACTAATTCACGCTTTCATTCGTGTTACCATTTTTCCAAGTCGATTTGCTTCCATATTTCCCTCCCTTAAGAGTCTTCTTCTTCTTCTGTTCTATAATACTGCAGTTAAAGTTTCTGGCTGATCTTTGGCATACATCCTGATACTATTCCTTGCCTTATACCTAAATCCAGCAAACAACCTCTTCTTCAGTATTGTCTTATCCTCGATATTTACTCTCAAATGCTCGTATGAACCAACATCTCTTCTCGGAATATTAAGAAGAATCTTTTTTCTATTTGGTCGTACAGAGAGCCTGAATTAGGAAGTTTCTCTGAGGCATAAGTATTGAAGTGGGGAAAAAAGTGCTAAAAAAAGGGAGCCTTGAATGTTAATGTGGATTGTGGAGGAGAGATATTGATAAGTATTTGAAAGCAAATGTAAATGATAATGGCGGCATTACAGAAGGGCTGTAGCACAGGATTGGTGAAGCAAGGAATGTTGAGACTATTTGTGTGTATACAGAACACAAAAAGAATTTGAAGGGTGACAAGTTTGGAAGTACAATGTACAGATATGGTAAAATGGCAACATAGATAAAAAAAATGAATCTTTTTTTTCTAAAAGTGGCATCAGTCATGTGGAGATAATGGCGGATAACAGGAAGTTTTAGTCAACTGGAGGAGGGAAGATCTACAAAATGCTGGAAAAATGGGATGGGAGAAATATTGGTACAAAAGGGTCTTAAGTAATCTCCATGCCGAATAAGAGTTCATGGAAGACAGAGGTGAATGGAGGGAGCATGTGTGTCTGTGTTGGGGATTTGAATTGCTACTGCTGATAAGACTTCCAATTGGTAGGTGTATGAACTGACTAATATAGTGTAAGTTTTCTGTACAAGGACTGTACCAATTATCAGAAAGTTAAAGCAGGTAAGTGAGAGTGCCATTTTTCATGTTTTATGCTCTGAAGCCACCCACTGTTAGCATAAATTGCTTAATTTTTGTATATTTCCTTTGGGTAACCCAGCTTTTGTCAGTGACAGGAGGATCAGAGAGAACAGAGCTCAGGGTGAGGCTTTGCCCTAGCAACGTTGCCATACTGAAGGAAGATTGTCTGGTTACATAAAAGTTCGTTTTCTATTTATTATTATTCTTCTTTAGTCCATTTACTAAGATTTTAGTGACTATATAACCTTCAATAATCCTCTGCCAATTGCCAACTGAGAGGATTACCTTGTCCCTAGCCCCGTATAACAGTAATGTACTAACTTTACAGCTTTAAATTTCAGTGAAAATTCAGCTCACAGAACTTTGGATTCCTTTGTGTCTCCTAACTTGTTATCAGGAGTTCATAATCCTCTGGGATAGATTTTGGTCATCAGATTTATATGATTGTCATCACTCACTACTCACTGACTGGCCTTTCACGCTACAGGGAGAAATGATGGAACTGAGAGTTCGTCGTCAAGTTGGTGTATCCCCAGGGGGAACTGGTGGAAGGCCAGGAGCAGGTCCACCAGTGAGTGCTGGAGGCTCAGGAGGTGGAGGACGCCCATTAACCCCAGGAAGTCAAAGTCAAACTCAAAAACCATCAAGCCCAGGTGGAACTGGAGGACGCCCAGGACGTACACCAGTTGTAGGAGGTAGTAGGGTTCCTCCTAGGGGAGGGACTAGGCCCTAAGAAGTCACTGATGCACTGAAATGGAAGGTATGTCGTCTTAAATGTCTTATGTGGAAAAATGCTCAGAATCTTATGATGCTAAATTCTTATACCATAATTGTATTACAATTTATCCCTTGGGGACACAACCAAAAGTTCTCTCCCTTCACTTCTTTGTTTACTTTTTAAATTCAGGATTTTCACTTGCAAATCATAAACAAATAGGAAAACACCCTTTTCCCAAAAGGCAGATGAAAATTTAATGTACAATGAAGAAATTAAAATAGCATTGCCAGCGAGGAGACCTCTCGCTTAAGCCGGTCTCAAGACTAGATAAAAGATGAATGAGAGTGAAAGATTGACTCCCCTGATTTGACTGAACTAGCAACAGCTGCTCTCTATTAGGTATAGTATGAGGGTCATCTGAATCATTACAAGGCCTGAATGGTCCTCAAAAATGGAAATATGGAAGTAAGTTCTTCATACAGGGTAGTTCATGTGGCATATATTTTGTATCATTCATCATCACGAGAAGTACTCATATTTTAGGGAAAGATGCAAGCTAGGTACATTACGAGAAGAGTTGATTTCTGTACAATATGTGTGTGTGCCTGTGTATATTATCCCTTCAAAGCAATGGTCTGAAGCTGCTGCTTTTTGTTTGAAGAATATTTTCTTTCAATCTTATGAAATTGAATTTATGTTTCGTCCTTCATATGAGTTTAAATGCCAGAGTGACAAAGAGCGAAAGTTTCTGCAGAAGCAGAGAAGTTGCCAGTAACTATTTGTAGTAAAGGAATGAATAAGAATGAAAGTCAAAAAGAGAGAAAGTTTCTGGGAAGTAGGACTTCGCTCTTGGCAGAGTCTGTAGAATGAAATCGGGTGGCTGAGCTTGGTGATTTAGATGCAAAAGTAGGGTCCAGAGAAAGTGGTGGTTTATTTGATAAGTCTGAAGCGACTGGAGGAAATGAGACTGGAAACATCTCGTGGATATTATTATTATTATTATTATTATTATTATTATTATTATTATTATTATTATTATTTTATTATTATTATTATTATTATTATTATTATTATCATTATTATTATTATTATTTCTTTTCTTTTTTTCATCAGTCCTCCAGTTCGACTGGGTGGTATTTATGGTGTGGAATTCTGGGTTGCATCCTGCCTCCTTAAGAGTACATCACTCTTCTTACTATTATTATCATTATTCATAAGATGATGGTACGGTTTCTGGAAGGGATGTGTTAGCTGGCAATACAGTTTTTAAAGAAGAATCTCGGCACAAATACTGAAGACAGAGAGAACTCTAAGGAAAGTGTTTGTTAAACTCGTTAGTGTAGATGAAAAACTAAATCAGTAATTCTTAAACTGGGAGACGTGCCCCTCTAGGAGGGGGAGGGGCTTTAGCAATTTCCAGGGGAGGTGCGAAAGTCCTAAGAGAGGAACTAAGATTCAGAAGTTTGTGAAAAAATGCAAAAGTCTCGCCTTATAACGTTAGTTTCCTATAGTCTACTACTCTAGTTAAGACTCATTGGTTTCACCATGTTTTGTGATTATGTGCCTTCCTCCATATCCCTCGAAGCTACTTCTCTTTATACTTTTTTTTTTATTTTCCTTTCACTCTGGGCGGAAATTGCACTCATGGATGCAAGGGGGACGTCGAGGGAAGGACCAACTCTTAAAGGGGGCGTGGTAACACAAAGTTTAAGAACCGCTGAACTAGATGATGGATGCAAAGTTGGCAGGATCTACATAGAATCTTGATCAGATTAAATTAGTTATAGAAGTGAAATGTAAATATAATAGGAACCAGGAAAGCAGCAGATCTCTGTAAAAGCTCTGGAAGAGAAGAATACCGTCTCTGGAAACAAAAGTTGGCTTGTAGTTAATCAGGAGGCGAGCGTGCCATTATGCAGAAGGGCCCGTTGCTAGCAACCCCCATTCCAAGATACCAACCGCTCTCATTAACAAGGTCCTTGGTATGATCCCGCCCTGTCACCAACCAACCAAGGATGGAAATAGGCTCCAAGGTCAACTCAGGTCGACAAAAGGGCGTTGGGGTCTAGCAGCCTCATCCTTAGAGAACTGCTGAGAACCAGAAGGCTCTAACTAACCATCTATATGATTGTGTGTGTGGCAGTGCTTAGTTCCGTTTCTCTCACTTAGTTTTTGTGCTTCTTCTTTCCACAGGATCAACCGAAACGGCGAGAACTGTGGTCTGGCAAAGGAGAATGGAAAACACAGATGTCTGCACTAACACTAGAAGCCTCTATGTAGCTCTCAGCATTTCCTGTCTTCGACGTGAAAATGAAACTGTACTGACTTTAACCTCAGCTTTGCTGGATAATTCGTTTCTTTCTTTTATCATGTAAATTTGTCTATAAGTTCTGTTTCTTTTCCACTGGCAATTAATCCTCAAACCTTTTCATGATTAAAAGTGAAGCAATTTTGATGTATCTTTCCCCTTGACTTCCCAAGTCCGAATGAACCTATTGATTATTGATTTTGTGAAGCTGAAATCTCAAGTACGAAAGAGATATAGATAGAGTCTTGTCCTCCCTCCCCAGGTGGGGGGGATTATGCCTCCTCAAATCATTTCCGTTCCCTTCTCATCCAACTCTAGAACCTCATCTCCATAGGGGGTTAGTGCCACCAGTGTACCTCACGCAGTGCACTGTAGGCATTACTTAAGGTTCTGTGCAGTATTCCTTTCATTCCTTTTAATGTCTTATCTCCCGCTTGTCCACTTAGTATAATGGTGTGAGACAGCGACAGATTGTATGTCCTTTCTTACAACTGTTATTCGTAAGCATTGTGGGTTCTACTTCTCTTCTCGTCTACGTGATATCTAGTTGGTTCTTCTCTAGAATAAGGGAGATGACTCAAACGGATGATGTTTAAACTTAACAACTTTATTTCTTAGCTCCATCACTGGAGTAGAGAGATGGTTTGGTCAGATGACCGATCCGTTGAGTAACTAGAAGAGAACTAACAATATATGAGCATCGTGTCGATAGCGGAACACTAGCTATCTCTGCGATTTACATATAAAATGAATATGTAGTCCACCGGCTCGGAAGTCATGAGTTTCCGCTGTGGGTTAACAGGTCAACCGCTTCCCTTGGAAGGTGTTGTGAGCTGTTGACAAACTACATAAATGATGATATGTCCAAATGCAAACCAGGCTACTGCAAGCATTGCACAGCGTGGTCCAGTTTCGCATCTTGTTGTCTTATTCATGGTCACGTAGGACGCTCCTAATTCACCAATGACCCCTTAGGTCGTGGGTTCTATTTACAGATATGGAATTTATCTGTATATTGAATGTAATTATTACAAATGCACCTCAATTTATATTCTCTGTCTTCCATCTTGCTATCCACCCTCTCTCCTAACTACTTATTCATGGTGCAACTTCGTGGGGGTGCAGACCGAACTCAGATGTTGAGATTATATAATTCCTTGGTCTTTTCAAAATTAAGTTATGGGTGTGAGGTGTACACTTCCACGAAGCCAAATAGCATTAAATTGCTCAACTCAATTCATCATGGAGGAATACGGTTGTGTACAGGAGCATTTAAATCATCTCCCACCGAGAGCATGCTTGTAGATGCTAATGAGGTGCCACTGGATCTTCATTACAAGCGTCTGCTGGATCGGAGGTGGTATAAATTCCAGAGGCTACCTAAGTCTTTAACCAGCATTTGTATGAGAATGGAAAGGCATTGGCAGTTTTATGAAAATCACCCCAAGGAACTTTCATCCATTCGCTTTTAGGGTAAATTTTATTGTCCGTGAATTAAATATGCCAAGGATCGAGATTTTACCAGCAAAATATTCAGTTAGTACCCCCTGGAACTTTCCAGAAGTCAATATTTTTAGAACACTCCTTGCAACATGATAACACCACTGCAGTTTTCACGGATGGCTCAAAGTCAGATGCTGGCGTCGGCTTTGAAGTAGCCTTCCCTGATTTAGAGAGAAGTGGCAGGTTATCATCTGTTGCATCGATTTTTACAGTAGAATTATATGCAGTTTTAAAGGCTTTAAAGGAAGTTTTTATTCGGAATGAAAATAATTTTATTATATATTGTGACTCAAGAAGTGTTCTTCAGTCGTTGGAATCTTTTAACCTTTTAAACCCTCTGATTTTAGATATATTGGAATGGGTGCTTTTACTGAAAAGAAGAGGGAAAGAAATAAAGTTCTGTGGGTTTCCTCCCATGTTTGGGGTGGCTGGGAATGAGAAAGCTGACCCAACTTGCAAAGTCTTGCCCAGTCAGCTCCCCAGAACCCACAAGATCCCTACTACCATATCGGGATTTATATCCTCTAGTAGGTCAGAGAATTAAAAAATGTTGCAGTCCCAGTGGGAGGATATATTAACTAATCAAAAAATGCACAGCATCACGTCATCAGTCTCCTTGGTCATATCCGTATATGCCAAGGAGACAGGAAACGATGTTGTGCAGATTGAGGATTGATCATACAAGACTCACTCATGGGTTCTTGATGTCCCGTGAAAATCCTCCGCGAAAAGCTGTCATAGATCTTTATGGGGGAGACGGGCCTCCTCAACCAAATTTAAATTATACATAGATTGTCTACGTAAGAACTTATATATGAACAAAATGTTTATATATATATACACACATATGTATATAGATATTTCTATATGAAATTTATTTTTTTCTATTTAAATTTATTTCGGTGTCAATAACCTAGATGTTGTGAGGCCAGGTTTAATAGACACAATCAATCTACTCAATTTCCCTTTCATCTCTGAATGAGCTCACAGAAGCTCCTTCTCTCAAAATCCTCGCAGATCACTCATTTCATCCTGTTCCTGGGGCACATTTTGTCTCACCTCATTTTGTACGAAACTTTCAAATCAGTATCAGTCAGGTCCACTTAAGAGTTGGGTGACCAGTTCGAGACACATGTGGCTACTTAGCCTCTGTCATCGAAACTGGGTTTCTGCCCACGTTTTGGATGGTGACCTTATGGGAAAATGAGGTTTTTCAAACTCAATGAACTTTTTTTAATTTTTGTTTTTCAACCGATTTTTCTCATTCAAAAACAGTTTGAAAGATAATTTTCTCTACTAAAAACTCAAACTGTGATTTTGGAAAAAAAAACTTTTAGCTTTTTGTATATATATTTTTACGTAGTATTTTTTTATCGATAATTTCAACAGGTAAAAATCAAATTTAAAAATTCTGTGCTATGAATATTTAGACATTTTAATGCTCTGTTATTTGGTTTTTGAATGACTAAAATCGGTCAATAAACAAAAAAGTTAATTTTTTTCCCGAAAATCTAAGTTTTGAGAAAACGAGCTCAAGCTCAAAGTTTTCGTATACTACATTTACATCTGTAAATTCTGAAGTAAACCTAGAGACTTGAAATTTGGAGGATATATAGAAACCATGCTTATAAACGTATACTGTAATTTTTATTGAGATTGGTTGAATAGAATTCAGTACATAAGTTTGAATTTTATAACTTCAGATAAGGAAAGGGCCTCCTTTGTATTCACTCATTCTCTCTCTCTCTCTCTTTCACCTTTTTCTAGTGAGCCCCAGCACCACAATCTGGGTCTTCTTCAACCTTTGTTTCTTTTTGTTGTTCTTTTTTGCTCTGAACCTTTACGTTTGGATGCCTGTAATGAATGTCTCTTTCTCTCTGAATGTCGACCTTACAAATACTTCATGATTGATGCAGTCACATTTCCAAATTCAGTCTTTAGCAATGGATAAGATTCAGCATAGCCCCAGTTAAGTTGCAAAACAGTCAGACAGACTGACTGCTGTACAGTTTTCAGTCCAAAAAAAACTATGAATAAAAATGAGAAAAGGAAAGGAAAACGCATAATCACGATTCCATATAGGGCTATTAACGATAAACAAACAGACGACAGGCAACGACATTAGGGAAGCAAAATACACTATATTTTGCATATTTTGTCTTCATTTTGGGGCAAATATCACACATTTCGATTACTTGACAATTGTCTCAGATACTTAATATTTTTTTCAACACAAATATAAAAAGAAAATATTGATCTATTTTATCAGCAACGCACGATGAACAGCCGACACTGTAAACAAACAATGCATGTGGGCGATTATACACTTGTCTTTCTATATCACTGACCACATTTCACGCTTTTAGCTTACTTTATTATCATTTCTATTACCTTATACTAGCATCAATATGATAATGACGCAAAATCATTCTAAATATGTACGAAAAGACGAAGAAATGAACAGAACTTACTTTACTGGCATTTCTTTCATTTACCCAACCCGTATCATTCAAAGAAAACGTTGAGTTCATATAGAAAAACTGATCTCTAAATTAGGGGAAAACTATAGGAAAATTTTTTCAGGTACTCAGGACAGAAAAAAGTTCCCTACGGGATTAGTGTTGCTTGCACGATCCCCCGCGCTAAAGAGGGCATAGATAAGTGTAGATTAAAGTCTTTTTAGTCACGATTTATACGTATTTCATAAAAAACTGTTTGAAACTGAAAGTAGAGTGGTTTTCCTACCCAAAACCGTCATAAACCCAAAATGGGTTTCCGGACCCCATGGGTCGCCGGACGCTCCCCTTGAGGAAATCAGTAGCAGTCAGGTGGACTTAAGGGTTGTGTATACCACAGCGTTCACTCCCAGATACTTATTTGAATCACACACTTCTATTCAGCCACCATCTACTTCAGCATTCATTGATAAACCTTCATAACCTTACCCCTTTTTCTTTTATTATTATTATTATTATTATTATTATTATTATTATTATTATTATTATTATTATTATTATTATATTATATTATTATTATTATTATTATTTTTTTTTTTTTTTTTTTTTTTTTTTGCTCTATCACAGTCCTCCAATTCGACTGGGTGGTATTTATAGTGTGGGGTTGGCCGGGTTGCATCCTGCCTCCTTAGGAGTCCATCACTTTCTTACTATGTGTGCCGTTTCTACGGATCACACTCTTCTGCATGAGTCCTGGAGCTACTTCAGCCTACTCTAGTTTTTCTAGAATTCCTTTCAGGGATTCTTGGATCAGTTGCCTAGTGCTCCTATGATTATGGGTACGATTTCCACTGGCATATCCCATCTCCTTCTTATTTCTATTTTCAGATCTTGATACTTATCCATTTTTTCCCTCTCTTTCTCTTCAACTCGTGTTCCATGACATTGCGGCATCAATGAGTGATACTTTCTTCTTGATTTTGTCAATCAACGTCACGTCTGGTCTGTTTGCACGTATCACCCTATCCGTTCTGATACCATAGTCCCAGAGGATCTTTGCCTGATCGTTTTCTATCACTCCCTCAGGTTGGTGCTCGTACCACTTATTACTGCAAGGTAGCTGATGTTTCTTGCACAGGTTCCAGTGGAGGGCTTTTGCCACAGAATCATGCCTCTTTTTGTACTGGTTCTGTGCAAGTGCCGGGCATTCACTTGCTATGTGGTTTATGGTTTCATTTTTCGTATTGCACTTCCTTCATATGGGAGAGATGTTATTTCTGTCTATCGTTCTTTGAACATATCTGGTTCTTAGTGCCTGATCTTGTGCCGCTGTTATCATTCCTTCAGTTTCCTTCTTTAGCTCTCCCCTCTGTAGCCATTGCCATGTGTCATCGCTGTCTAGTTCTTTAGTCTGTCTCATGTATTGTCCGTGCATTGGTTTGTTGTGCCAGTCCTCTGTTCTGTCTGTCTTTCTTCTGTCTCTGTATATTTCTGGGTCTTCGTCTACTTTTATTAGTCCTTCTTCCCATGCACTCTTTAGCCACTCGTCTTCACTGTTTTTCAGATATTGCCCCAGTGCTCTGTTTTCGATGTTGACGCAGTCCTCTATACTTAGTAGTCCTCTCCCTCCTTCCTTTCGTGTTATGTATAGTCTGTCCGTATTTGCTTTTGGGTGAGTGCTTTGTGTATTGTCAGTCATGCCTGGTTTTCTGATCTATGCTGCGGAGTTCTGCCTTCGTCCATTCCACTATTCCTGCGCTGTATCTGATTACTGGTACTGCCCATGTGTTTATGGCTTTTATCATATTTCCTCCATTGAGTTTTGACTTGAGTATCGCCTTGAGTCTCTGCATATATTCTTTCTTGATCGTGTCCTTCATTTCTTGGTGTTTTATATCCCCTTCTTCCATTATTCCCAGGTATTTGTATCCTGTCTCATCTATGTGTTTGATGTTGCTGCCATCTGGTAGCTTTATCCCTTCAGTTCTCGTTACTTTGCCTTTTTGTATGTTGACTAAGGCGCATTTTTCTATTCCAAACTCCATCCTGATGTCCCCAGATACAATCCTTACAGTCTTGATTAGGGTATCTATTTCCTTGATGCTCTTACCATACAGCTTGATGTCGTCCATGAACATCAGATGGTTGATTCTGTTGCCTCTTTTCTTGAGTTGGTACCGGCATCCATCTTCTGTAGTACTTTTGTCATGGGAATCATGGCTACTACGAAGAGTAGTGGGGACAGTGAGTCGCCCTGGAAGATCCTCTCCTGATATTAACCTCTGCTAGTCTTATTCCAGAGCTTGTAAGTATTGTATTCCAGTTGCGCATTGTATTTTTGAGGAAGCTGATGGTATTTTCCTCTGCCCCATATATTTTCAGGCATTCTATTAGCCATGTGTGTGGTATCATGTCGAAGGCTTTCTTATAGTCTATCCATGCCATGCTTAGGTTGGTTTTCCTTCTCCTACTGTTCTTCATTACCAATTATTATTATTATTATTATTATTATTATTATTATTATTATTATTATTATTATTATTATTATTATTATTATTATTATTATTATTATTATTATTATTATTATTATTATTATTATTATTATCATCATCTCCATATCATTATATAGTTATCATCCTCATCATATTCATTATTATCATCGTAATCATGATCATATTATAATATAGTTGTAATCATCATCATCATCATCACATCATTATATTATTATCATCATTATCATCATATTCATTATTATTATCATATCGTCATTATCATCACTTGCACATCATAAATTTATAAATAGCTTTATAATGATTTTTATTATTTTTTCATTGTATATTTTATTGATACATTTTATAATTGGTCAATAATGGTCTCGATTTACTGTCCTCCCTCTGGCTTCTAGCATCAATTTATCCATGGGCACAAAACACACCCTTGTCTCAGATCACTTCTTACTGCAGCGGTTCTCAACCGGGGTTGGGAGAGGGGGGGGGAGGGGGGCGTCAGCTCTTTGCAGGGTGGGGAATGTGGCTGAAAGCCTCGGGAAAAATAAAAAAAAATCATTAATTATATTATTTATTCTTTTAACAAGAGTAAGGAGCTAATGTATAGAAGTTTATGAAAAATGACAAAAGTATCGCCTTATAACGTTAGTTTCCTATAGTCTACTACTTCAGTTGGACTCATTTGGATCCTTATAGTATATATATTATCTTCCAGAATTTTTAGAAGCTCTTCCTTAATCTCTC
Source organism: Macrobrachium nipponense (assembly GCF_015104395.2). NCBI lineage: Eukaryota > Metazoa > Arthropoda > Malacostraca > Decapoda > Palaemonidae > Macrobrachium > Macrobrachium nipponense. The sequence goes on along the minus strand of NC_087220.1, from coordinate 28,210,773 downwards.
GCTTATTTACGTCGCCTGTACCGACCCTTTCTTTTTCTGAGGTGGTCTCACCTCTCAGCTTGTCTGTGTAATCCCAGGTTTTCCTGTGTATGTTTTTGTCATTCATTATCGCTTCCCTATCCTTTTCTTCATGTTAGTCATATGCTTTCTTTATTATTATCTATATACTTGTTGTTTTTCTCAGCATGTCTGTGTATTCCCTGGTTTTCCTGTCTGTTTGTGTCATTCATTATCTCTATCCAAACCTGTTCTTCAGATTCTTTATAAGCTTATTAATTATTATCTCTTCTTTGTGTTTTTGTCTATAATATGCTTTTTCATATTGTCTAATTTTTCCTATGTTTGTGGCTTTTGGCTTTTTTATTTTATTAATTAACTATATAATATA